>NC_041715.1:15468099-16068099 GCF_900700375.1 Denticeps clupeoides
CAGGGAGAACCGAATCCGGGAACTTACTTCCAATCTGACCTTCTCGTGAGCGCGCCCGGCCGCGCGCCCCTGGGACCGGTGGACATTGTTTTCATTTTTTTATTTTTTATTTTATTTTATTTTTATTGTACTGTTTTTTTTTTTTTCGCGTCCCGATACTGTGATTGTTGCTACTTGTATTCTATTTTCGGTGTTGTTCTAAATGTCGGACTGTGTAATTTAATTCTATTTTCACAGGGTAACGGTGGTGTTATTTAGGTCTTGAATTATGAACTAAACCAGAGAAATGTGTGTTCCAGGCACGTGCTCTGAAAACGAATTAAAAAAAAGAAACGTTTTATTGAACATGAAAGCACATTTTACTGTTTTGTCGCTGAACGGTAAAACGTCGACATTCGGCCTAAAAAGAAATCCGTCCAGTCGTTACAGTATAAATGGCTCCCGTAAAAAAATAAAAAATAAAAAAAAAACAGTAAAAACGTGGTAAACTCTGTAAACATGAATGTAAAGTCCAATGCATGTTCGTGGCATGTGTTCCTATAATAAAGTGATTCTGTCCAAGTATCTGGAAGTGAGATGCATTGAGAGAATACAACGAAGTCGGATCATCGTTTTTTTTTTTTTTGTATTATTATTATTCCTTTCCTCTGCTGGCCGCAGTGTGTGACATGATCAGAGGGCGACCTGCTCCCTGGAACGCGGCGATGACAGAAAGCGGCAATAAACGTCCGGGAAATAACGTGTCACGCAGGAAGTAGCGGCCACATCAGTAGCTCGGGGTGGCGCGCTGATGAAAAAACGCGACGTAATGCGACGTACTTACGCATCATAGCGTGTTACTGCAAGTGTTACTACGTAGTTCACGTCAAATGCGACGTCATTGTCATTTCAATCATAGATAAACAACACAGAACTACACAAATATCACATTACTCGTTAAACAAATCAGTTACTTATCAGGTATTAAACTTGAACGTGTGTGTTTGTGTGTGTGTGTGTGTGTGTGTGTGTGTACTAATATTGATTTAAGATGAAGAACCAAACAGCATGACAAAAATAAAGCGACAGCATCACGAACTACAAAATGAAAATTACAAATACAGAACTGTTATTATATAGGTTCGTGTGTGTGTGTGTGTGTGTGTGTGTGTGTGTTGTAATCTGAATGAATGATTTAATGTTTTTGTCGAAACTTCAACTTGACACAAGTCAGCAAGTATCACAAAAATTAAACCATTAAAGCATCAGAACCGAGTAGCATTTCTACAGACTAAAATATAACGCACACACACTCACATACACACATACACACACACACACACTCACTCACATACACACATACACGCACTCACATACAGACACACTCACACACAATCACACACTCACACACACTTGCTCACACACATGCTCACACAGACACACAAAACACACACACTCACACATACATACACAATCACACTCACACACACTCACATTCACACACACATAAACACACATACATACACACACATACACACACAATCACACTCACACACACACACACACACACACACACACACACATAAACACACATACACACACTCTTACACACATAAACACACATACACAATCACACTCATACACACTCACATTCACACACACATAAACACACATACATACACAATCACACTCACACACACTCACATTTACACACACATAAACACACATACATACACACTCACATACACACACACAATCACACTCATACACACTCACATACACACTCACACACACACACACATACATACACAATCACACTGACACAGACATAAACACACATACACACACTCACATGAACACACAGACATAAACATTCACAAATACTCAGTCGCGCGCACATACACTTTCATAGAAAGGTCGGTGTGTTCAAGAGGTCTGCATTTGCAGCAGTATATGATGTTGTTGAAGTAAAAGGTGTAATTATGAACCTGCATCATGCGCAGATACTTTACTGTTTCATTTCTAATGAGAGTGACGTCGATTAAAGCGAACATCTTCATCTTCATCCTCCTCTCTCCGGGCTTTGGTATTGTGGGATAAAGCGCAGTAATGTTTCCTGAAAGAGGAGCAGGAAATACAAACACACACACACACACACACACACACACACTCCATCCAGAGGAAGAAATCCCAAAACACAAAGATTCACTTTGTTACGCCAAGACTCGGTTTTATTAAGGTTACGTTCATGTCTAATCAAATGCACCTCGTAAAACTTTATTGATGAACATAAAATAAAATATTATAAATCCCCTTCCTAATAAGTGCAATTTCTATTGAAATAAATGCAACGCAGTCATCATTGTCGCGCGAGAAATTTCAAATGCCGATGAATGGAAGAAAAAAATCTATACGTGTAAATATAAATATACATAAATATCGGTAAGATTCCGCAAGGAAACAGAGGTTCGTTATTTTACAGCATGTTATTACGTTTATTTTACGAGGACTCGCAAGTCAGTGCTCCATAAAACATTTTACAAGGGCAGAGCACGAGGCCGCGTCGTACCTTTTACCGCGGTATCTCCCAGCATTTTACCTCAAATCACCAAACACGTACAGAGAAAAGCACCAAAGCCCCGCCGAACGGGGAGAGACGAGGTTATGACGGAACCAAAAACGGCGTGTTTTAATGCGTGTGCGTGTGTCTGTGTGACAGCGTGCGTGTAAAAAAAAAAAATAGTCCGCCAGCTCCCTCCTCTCCGCCGCGCGTTCCCGACGCAGAAAAAAAGGCCGGAACGGGCGCGCGCACGGGCCAGTCGGGCTCGGCTCCGGTTCCGCGGCGTCTCGCGCTCGGCCGGGAGGTTCGGCTCGGGGGATCGAACCGCCGCCGCGACCAGCGGATTGATTCTCTCGGCGTGTTGGTAAATATGGTCACGTGACCGGCGTGACCAATCGCCGGGGACGAAGCCAGCAGGAAAAAAAAAATACTACGATTCTTTCGGAGGGAAGGTTTCCGTGACAGTGGGACCTTTTTATATCCAAAAGATGTCGACGAGCTCGGCGCTGAGCAGCTACTACGTGGACTCGATCATGGGACACGACGCCGAGGACGCGTACGGCGCGCGCTACGTCCACGGTCCCCCCCCACCCCGCCGGCTCGAGGTCGTCAGGTGCGGCGGAGAGCGGCGACTTCTCCTCCTGCAGCTTCCCCGCGTCCTGGTCGCCGGTCCACGCGCCGCCCGTCTACCACCCGTACGCGCACCAGCCTCACCTCCCCGTCCGCTCCTGGATCGAGCCGATCTCCAGCCACGTCCCCTTCTCCACCCACGGCTTCCACCCCGCGGCCAAGGCGGAGAGCCCCCCACGGCCGCCACCGCCGCCGCCGCCGCCGCCGCCGTCCACGGCGTTCGAGGCCGAGAGCCCCGGCGCGCCCGAGTACGCCTGCGGCCCCGCGGCGGCCGAGGGCGCCAAAGACGCGGCCGGCAGCGACGCGTCCAGCCACGGCGAGTCCCGGGACGAGAAGCGACAACTTGACCCGAGTAAGTAAAAAGAAATTGGCCCCGTGATTTACAGCCGCGTGGAGCGTACGCGCGTAAAGGGTGCGTAAAAGAGGAGTTTTACTAACCTATAAAAGTGTCCGGCGCGCCAGAGACGTCCGGCCTGTAAAGCGCCTGTTTACTGCGGCGCGGCGTCATCACGCAAATATTCTCCCGCGATATTTACATATACATATATATATAAACACACATTTATAATTATATTCATATATATTTATACACGTATTTACTCCGTTCATGGTTGGGTTTTTTTTAGGCAACCCCGCAGCAAACTGGATCCACGCGCGATCCACGAGGAAGAAGCGCTGCCCCTACACCAAGTACCAGACGCTGGAGCTGGAGAAGGAGTTCCTCTACAACATGTACCTGACCCGGGACCGGCGCTACGAGGTGGCGCGCATCCTCAACCTGACGGAGAGGCAGGTCAAAATCTGGTTCCAGAACCGGAGGATGAAGATGAAGAAGATGAACAGGGAGCGGGGCGCCAAGGAGCTGCAGTGACGCGCCGTTCGCACGTTATCCGCGCTGTCGTCCTCGTCCTCGTCCTCGTCGTTGTTGATGTCGTTGTTAAGAATAGTAATAATTATTATAATAATAAATTTCGCTTGTAGGGACCCACGCGGCTCTGTTGTCGAAATTCTTTTTTTTCTCTCTCTCTCTCTCTTCCCCAAAATTGTCGTTTTTAAATGTAACCAAAACACTAGAAAAAAAAAAAAGAAAAAAATCCCCTGAAAATTTGACTAAAATTTCAAGACTAATTAACCTGCGCGTGGTGTCGTAATTATTGTAATTATTAATTCGCAGAAATAAGACGTTCTAATTCCTATCCTTGAAAGGCGACTCTGCGTTATTTTCCACGGTTACTCTGGGGAAGGGGGGTCATTTTCACAATTCACTTAAAAAATGTGTTATGCATTATATATGAAAATGTGTGAAACCCGTTTAAATTTCCAATTAAAAAGTAATAAAAGAGGGCCACTATTTCCCCGGTACTCCCCACACTGAAATGACGGCTTTTTTGGGGGGAGATTTAAAGGCGCGGCCCTGGCTTTCGGGGTGCAGGGATCCCTCCTCTCGCCCGAACAATGGCGGTAATAAAGAGGCCGGCCGGCCCGCTTTATGGCCGAACCTGTACTTGTAATGAGTTTAGAGCAGGAAGAAGCTTCCAGAAGTCTAGACGTCTGCGCGCCCTGGATGACTTTATGGGACGTAATTGCGCGCCGCTTTGAAAACGCGTCTTACTTTGTGGCGTTCGCGGCTGTTGGTGACAAAAAAAAAAAAAAAAAAACGCAGACGCCTTGCGGGGTGTCTGTCGGGTGGGGGTGAAGACGTCTTTACACCCCCATCTGCTGAGAAAGTCACGTTTATTCACCAACTGCACTTCCGCCGGACGCAACTTCACGTTGACGGTCCTCCGGCATCTCCAGCATCTCCGGAGCCGCGGCGACGTTGGGGACAAACGCGGAGCCCGATGGGGTCCCCGGGTGCGACGCGGCGACGTTTGCAATTTTGATGCCGAAGGACGGCGGCTTCGGCACGGACAGGCCGCGTTGGAAGGACGCGCTGCCACTAGGGGGCGCCGCGGTTCCACGCTTCAGCTCAGCGTGGTAGGTTGTTACAAAGCCAGACGTGTGTGTGTGTGTGTGTGTGTGTGTGTGTGTGTGTGTGTGTGTGTGTGTTTAAAAAAATGTCTGTCTGCCTTCACTGCGACGCAGGCCTGTGCACGTCTGGAAATGTGAAAGATTATTTTAATTTGAAAAAAAGATTTTTTTTTCAAATGAAAAATGGAGATGCTCGGGGATATAAACTTATGTAGCCGCATATTTATGGATGCTGTTTGAATAATTTAAACATTAAATAGAGTTTAAAACCGGATGTCGTGGCTGGTAATGTTTCTAAAAGAAAGAAAAAGAGAAAAAAACTTACAAAATTCCACAAAGAAAATAAATTAATTTTCAGACTCAAATCAACGAGTTATTTCTCATACGTGTGACGTTTCTGAAATGATTTAAATTTAAATCGCACAAACACTTCACTGCTAGTTTATTGGATGTTTGTTTATTTATTTAATCATTTTAATAAAACAAAATATTTTCGAGAAAATAAATCTTGCAAACACCCCAATATTTGTTGAAAAGAATATATTTCGAGACAGAGGGATATATATATAAAATATCAGTTAAGATAAGATATGATCCTTTATTTCTCATTTATTAGAGAAATTTACATTTGTCACGGCAGGAAGTGGACGGTACAAGATAAGAGCAGCAAAAGGCAATAGCACAGACACTATGTTGACTGTGTAATATAATAACATTTACAGCATTTATCAGACGCTCTTATCCAGAGCGACTTACAATCAGTAGTTACAGGGACAGTCCCCCCCTTGAGACACGTAGGGTTAAGTGTCTTGCTCAGGGACACGATGGTAGTAAGTGGGATTTGAACCTGGGTCTCCTGGCTCATAGGCGAGTGTGTTACCCACTAGGCTACTACCACCCTAAATGAAATATTGCTACCAGCCTAAAATGAATTATTACGAATTATTACGAATTGTTTTCATGTTCAATATTTCTATGATTATTCTGCAAGTTACTGTCCCACCACCGTTTGCCGGATTTCCGGTGGCGGATGACATTGAGATCATTTTTCGTCATGTAACACCCCCACCACACACACACACACACACACACACACACACACCACCTCACCCACTCCACCTATTCCCAGTCACGACGTTCCTGCAGCCCGCATCATGACGGGGACCGCGGCCGCGCAGAGCTCACTTATCCGGCGAATCCACGCGGAATTACGTGTCACGGTGACTTACACCGACAGCGGCTCTTTACGACACCGCGAGAGGCCGAGCGGCTACAACAGCCCGACAGTAAATCGCGCCCTAGTAACTCTGGCGCGCCACCAAAGCGCCTAAATCAGGCCGCGTCCCCTGCACCAGACCTTCGGGTTGTCGTAAAATCGTAAAATCGTCTTTCACGTCACGCGCTGCTTCTCATTTCTTCCCACAAGGCCGCGCTTTTCACAGCACACACCCCCCCCCCCACGCGCCCTGGCATTACCAATGAAACCAACATTTCGAGGTCTGAGTGGAAACGCCCCGCCATCCACAACAGCGCCAAATGGAAATAAAAACACGAAAAACACGATATTTAAAATATCTGATCGTGTGTGAAGGCTCTGGGATGTTCTGACTGGGTGTAGACCTGCGCGTCATATTTCATATACATGTATGTATCTAGTTATCTATTCCCATCTCTCGCCCTACGTGCTTATGGTGATCAAGTAAATAAATAAAAAGCCACACGCCCAATACACCCGCCCAGAAAAGCCGATTAAAATACAGACAAAACTGGCATATTCGATTCGATTCGATTCTATTCGTTACGTGCTGGGAGGAGAGTCGGCGTTGCAGAAATGGGCAAATTGTACCCTTATTTCTCGCCGTCGCCTGGTGCTGCATTGCGTCTTTGGGAGGGAGGCCCGGCGGGGCGACGAACGCGGAATGCCAACACGACTTTACCTCTAAAATGTCTAATTATGAATTTTGTCAGGTTCTCTGACGATTTCTGGACAAATATTAAAATGTAATCATAAAGGCGTGGTCGTTTTATTTTTAAATACAAAGATTTCTGAATCACGTGTCATCAACCGTAATATAGGATATTTGTTTTGTATAAATTACTGGGCGAGTGACGTCACACTTTCTATATGTTCACACAGCAATGTCGTTCTGTAGCCTGTCTGGTTCGTGAGTCAGAGGGTTCGTTTCGCGGGAAAAAAAAGAAGCGACCGGAAGAAAGGGAAGAAAGGCTCGCGCCGCCGCGTTTTTTTTTTTTTTTTTTTGTTGGAGCACAATTTACAGCTCGGTAATAGCGCCTGTTTTATGAGCCTGTATCGCCTGTCATTGGATGCCACTGGTCATGTGCGAGAGGCGAGCGTCCCCGTCTCCCCTTTTCCCGATTCCCCCCGCGATTTTCTCATCGCATTCTGCAGCCGAGGCGCTCGGAACCGCCGAACCGCCCTGCCCGCGCCACGACGAGCCGGATTCGAGAAGGAGGCGCCGGGACCCCCAGAAAAAAAACGGCCGGGTGGTCGCATTCGACCCCAAAAAAGAACAACCGATGAAGAACAAAACGGAAACCATGGATTACACAACGGCGAGCGGTAAGTGTGCAAAAAATGACAATAGTCGGCGCGGTTTTACTGCAACGCTCGTCCAGATGAATATTAATGCAGCTCGTGTTTGCTGCACGTCGCAATAAGAAGGAAACGATTAAACGAAAACACACACGTTCTTTATTTTCTTTTTTTTTCGATTCGGATTGAACGATATCATCTATATCATCCCAGCTTGTCCTTGTGCAGCCCTGTGCAAGGTCACTTCTGTGCGGATACTGGCGGTGCATGCTTATTATTATCATATTTTAAAAATAATTGTATATTCCATGCATTTAGCATTCGAGTAGTTCTGGTTATTGTGCTGATTCCAACAAAAATAGGTGCAGAACGAGTTCTAAATAACTACTAGCCAGAATGGTATTATCTAACCCTTATCTAATGTATTCAACGCGTGTGTATAGTGTGTGTGTACGTGTGTGTGTCTGTCACTGTCCATGCTCTGGAGATACAGTTGTAATTCCCTCAATAATTGGAACGAGCTGTATTAAAACGGGACATGTTTTTTTTTAAATAATTTTGGAAATGGCGTGAGTTGGGAAAATGCGATTTCTTTTAGGTCGTACACTGTATGCGGGGTTAAATATGAAAAGAGAGAGAGTGGAGTAAAGCCTGCGTTAGTGCGGAGTTGCGCTTTTCAGCCGCCTGCGGAACAAAGACAGTATTTCACCGGCGCCTGACAGGCAGCTGCGAAACTATTTACTGCCTTGCTGCAATGCGGCAGGAGCGCGAGAGCAGCGGCCCACGGGGGCGCGTCACTCGGACCCGGGACCGCGCGTGACGGAACCGGAGCGCGGCCAGCAGCAAGCGGGTTTTTTTTTTTTTAGGGTTTTGTGGGTTCAGTGGTCACAATTCGCAATCGAATCAGAAAGTCCAAAGACCATTCTTGACGAACGATTCGTTCCATTTTTCTTGCTGTTTGTAGGTTAATCGACACGGATTTGGATTTTGGGGGACGTGAAGTGATTTTTTTTAACTCAATTTAATTCGTTTAACATTTATAATGTCTTTCCATATGAAACGTTTTTATTACATGGCACCAACCAACCCACGACGCATTTAACAGGTTAAAAGTGAATGAAGTCACGTGGCCACCGTGCGGCCACATCAGTTCATACAACGACTAATTACGAGCCGCACGGCGCGGATCGAACGAACGAACGAACGAACGATCTAATGCAGACATTCCGCGCCAAACAGCCAAGGAGAGCCGACGGCAACATGTCCGCACCGGACGTTAAACTACAACGGACGCGTGACGTCACGCCGCACCAGGCAGTCACCTGACCCCGCGCGCCGCACCGACGCTCGGTCCAGTAGACGGCGCTGTTGCCCAACTCTCCGCCGCGCGCCGCCTCTAACGAAGGTCACGCGCGCGGCCCCGATTGGCCGCTGGGAGCACGTGACCCGCAGACGATTTTCTCACAGTGGCATTTTTTACATTTATTTTGTGGATGACATATATATATATTTTTTAATTAATCTTGCCATTCGTGAATGCGCGCGAATATTTTATATTTTTATTGTCGTATTGAGACCCACCCAGTGTGGAGGCAATAATCACGATAACGAAGGGGGGGACGGGACGAATTCCTTCGTTTACTGTGGCGAATGTGAACAACTGCATGCAGATGCGAGGAGTTGAGGACGAGAGGAAAAGTTGAGCCATATGGCGGCGGAGGTTCCCACAGAAAAGAAAAACCCGCCTGGGCCTCGTTTTATTGCTTTATTACCTTCAGAGGGGGGAAAAAGACACAGAGGTTTCCCCACGAGGGACAGGAAAAGGTCATCGTTTGTTCCACGCAGCCGAGGCGACACATTCAGCACCGTGGCAAAAAAAAAACAAAAAAAAAAAAAACAAGAAATGTAAAAAAGAGCGAGAGAAGAAAAGGAAAAGAAGTATGAAAGAAGCGTGCCGGCTCCGCGCTGGCGCTGTCGGACGCGCGCAACTTTGCGCGTTATTTATGGCGCGCGGCGCGGCGTCATGAATGGCTGCGGGGAAGCACGTGACGCCATTAAACTTTGTTTTATGGCCCGGGAGTTGACGGGCCAAAATATAATTCACCTTGTGCGTTAGAACGGACGCGCGGGCGGGCGGCTCCGGTCGGAGCGCGCGGGCGGCTCCGCTGCTCGGACGTCGGGGGCGCGCGGCGGCGCGCGCGAGGTAAGGGCCGCTCCGGCGACGGTTTTTTTGGTCGGTGAACTTGGTGTCGGATCCGCTGCGGAAATGTCACGTCGTGCCGCGGATGACGTCGATGACGTCGACGTGAGGCGGTTTCGGTCGCGCGTCTCGTGATTATTGGCTGGTGGTCTGCTGTGTCGTGGTCGAGTGTGGCTGGTTTGCAGTTGTGATGAACTGCGTGAATTTTGAGTCCTGAGATTCTGCGTGGATGTGTTAACGATTAAAAACTGCTTTTTATTTCTTTTTTTTTTTTTGTGGAAATGTCAGTGTGTTCTTTTTTGGTCGTTTGAGTTTGGGGTTTGGGATGAAGGTTGCGTTTATAATATTGTGTTGTGGGTGCATATTATGTGTATTTGTGTGGAACACTTGGAGGAAAAGTAAATTAATATGAACATTTAAAGCAAAGACCTTATTGGGCTTTGAATCACAGAGAGTTAAAATGTGGAAGTGCTCACTGGCGCCCCCTTAAAACCAAATTCGCTTATACTCACAAAAAATGGAACAGAAAAACCCTTAATATACAAACAAATGTTTTAAAAAGCGTCATTTATGGTAAGATGCGAAACCCATTTCGCACACGAATGAATAAAATCTGCTGAAATTGTTGAGTGTCAACTCGGTGCGCAGTTCGGTACGTGCTCTGGCACCTTCCGCGCAAATCCCTTTTCTTTTTCGCTGCCAACGAAAAAATACAATTACATCTAGAAAACTATAAAGCAGAAAGTTTATGTTGGCTGACGGTCTCTCGTAAATAACGCCGAGTTATTATAAAAAACGGATTTATCCCCAATTACAGCACTGCGCCATCGAAATGTTGGATAACAAGCTGAGTTACAAAATAATTCATCACGTGTTTATTAAGGTTCACATTTACCAAGGCTGTAGGCCGCTGCTGGAATACAAATCCTGACAGATAAAGAGCAAGAGAAAATGCACAGACGCAGTGTGGCTGATCACGTGTCGCCTGATTTATTCAATGAACAATTTTAGGTTTTATTAATTAAAGGAGGAAGGTTGGCGGGTTTACGGTTTACGTCTCCGTTATCGTTTAAGCCGGAGGTCAGGACGAGTGTCGCCGTTTTGACGTCCCCGTTGATGAGTAACTCGGCTTTGACCCGTCTGAACGCGTCGCGCGGAGAGGTGAACCGGGGGTCACGCCGTCTAACAAATATTAAAACGCTAAAACGAGCGAGCAAAGCCGGCGTGAACTGCGCGCTAAACGTGCTCCGCGTCTAGAACCTTCGGTTCGATTCATCTCAGAACTTTTATTTTATTATTTGACGACCCGCCTTCCCTCGTTCTGTGGCCTCATCAGGGCGTGACGTTTCTAGCTATTTAACAATTTAATTTCTCAGAAGACTTTAAACTCGACCGTGGGTAAGAAAAACAAAAACTTTAATCAATTCTGGGTGAAAAAAGCAGATAAAATGAAGTGAAAATGTTCATTAGTAATTAATAAAATACTGCGTGCTAGATGTTTAGGGTCTCGGTGCGTCGTGGATCTCGTTTAACGACAAGAACGACGCAAAAAAAGCAGGAACGAATAAGACACGATTGCACGTGGAAATGGCGCATATTTCACCAAATAACCTTCTCGGATGCTCCCGTGACCCCTTCGTTCCTGCTGAATGTTCCTACCGGACGGGATGCGCTGGACGGGTGAACATAAAAAAAGATAAAAGAAAAGAAAAAGAAACTTCTTGTTAAGTATTTTTTGTTAATGATTTTAGATTGACCCTCTCGTGCCCTCGTTTAGCCTTTAGCCTTGTGTCGAGGGTCCGAGGCTCGCCAGAAGACGCTTCTGGACACGAGTGGGACCGCTCGGCGGCTGAAATGAAAGCCAGAACCGCGGTTCGACTGCAAACGGTGACGAACGGACCCCACGCAGATTCAGTTCAATAATCCACACACACCAAATATATTTCTGTATAAGACGACAATGCACCCACAAGATAATTTGGCAGAGATTTTACGACATTAAACATTTTATTACAATTTTTTTTACTAAAAGAAGCTTTCGGTGCCACGCAATCCGTCGTCTATATATACCCTGTAGAACCGAATCTGTGTGATGAAATCACGGTCACAGATTCGGTTCTAGGGGAGTATATGGATGATGCAAAATCTTCCACTCGGCCGCTCCTTCGGTTTAAAAAGCCAGGACGTGGCGCGGGCTTCGTGGAGCTCGGAGAGCCCGGGTTTGGATTTAGGGCCAAATTAAACGTTCCAGTCATCAACAGCAGAACCCGCAGCGACACGAGAACATTTGTACAGTCCAAAGCCGACCAGGTGGATCAGATTTCTTTCACCTCCGCCGACGCCCTAAAGACCTGCGCGAGTTAAAGCGGCAGAAAGAACTTTCCAGAATGACACGTCTGTCACCCCGGGTTCTGTCGGGGCTCAAATATTTAGGGGATATTTAGTGTGACTATGAAGAGAACGTGATTGTTTGCGTGGTACTGCTGAATCCCGAGCTGCCTTGTTCGATTCGGTTCGATTACTGATCGCGATGGGAAGATGAAGAAGAAGGAGAAGAAGAAGAAGAAGGAGAAGACGAGATGATGGGACTCCTGTAACTCCTGCGTGACCCCTGCGCCACAAAGACGCCGTCCATCAACTGTCCGCGTTCTTTATGCCTCCTCTCTGTGGCCTGGGGTCGTTTTTGTGCCTTTTGTCTCTGAGCTCCATGGCTTTGGGTTTATGTCTTTATTCATTTATTCCAAATCAATTTTTAAAATAAAATAAAATAAAATAAAAAACTCACACATACGCCACGAAACGTTCTGATCGCGACCCGGTCACTTTGAGGTGAGGGGGGAGGGGGCAACAGAGAATTTTTTTTTTTTATTATTTCTTTCGCTTTTCAAAATCTACGCGTGGAGAGCAAATTTCACACCCTCTCCTCGTCCAATTGAGAAGATGCGTGGAAAAGTTGCGGGAAATGGCTGTGAGGGTTGCATCCTCATCCGAGCACAGCGCCCCTTCACCTTGATTGGCCAGCGCGGTCACATGGGCGCCAACTTTATTCAGTTGACAGCGAGTAGGAGGGCTCTGCGTGGGGAGGAAAAAAAGACAACTCGAGAAAAATTAGTATTTTCTACCTCCAGAAATTAATGGCCATGAGTTCGTACATGGTGAACTCCAAGTATGTGGACCCCAAGTTCCCTCCGTGCGAGGAGTACTCGCACAACAGCTACATACCCGAGCAGGGCGCGGGCTACTACAGCCCCACTCCTCCTCCTCCTCCCGCTCCGGACGCTGACTTCCAGCATCCCGGCATCTACTCCCGGCCAAACTACCCCGAGCGGCCGTTCGCCTGCGAGCCCGCGCAGGAGCGGGCGGGCCACGCGGGTCCCTTCGGCGGGCCGGCGGAGGCGCGCGGCGCGCTCCCGGTCCCGGGTCCGAGGACGCAGCCGCAGCAGCCGCAGCCGCAGCAGCACAACGCGAAGAGCCACAACGGGACGCAGGGCAAGCAGCCGGCCGTGGTGTACCCGTGGATGAAGAAGGTGCACGTTACCACCGGTAAGAGCCCCCCGGGCGCGCGCGCGGGCGCGCTCCCGCTCCCCTCTTTATTCCGCGCTGAAATATTTATGGGCTCCTTTTTGAAGGCGACGCCAATTACACCAGCCATAAATTTTTATTGCTGCTGAAATAGGCCGCTGGCTGCACACACACACACACACACACACACACAGAGAGAAAGAGAGAGAGAGAAAGAGAGGGAGAGAGAGAATATTCTCCACTCTGGTTATTCATACTCCGTCGCATATAGAACAAAAAAATGGAGAAAAATCCTCGGGAAAGGAGAAGTTGTCTAAAGTCCGGTCCTTTCCCCCAGTGAACCCCGACTACACGGGAGCAGAACCCAAACGGTCCCGGACCGCCTACACCCGGCAGCAGGTTCTGGAGCTGGAGAAGGAGTTCCACTTTAACCGCTACCTGACCCGGCGGCGCCGCATCGAGATCGCGCACACCCTGTGCCTGTCGGAGCGCCAGATCAAGATCTGGTTCCAGAACCGCAGGATGAAGTGGAAAAAGGACCACAAACTGCCCAACACGAAGGGCAGGTCGGCGCCGGGGCCGAACCAGCACGTGCAGAAGGACAGCCAGACCGACATCACAAGTTTATAGGCGAACGACAGACCAGGACTTCATTTTTTATCTTTATTTTTATTTTTTTTCTGCATGGAAGCGCGCACCGGAATAGGCGGTTCGAAGAAGCTGCAGTGTGTGGATTATTATAATAATAATAATAATAATTATTATTATTATTTTTTAAACGATCTATCCCAGCGTAGTAGACCTTAGGTGGTTTTGAAGATAGGAGATGATCAGGCAGATGCTTCACGTTCTCCAGCGAGGTACAGTACATGGTCAGAAAAAAACGACGTCGTTGGAAAAAAATAATATATATAAATATATTTTGTGTGTGTGTGTGTGTGTGTGTGTGTGAGTTTTTTTTCATATACGTTTCTTGTAGGCCAGTCTCTCATATCCCGCACGCAAATTCTGAAGAGCGATGGTCCTGATTCGCCAGGTCCTAACAAGAAAGCACAGATCAGTTTTCTTTCAAAATATGGGAAATTTCGTTTAAAATAAAAAACAAAAAAACATTTTAATTTCGTTTCTCGTACATTTGTAATTTTTGGAGAATTTTATAGAATTTAAAAAACACCATGTATTCAGATGTCCAGTGCGTGCTTGAAAGAAACAGTAGCAGAACTTTTTCTTTTTTTTTAAATAGAAATTTATTCCTGGATGCACTAAAGCTGTAAGGGAAAAGTTTGTTTTTTTGAGTGTGTGTGTGTGTGTGTGTGTGTGTGTGTTAAGTAGAATTTTCAGTTCCTTCGCTCGGCTATAAATCTCCCTTGACACTTTTGTAAACAGTGTACAAATAAAGAAGCTGTATATCTGTCTTCCAGATGTCACCACAAATTCCAAGACGTTTCTATTCTTTTTGCGTTTAATTCTCGTTTCTCCTCCTATCTGCCTTTGACGGTGTAAGATAGGAATGATTTGCTTTTTCTTTTTTCTTTCTTTCTTTCTTTTTTTTTTTTAATTTATTGAATATCGAGATGGATAATGCCTAAAGCTTGTGTTTATTGTTTACAAGGCGTAAGAACTCAAATTCCGTTGAAATAACCATTCCACAGACGTGTTATCGTGTTAATCGAAAAAGAACATTTTTGTGAATATTATATTAAATTACTGCATTTGTCTATATTTTCTACAAACGTGTTTTGTAGTAAAGGGGTAATATTTAAGCAAGCAGCTTCTCAGTATCACTCTTGAAATAATATAAACGCAAATATATATTGTTACAGTTGGTCCATGTTTTCAATGTTCAAGTATTTTATAAAATAATGATGATAATTCAAAGAAAAAAAAGGTGAAATAAAAATTGCGTTGATGCTGAAACACGCTGCCTCGTCCGCGTCATGATTAAATATTCATTTAAAATACTCATTGTCTTCAAGAAAGAAAATAATAAAATGCGTGTGTGTGTGGCGGTGGGATATGTGTGTGTGTGTGGGGGGGGGGGGGGGGGGGGGGTGTGGAGAAGACGTCTTCAGCGTGAAGCCCTCACGTCGAGAAGCTGAAAAGGTATTTCTTTCTTGCGGGAGTCCCACAAAGGTCCAGAGGCAGGTTCATCCAGGGGACACGTCTTCTCCATGAATGCGACGCATTTCAGCCGCGGGGACTGACCTCGGCACCCTTGACCCGCTGGACGCTGCCGCCTGTCCTAAAGCGAGGGACCGGGAGGACGAGACAAAAAAACAAAACTTTTTATTTTACCCAAGTGAAGGACAGGGGGACCCCACACCCCCTACTCCTGTGGTACAAAAATATTTTGGAAAATATGGGATATGGGACCTGAAGGAATGGAGGAGGGGGGGGGGGGGGGGGGGGTTGTCATGTCCACAGATCGTTCTGAGCGACGTTTGGCGACAGTACCGCGACGTGCCTGTCCCCCCGAGCCGCGACGTAGCCTGTACGCGATTTTCAGCCGAAACACGCGGAAAAAACGCGAGAACACGCATGACGTGTGCCAATCAGTGAATATTATTAGCCTCACTCGTCTCACACGTCTCGTGTGCGGGATCTGGAGTGTTTATTTCCACTTTTGTGAAACGTGTGTGTGTGTGTGTGTGTATGTATATATATATATATGCTGTGCGCGCGTCCGCGCCCGCGCGCGTGCCCGCGAGCTGGGAGAACGCCCGCGTGTGTAAATACACAGACACGGTGATATACATGCCTCATGGACGACGCCCATCGTCCCCGTGGGTCTTTTCACCCTTAATGAAAGATGGAGGGCAGTGAAATGTTCACAAGGCCTCAGTAAATAAACGCACAAACAGACATGATATATATTCATATCGACATAATCACGGCCTTTATTTAGAATCGGTGTAATATACAATGCCGATAAATAGAATAAATAGGATATTAAAGAGTAATGGCGTAGGTAAGGTGTCGGCGTGGGGGGGTACGTGTCTGAGGAGCGTGACTGAGAGCCCACGGCCGGGAGGGTTGGAATGGGGGGGGGGGGGGCATTTCCACGGACACCGGGAGCGGAGCTCAGAGCGCGGCCATGTTCCATCTCCAGCCTTCCACACGCCTTCCTTCCTTCCTTCCTTCCTACATCCTCCTTTTCCCCTTTCCCCTCTCTCACTCTCTCTCTCTCTCTCTCTCTCTCTCTCTCTCTCCCCTCTTTTCTTTCTTGCCCCCCGCTCGACCACGTGATTGTCTAAATAATTAATGCAGCACGTCCCCCCAGAAGCGCGGCGTCGTCATTAATCGCGAGGACTCTATCAGACTCGAAAAACTGAAGAGATCCCGAGAAAATAATTCCCGAACGCGCCCCGGTAGTCGCGCGCCACCGTAGCCGCCAGCAGCCGCCCGCCCGCGCGCGCGATGGAGCCTCGGTAGGTAGAACATTTCCCACTCTCGGCGTGGAGCGGCTCTGTCACCCGGCCGGTGATGAAGTGCTCCTGGATAAGCGGGGCCCGGGCGCCGTTTTCCCGGCAGCCAGTTGTGGTGGTGGCCGTGGGGGGGGAGGGGCGATATTTTATTTCATATACTGTTACTCCTTAATTCATATCGTATAATAACAACAATAATAATAAGAAGAATTCCATCCATCGCCGTCGCTGTATATGCACATTCGGTGACTTGAATAGATGCGATGTTGCTTTTCTTTTTTTTTAATTCTGTGTGTGTGTGTGTGTGTGTGTGTGTGTGTTATTGCGCGTCCTCGCCGGCTTGGCGCGGGCCTCCTCCGCGTGATTTATAATTCATCAAACCCGCGATTCATTCATCAGCTTCACTCTTACCTTTTCAGAAGAAGCGGGGGAAGAATCCACAGAAGAGAAAAGATGGAGCCGCTGGCGCTTTTTATTGAGACGAAAACGACGATTCTGTGTATATTTCCGCGGTTTTAGTAAACTGACAGTAAATTGAGTGTTGGGGTGAAGTAAAGGGTGGGTGTTGGGGGGTGTTGGGGGGGTCTGGATGACACTTCTCCGTCGTCGTTGTAAATCATTGTCAGTACAAAAAAAATAGTAAAAGAAGAAGAAGAATAAGAAGAAGAAAGTGGTGAAAGGGTGCGAGGACTGTAAATCTCTCCCTTTTTATTACCCAGCAGCCATGTCCCCGCATCCTTTCGCTCTCACTCGTTCTTTCTTTCTTTCTTTTTTTTTAACTCGCCGCCTCCTGCTTCTTTATTTAAAACATTTTATTTAAAAATCTCCGTGTTCTTCAGGAACTAAATTCACACATTTCACCTACTTTTATTTCACAAATGATCCCAGTCGTCATTATAATAATAATAATAATAATAATAATAATAAGAGTCGCGTGCTGGGCAGTTTTCCCGGCTTTCCGTGAGGAAACTGTGCAGCGTGAGAGATGATTTTGATGAATCTCCTCGGCTGACGCGGGTCGTACATTCCTGTCACCACCAAAGCCATAATCGTCAAACAATATTTCGATGACTTCCTGCAACACAGACATTTCTTGACAGACCAGGACGTCCGAAGTAATATCTATATTTATGTATTTTAATAATAAATAATAATAAACAAATTGGCGTGTGCCACAGCTGCAAAATCTGGATAAATCTGGAATTGTAAATCATGCATAAATGAAAAAATTACGTATTAAAGTCCCACGCAAAACAGCAAACCAGCCATTCTGAATTACGTTATAAATACATGTAATTACGCCTGTGTAAGGGACAGACAGGCGTGCCCGCGCATTCATAAACCGGGCAGGTTATTATGAGGCGAGAAAAGGGGGTAAAAAAAAAAAAAAAAAAAAAAAACAGGCTGAAGTTGTTGCCTCAATCGGGACGATCTGCTGTCCTGATCACGTGAACAAACGTGGTGGCTTTTTTAAAGGCAGCGCCTGTATTTGTCATCGTGAAGATTCCTGAAACAGCAGCATCCCTGTTCTCGCGCGCAGCCTCCGATCCCAAAAAAAAAAAGATCCCAAACCGCCCTCATTATTATCATTATTATATATATATATATATTTCTCTCTCTCTCCTTCTCTCGCTCTCTGTCTCTCGCCAATGGACAGCTGATTGGCAGCAATATTTCCTTTTCGGAATAAGGAGCCCTTTTTTATTGGTGGCCGGGCGCGCGCCCGCCGTCCTGCCGGGAATACCGACCGCGCCGCTTTATGGGAATGGGCGAAACGGCGCGAGATCGGCGTTAGGAACGGCGCCGTCCAGCCAGACAAAGGGGGCGAGGGATGGTGTTGTAGAGGCTGCGGGGAGGAGAGAGAGAGGTCGGAGGCGTCGTGATGAATTGATTTCCCAGGTAAGCGATCGCGCCTTTAAGCAGCGGCTTTTACGTGACGCCGGAGAAGAAGGGGAGGAAGACGATGAGGAAGAAATATTTATGATCTTTATTAATGTCGCATCTGTGGGTGAAGGACAGGAGAGGCGGCGGCTAGAAGGCTGCGTTTTCGTTGCGAGACCTTTTTTTTTTTTTATTCGAAAGGTTATCCTGGACGTTTGTCAGATTCATATATTTTGATGTTTTTTTTTTTTTTTTTGCTGATTTGGCGATTTGACAAAAAAAACTTAAGTATAAGAAAGAGGGGAGGACGTGCGAGAACTTTTCACCGTGACTCGTGGATCGCGAGGTCGTAAATCACATTAATTTGTCGTCTTATCGCCACAGTAATGTTGGGCATGATGTATGTGCGGCTTCGTTAAGACGCATCGAATTTACCTCGCACTGAAATCGAGACCTTCGTCTTTAATTCTCACATTTCTTTTTCCTCGACGTAATATTCGGATTTCGTGTTCGTCAGCGACCCGCAATCGAGAGGAGAAAATACAGCAGACTCGACCTCGTTGGCGTGTCGTGTTTTATTCAGCTTTCTGGATAACATTACGATATCTCACACGTTTTTTTTTTAAAGGACAACAGTCTTGGCGAGCCTTACAGAAAAAGCATGGAAACGTCGATAGAAATTCGACCTTTTTTCACGTTTGAAATTCCGATATCCGCCAGAACAGAGACCTGTATTCTTTTATCGTGAAATTGCTGCGTTTTCAACGTGGCTTTACTGACAGGACTTCAGAAACAGAATTTCCGACTCACTTCACTGAAATGCATTTTTGGAATCGAAATATATTCAATAGATATTGCTTTTTGAACAGCTAGAATTTGGAATAAAAAAAAATAAAATCAAATATCATAAAACGTAATATCGTGACGGAAAGGCGCAGGTTGTGAAATAAAGGAGGAGACAGGAGTAGATGCTTATTATCAACATGGTGGCTGCTGCCCAGTCCAGACTATTATTTCCCGGGCCCATTGTGCCATTATTCCCACCAAACTTACCGTAACAGCGCGTGGGCGAGGAACATCGCCGCCACAAAAACGCCGAGCTCGGTCGGCCATAGAGCAGGCGACAAGTTCCCCCATTAAAAACCCACGCAGAACACGAGTGGCGGCTCCACTCTCCTCCGAGCGCGGCTTTCACAGACTCGGGAAAATCCCGAGCCGTGGGAAGGAGGAGGAGAGGGAAGATGGCGACGGGATGCTCCTCGCGCGTCGGACGGACCCGTTAACAGATTAAAACGAAGTGAAATGGAGTAAAATAAAAATAAAAAAGAGAGAGAGAGAAGTACTCCAGGCTCCCGACGTCTGCTGCTGGTGGGACTGTTTCCTCGGGAAGAAATAAAAAACTCGAGCGGCGTGGATCGCTGCGCGACTTGATCCCCCTTTTCCGCTCGTTGTTCATTAATCTTTGAGTTATTGCTGAACGAGCCAAAGGTCACCAGAAGGCTTATGGCTGCTAAACATTTCGGCCAGTTTCTCTTTGTGCAGAATTGCTGTCGTCAGTTGTTTCTTTTCTATTCGAGAAAAAGTGAAAAAGTTGGAAAAAAAGAACAAATCCGACCAACGGAATTTAAAACGTGCAAAAAAATTCATTCGTCGCGCTGAAACGTTTACAAAAGTAGAAAAGTGTTTGAAATGTACTGAAAATGTACTGAAAATGTGAAACATATTGCTGTCGCACATTCATCTTGTTTTTTTAATTGTATTTTTAATTTTTTAGGAGGGGGTGCATATAATGCAGGACGTTTGAAAGAACGTGTTAAAGACATAAGAGACCAAGGTAAGCAAAGCGCTCTTTTAATTATTACAACTGTACACTGGACTCACGTGCGAGTTATGCGTCTCTGCCATTGCAGAAAATAGAATTATTAAAATCAAATAAAATAAAAAATACATGTATACTTAAACGCGTATAAAAACAGATAAAAACTCTGTGTCTCTGTCTCTCTCACACACACACGTCCCGCACGTGGAGTTAAAGTCCTAAAGCAGCGTCTCCGCGTAAATCCACGCTGGTCTGGTGTGTGAAATGCCCGTGGGTTTTTTTTTCCACGTGTTTTTTTGCGTGTGGGGTTGAACCCGCGCGGCCTCCTCGCCTCGCCGGAGGGCATTCTTTAAGCCGGCCTTCCTCCCACGCCAAAGGGCCGTCCGGTGGCGGGGCTGGCCGGCCGGGCTGGAGCAGCAGTAGTTGTCGCGTTTTCACGTCGCGTCGCGGGGTCGCCGAGGCAGGACAGGTGCATTAATAAACACGGTCGCATGAAGGTGAGGTTGGAAGGAGGGGGGGGGGTCTCTGTACCAAATATTACGTTAGTTAACTTATTTTCGAAGTGAGGTGGCCGGTTCCAGAAGCGACGGGCGCGCGCAGCGCCGCGGTTGTCGCTTTCTGTAGGAAATTCAAATGAATTCGGTCACGTCACGTACTCCATTATAAAATAGTTAAAATCAAGGCGGATTTTTTTTTGTTAAAGAGCTAAAACCCTGTTCAGTTACCAATCAAATGAAAAAAAATCGAAATACTGTAGGAAATATTTCAGCTGAATTTATAAATGTATAAATCAGCGTCGTCTAATGATGGTATTTTAACCATATATCTGGCAGGGTGTGACGTAGGACGTTTACTGTTTAAATATTCTAAAGAGTGTTTCTTTCTTGAAAGTGTGTGTGTGTGTGTGTGTGTGTGTGTGTGTGTGTACGTCTCCATCGGCGCTGGCGTAACTGCGCCTCGTTACTCATTTTAATCCCAGTCCTACAAGGTCAGAAACGTATCTGGACCCCCGGCCGGGCCGCCGTTTAGCACAATTTATACCAGAGCCGTTTATATATATAGATTTAGGTATGTGTCCCCCCAAAAAAGCGACATTAAAAAGGGGTGCAGCGGGAAGAGAAAGGCGCATTGTCTCCGGCCGAAGATGCTGATGTGGCGTTTCAGGGGCTGAAAGAAGGCGGTTTAGCGCGGGGTTAAACTTTAACTCTCTTGTTGCCTTCACGTCTGTGTCTCTGAAAGTGAAAGGCTGGCGGGGTGGGGTCGGGTGGGGTGTTGTGGTGGCAAACAGGCCAGTTTGACGAATTCATTTTGTTACTAGGATTTATTTAGATCAGAATAGAAATAAATACAGAAACCAAGTAATCTTCGGGATGTGTTAGGTGGCCCGACAGCGTGGAGATGTTGCAGCAAATAATGGACCTCAGGGCCACAATGGAGAGCCTAGTGCGCATGTCACGTCTCCAAACGCGGACTACCCCAAGAGGATCCCCATCACACCATTCTTTTTTGAGGGGGGGTGGACTAAGGCCTACCTACCATGAAGACATAAGACATGTTGGAAGCTAGACGTACAAGAAGATTGTTGTTATATGATCTTTATTTGTACTGTTATAAATAGATGAGTAACTTCGTGACGTCATCAGCAGTAACGTATATCCATTCTGTGCGTCGTTTCAGGTCTGCTCAGAGCCAGGGAGTGGGAGGACGCCGTCACGTGACAGGGGAGCCCATGCGATTGGACGAGGCGGCACAGGCCCTTCCAGCTTGAACCTTCGCCATGCAGAAAGCCACGTACTACGACAACGCGGGCCTGTTTGGGGGCTACCCGTACCCCAAATCTGACTCCTACAGCTATGGCCCCGCTCACCAGTCCTACCCCACCCCCAGCCTGGACAGCGAGTACCAGGGCCCGGTCTGCTCCATACAGAGCACCCCCGTGCGACCACCCGCGCACAAAAACGGCGACATGAACGGCAGCTGCATGCGGCCGGGCGGCAGCCAGGCGGAGAGCGTCGGCGAGCAGGCGCAGGCGCAGTCGCAGGCGCAGGCGCAGCCGCCACCCCTGTCGGCCGCGTCCCCGAACTCCAGCAGCGCGTCGTCGCAGAAGAAGAAGTCCCCCGGCAGCAGCAGCAGCAGCAGCAGCAGCGGCAGCAGCGCGTCCAGCTCCGCCACCCCCGTCATCAGCAAGCAGATCTTCCCGTGGATGAAGGAGACCCGGCAGAACGCCAAGCAGAAGGGCGGCAACTGCGCGCCGCAAGGTGTGTGTGTGTGTGTGTGTGTGTGTGTGTGTGGAGGGGTGGAGCTACAGAAGATGACGAATAGAGAAGTTCACGAACACACGAGCTTTCACTTCCAAAGTTGGTGCTGTTTTCAAAGCGCAATAACGGGCGTAGCGCCTTGGGCGTGTTCGCTAAAGTCACATTTACAGACATAAAGTCGAAAACGAAACAAGAAAAGACTGCTAGCTGTCTGCCTATAGGGCGTTAGTGGCCTAGTGAGTAACACACTCGCCTATGAACCCACTTACTACCATTGTGGCCCTGAGCAAGACACTTAACCCTGAGTGTCTCCAGGGGGGGACTGTCCCTGTAACTACTGATTGTAAGTCGCTCTGGATAAGGGCTGTAAATGTAAATGTAAGAACTAACTACCCACCCAGCCCGTTATTAGAGGTGTTATTAGTTCTGTAACCCACAAGAGAAACTTTAAGGGTGCTTTAAAAGTAAAGTTTGGGGGGGCTATGGCGACGATTGTCCGCTCATCGTCCCTGCACACACAAAGTGGCTCAAATGTTGACATTTTGACTGTTTCAGCCCACAGTTTTCCAAAAGGCGCCAGCACTGAACCGCTGGAAACATTTGCTAATTGGTTAACAAAATATCTTCAAGCAAACTTCCAGCCTTCTTCTTCTTCTTTTTTTTTTTATTTGCTCATAATAACATTTGCTATGGGAGCTGAGGTGGACGCTGATTGGTGAACGACTGAATCTGACATGTGTGATAATATCCATTTTTTAAATAGTTTCCATATTAAAGTCAGACATTGAAACGTGAATTGTGGAAAAAAAGGCAAACCATTTCAGATATGAATGTAGTTAACAGAGGTTCGGAATATGAAGGGGTTCAAACCGAGCCAGGTAAGGCTCACATGATGACGAACCACGTGACTAGCCGCAGAACAGAACGGGCCACGTGACCTAAGGTAACCCCAGAGTGGGTTTTGGTGCTTAACGCGCTTCTTCTGGTCCGCAGGGGAGACGTGCGACGACAAAAGCCCGCCGGGTCCTGCCTCCAAGCGGGTGCGCACAGCCTACACCAGCGCCCAGCTGGTGGAGCTGGAGAAGGAGTTCCACTTCAACCGCTACCTGTGCCGCCCGCGACGCGTGGAGATGGCCAACCTGCTCAACCTGACCGAGCGCCAGATCAAAATCTGGTTCCAGAACCGGCGGATGAAGTACAAGAAGGACCAGAAGTCCAAGGGCATCATGCACTCGCCCCTGGGACACTCCCCGGACAGAAGCCCGCCGCTCAGCGGGCCGAACCACATCGGATACTCCGCGCAGATGGCCAACGTGGGCGGCCTGGGCTACGACGCGCCGTCGCCCTCGTCCTTCGCCAAGCCGCAGCAGAACATGTACGGCCTGGCCGCGTACTCGGCGCCGCTGGGCGGCTGCATCCCGCAGCAGAAGCGCTACCCGGGCGCCGAGTACGAGCACCACGCCATGCAGGCCGGCGGGGGCTTCGCGGGGGCCGGCGCCAACCTGCAGGGCAGCCCGGTGTACGTCGGCGGGAACTTCGTCGACTCCATGCCGGCCTCGGGCCCCATGTTCAACCTCGGCCACCTGCCCCACCCGTCCTCCGCCAGCGTGGACTACAGCTGCGCCGCCCAGATCCCGGGCAGCCACCACCACGGACCGTGCGACCCCCACCCCACGTACACAGACCTCACCTCTCACCACGCGTCTCAGGGAAGGATACAGGAAGCGCCCAAACTTACGCACTTGTAAGGAGGACGACACGGGCTCTTTTTTTTTTAATTACCTCACTAGACAATAAAAAAAAAATCTCGCGCGAGAGACTCACACCCGTTTCCCCGCCCCCACCCACCCCAGTATTAATATCGATATTACTATTACTGCTACCACTGTAATTGTTTTGAACAAGGTCCATTTCTGCAGACTGTGGAACACGGACCTTCCTAACGAACAATTCGCAATAGACGGAACGTTTCAGAACCTTTTACTTGAAGGTAAGTGCTGTAGCTCCGACAGTATTATAGCCCCCCATCTTTTACATGGGCGCAAATTGTAGGGAGAGGGGAAACAAACCCTCATCGATCATTGTTCGTCTGTTGGTAATTCCGAATACGTCATTATTTATTGATATTATATATATATAAATATATTTTTGTTTGTTTGTTTGTTTGTACGACATTCATTACTTTCCGATCGAATGTTTTTATATTTATTATTTAACGAATTTTTTGGTATCTTATATTATTTATCATATTTATATGCTCATGCGTAGATTTATGCGACATTTTTTGTCGGACGACAAAATGACCCTCGATCTGGTTCAAAAGAGTTGAATATTTTAAGTGGCTGGTGTAATTGTTTTTTTTTTTTTTATTGTTATTACTGTTGTAGTTCGAAATTGTAAATCTGGATTTTACAACACATAAATGAATAAAAGATAAATTGGGCATTGAAATCGCTATAAGGATTCATATTAAAATGTCGGTGTCGTTGAGAAGATTAATTTGAACACGCTTCCGTGGGTAAATAATAACGCACCAGCATGTCGTTCTCACGTCTTTGCCCCGCATCACCCAGGATGAATGTTATTTTGTAAGCTGGACGGTCCATACAGGGGAATAAAAAAATGAAAGTAACAAAAAATATAAAAATCGGCGAAAGGGGTGACGATATGGAAATGTTATATTTTATTGTGTTATACATTTTGGAAATAAATTGATGAAACGATCTGGCTGCGGATGTCTCCTCGTGCGCACTCGGCCACATTCGGTTCCGACACGAACCCGCGGCGCCATTTTGAAGCAGAACTGATGGTAAACAATGGAGGGGGGGGGGGGGTCTTCATGCAATAACTCCCGCGTAGCACGCACAGCGGCCCCATTCGTCGGGCTTCGTGCGTTTTATCGACAAGCGCGTTTATAAGCGTGATTTACGGGCCGGACGATCGCGTATTTGCAGATTATTACGGTTTACGGTGTTTAACCCTTTACGCTGCGAGGTTCAATCCCGAAAACTGATCTACGTTGAAAAGTAAAGCCGGAGTAGCTAAAATGGATTATATTTCATTGGAAATTCGACCGCACCGCCCTACACCCGGCAGGTGGACCGTGTTCCTCTGACAGAACCCCCAAAACGATGGCCCAACGATATATGTGCATGTATGTATGTATGTGTGTATATGTGTGTGTGTGTGTGTGTGTGTGTGTGTGTGTGTGTGTAAACGAATATACGTAAAACATGGTAAGATGGTGGTACTTGGAGACGATTTGAAAACTCCACAGCTACGGATGCTGCTGGCTCCGTGCAGAGAGAAACACCCCGAACAGAATGCACCCCACCATCACCCCCCCCCCCCCTCCACCTTTATTCCCCCCAGCGAGCCATTTCAAAACCCATTAATCAAAAACGCGTCGCTTTCAAACTCGCCACTGATTCCACCTCCTTACGAACAAAGCGTTTGCATTCCCAACTTTGGGAACACATTTCAAACTGGGAGAGGCCAAACACAAGTGTGACACCGGGAGGCGGGGTGGGGCAGGAGGACTGGGGGGGTCCGTGTCACCGACGTTTGGCGCGTCAACTCGCAAGTCGGTTAATCAGTTAAAAACTCGCAAATAGGTTTATTTTTTATCGAATGAGTAACACCCACATTGCATTTAAAATGTGGTTTAACTGTAATAAAAGGGGTGATTTAAATGCGAATATTGATTATTGTAACACCGAGAGGAGAAGAGAACAATGGAACGCCGGTCTCGGTGTTTCGGTAGAGGTTAGTGGAGAAGGTCCGAACCGGACTCGGTATAAACCAACGAGGTGAAGACATGGCGACATCTTTACTAAAAGGCCAACGAATAGCACAGACTTCTGCGATTTCGAGCAAAATGTTCATCCCTGTGAATTTTTTCTTTTATTTATAGGCTTCAACTTAGTGAAAAGTAAAATGCTTACGTCAGAACAAACCTAACGTCTTACAGCTCAGATGTAAACAAAACGAAATCTGTGTGCACAGCATCACACGTATTCAGCGACCTGGGAAATCGAATGTGAATGAATAAATATTGGCAAGGAAAATCACATATAAAATACCGAGGCGCCTTTTGAGACATTTTTGAGACATTTTTTATCAAGGAGAGGCTGTGCAAAAAAATAAAATAAGGGTGCAGACCCCACACGTTAGACCGATCTCGGCTCACGGTTCCAATACAGGCCCCGCTGGAACAATGGACCGTTCCATTGTCGTGCACCAAACGCGACACGAAACCTGGGACGCAACCGGCGCCGGGCGGCCAATGAAAAGCGAGAGGTGCGTTTTCCGTCGCATCTCCGCGTAATATCTGGCACATCAGCCTTTTGTTACGAACCCGAAATGTATTCCGGGTCTCACGGAGCCGCGCACTTTTCAGGAGGGTATTACGTGGGCCCGGCTCATCAATCACTGATTGTGCACAATTTTCCTAGACAGCAGCTCCCCTCTTCCGAAGGGACAAAGCCAGATGCGACGCGTCCATCTTCAGCACAGAAGAGGGCTCGTTTATCTGAAAAATTTAGAAGCATATTTCAGACGCGAGCAGTCAATTATCGCCAGATTCTTTTGGCATATCCATTTTTGATGATGCCCTTCAGTTACGTCCTTTATAGAGAAGAGTGAAATGTGAACAAAAACGTGCGCCTATTTAATATTAATAACATGCAAATAGGGTTCTTATAAATAGTCTAGCCATTGCCTGCCAAAGGGTACATTGCACCGGAACGGGACTGGTAATGGTGGGGAGTGGGAGTGGCTACTGCACAACTATTACACGAGAACGGTTCTGCGACTGCGCCTGCATTCAACTTTATGGCACGTTACAAGAAGCTCAACAACAACAACAATAATAATACGATATTAGCCAGGGATGTAGTCAGATATAGTCATATCAATAAAAATAACCACAGAAACGCACGAAAGGTCAGTTACCAGTCCTCACTAGGAAATTGGAGGGGGATAGATAGATACATAATTAAATTACATAAATGCATTATGATTGGTGCTCACTAGAAGAATCTGTGTGTGCGTGAAGTACAGAAGCAGCCCTTACTCAGCGATTACGCCTGGTGCTCCATTCACAAAAGCCCCGCTGTCCCGGCCCGCTGGGCGGCAACTCTACACCAGGCGCCGGGCGTCCGTCCGGCGGCCCCTGATTGGTCGGAGCGGCGCGCGGCCACGCCCACCGCGCGGTGGGAAATATTTACATGTTGCGCTTAGAAAGTACAGTAAGTAATGAAGACAGGGGCGGCCCGGCCATCATGAGCTCGTACGCCGTCGACTGTTTCTCCGGGGGCGACATGATGGCGCTGACGACCGGCCTGCGCCCCGAGGAGCTCCGCTCCGCGACGCTGCACTACTCGGGGGCGGACGCCACGGCCGCGTACGACGCGCGGTACGCGGACTTCCACGCGGCCCACGACGCCGCGTACGGATACTACGGCGAGGCGGGCGACGGCGGGCTGCACGGCCAGTACCCCGGACACCCCGGACACCCCGTACAGACCTGCGCGAGGTTCCCGGGGTACCCGGGCTCGTCTCCGGCGGCACCCCACGCAGCGTGTCCACCTGCTGCTCGACCCGAGGAGGAGAGGCCAGCTGCCAATACTTTCGACTGGATGAGAATCAAGAGGAATAACCCCAAAACCAGTAGGTCCTCTTACCACGTGACTGATGCCCATAAACTTGTTCTGGGACCGTCTTCCTAATGTTTTTTTTTCTTCGTAGGGATAACGCAGGACTGTGGGCTAGAAAAACCCACGAGCCCACGGACAAATTTCACCACCAAGCAGCTGACTGAGCTGGAGAAGGAGTTCCACTTCAACAAGTACCTCACCAGGTCCAGAAGGGTGGAGATCGCCCACTGCCTGCAGCTGAACGAGACGCAGGTGAAGATCTGGTTCCAGAACCGCAGGATGAAGCAGAAGAAGAGGGAGAAGGAAGGCCTGTCTCTGCTCCCCCCGGCTCCCAGCTCCAGAGGTTCCGACTCGTCCTCCTCATCGGAACTCAACTCTCCGGCCAGCTCCCCACCCAGTTCCCCCATCACAGGGCCCATCCACACCCCAGTGTATGTCTGACCGACACACTGACTTCCACCGGGTACCTTTTACTTGCACTAATCGACCAAATTCCTAACTGATAACCGTGCTAAACGACGTGCCTTCTATGATGTTCTCTTGATAAAAAGCTGCTCTGTTATGAGGACACTTTATTCCAGATCTTCGTTGAACTTCTTCTGTCATGAAGTTAACACCGTGCTACACTGATAGCTTGACCAAACTGGACATTTTGGAACTTTTAGTGCCTTTAATGAACCGCAATGTGCTATTGAAACTTCTTCAGTCACCCACCACGTTCCTACAAGGTTCCTCAGGTTCCATTCCCATCATTTTTTAATGCAACATTCCAAATAATCAAAAATGCCACTTCATGGAAGGCGACTTGAATGAATCGTAATACGCTAATTGCACTAAACCGAGTCCAAAGAAACGCACCGATAAAGTTCACTTGTGTAGACAGTGGCGCAGATATTTTACTACATGAGGTCTTCGCTACTCAAACTGTACTATTGTACTAATTTATTTGACTTTCTGTCTTTTGGGTTCTGCCTTTTTTCTTTTTTTTTGGCATATGAAAAGTCTTTAAAGGTTTACATGTAAATAGAAGCTTGAAACTTTCTCATTAAACGTTTTAATAAAATGTGAAAAATCATGCAGGTCTTAATATTTGTTCAGTGTGCGGTGTGTTGGTCAGCTATGTAAGCATTACTGTATATATATATATGTGTGTGTGTGTATATATATATATATATATATAGAGAGAGAGAGAGAGAGAGAGAAAGAGAGAGAGAGAGAATTTCACACATGTTAGGTCATATGCAGATAAAAAAACGTACACCAAATTTCATGCAAAATATAGCAGGATATAAGGATTTAGGGGCTACAAGCTAGTTTTAATGTTTTAGTGAAAACGGCTAGCTATAGATGTACCTAATTTGTTCACGTTTGTAGCCTCACATCCACACCACGCCTTTGCTCCGTATGGCGCCTGCGTGAATGTGGAGCCTACGACGAATAATAAAGAGCGAAGTTGAAGTCGGCCGAGGTGTTTGTTGTTGACCTGTTGTGGACTGAATTGATGTGGGCGTCAGGGGCCTGGCGGATCCGGCGCTGAGAGGGCTGAGGCAGCAGATCTGGTGACGCTCCGCGGTAATGCTCTGCCCTTTCCCTTCTCTAAGAGAACCTGAGCGCGCTGTTAAAAGCGACTCGTGTGATTTTGGGCTGGCGTTAGCAGCTCTTCATATATCATAACATCACATTATAGCCCCCATTTGGGGCTCGGTAGCATGCTACAGTTGTCAGAAGACTGCAAATAATGAAGACTAATAGTTACCGGCCCAAAGCCTATAGCCAGGATTTTTTTTTTTTTTTTTTTTTTCTCCTTCGGAGCAGCAAACTTGTCATTCGGCCCTCACCACCCCCACGCCTCCACGGCACCACCGACCAGATACAGGTTTTTTCTTTTAAACCCCATTTATTTCCAAAGATGTTTCCACATGCCGCTTTTTACAGGCTAATATCGGCAGAGGTGTCCAAGCATGAGGACATTTCAAGGCTCGGCTAATTCGTAAAAACCGCGATGGCTCGCGGCTGAACCCTCCGCCAGGCAGCTGCTCCAGGGTTTATGCGGCATGACTGCTGGCGGAGGCAGGGCCTTGCGCTGTTTTCCAGATGACCACTCCATAACGCCTGTCACGTTCCAGGGAGTCTTGGCTTGAAATGACCTCCCTGGGACCAGTCAACATTTGCCTGCCTGGTAGGAAATCGCAGCCTGCAGAACGTATTAAAAGCGCCGCTGTTGTTTTAATGGCTGTAATCCTTGTAACGTGGCAAATGTCGTTTTTTTTTTTTGTGTGTGTTGTCGCCCTCACTTTTAAAAGAATGAAAAATGCATCGGATGATTTACACTAATCAACCACACTTTCCCTCAGAGGCATTTCGCTCCTTCGCCAACCCGACAGACGAACTGATCATGCGGGAAGTACGCCATAAATAACGGCCATGGCGGCCGCAGTGCTTTAGAGTGAAATATGTTAGAAAACACCTCTCCGCTTTACCAATATCCGTACGGACGTCTTTTATAGCATTTTTCCGTATGAAATTACGGCTGAATAAATAGCGTCTTCATTTATCTCCCACAGCCCAGTGATGACTGTGATGTGGGGCTCTCAGCGCTTCATGGTACATCATTATATTAGCCTTCTACTCCGCCGAAAAATGGATTGTTCTGGAAAACGAACTTGGCTTCGCTATAAATTACACCTATAGATTCTGAGAAATGTGTTTTTTTTTTAAATAGTACCTAATATAATTAGAGTTCTAATTTATGTAAAGCTACAAGTGTGCCTATTACAGTAACAGGGTTTGGAATTTAATCTGTCTGCAGGATAAATAATGATCCCAGTGTGCTTTTCATTTGTAATCTCAGACACATTATTTCAGTAAAATAGTCTGTGACCATTAGATATGAAAAATGGATTACGGACAGGTTTATTCATGAGTTTTTTGGGGGATTTTTTTAAAGTTATCAGACCTTCCACAAAAGCAAGTTTAAGAGTGGGTAATTAAACAAATTATAATATGCCGGTGACACTTTAAGCATATCAGTATTAGCCCGGTCCACTGGATAGAGACCTTACCTGCGTGTAGAAGGTAGATCTCTATCATACTGATTAATCTACCCAGGTGGCCCAGCTGAACAGGCTCTTCCCACAGGAAATAATCACATACATCTCTACAGGCCTGATGGGGAACAGAGATGCTTCATTTATCTTGCACGTCCCCGACGACTTTTTACACTTCCACGCTCGTAAGTAGGTAACGTCGGGGCCGTCACAAATTCAGAAATCAACGGGTTTTAATACTAATTTTTTTTTTTTTTGCTCTGAGAAATAAACACAGGGCCTCTGGAGTGATGAATATTCATTGCGGAGATGCGTCTGGAAGTTGCTGCACCATAGACCAGATGTTTTCCTGGTTACCTGTAACCCTGAGGCAATACAAACTGCCCTAAAATGTTATTTAACATTTAATTATTCTGTAGAAGATACTAAATCATGACAGGTAACATGGGCCGTAAAATATATATTTTTTTTGATGAATTGTACAGTTTTGTGGTCAATTATGCCATGGTCAATACAATCAAATCTTTGTATGTTATGTATGCTGACAAAATTGTATTACTATAAAAAAATGAATATATCAGTAAATTGCCCAGTCTATATGTGCAAATCTGCAATTCTAATTTATCCTTATATATGTTTTTTTTTTTTTTTTTGGAATTTTACCGAGGATGTAAGAGACCCAGTCTCATTAAAAACACGGAACACGCACATGTTTTAAACATTAAAGATCTCTCCACCCATCTGACGGCTATTGTCTGCTGATTTCCTGGCCAAATGCGGTTGCTTCTCTTGAGGGAGCAGAGCAGCTCTTCTGAGCTCGGTGAGTTGGTGGTAATTAGCGGCCCTGGGTAAGACGGGTCCATTATCACTCGCCTTGCAATAAAACCCCCAGAGTGGGCTCTGATTGCCTTCATTAAGGATCACGTATCTCGGCGGACCGTCCAGTTCCTCGCATCGTAAGAAGATTGAGCTTTCAGTGACATGTCGTATCCTTCAAACTCTGCGCGTTTTGTAAAAGCGCCTGTCTATTTAGAGCAACATGTCTGTGTGCTAAAGCTATTATAAATACCTCTTTATGCTGACACATGACATCATACAAAATACTGTCAGTATTAAAACAAATGATAGTGGGATATGGAGGGGGGGGGGGCTGCATTCACACAAAGGTAATTAACCGAGCGTTATGAAGAGCGCACCGTAGCAGCGCGTGATTTCCCCGCGTTGTATTTCAACCGGAAGCCGGGCGGCGGGCGGGGTTAAAATATTCCACTGCACAACCCAGAAGCCATTTGATTTCATTTGCAGTTTGTCTCCCGGCCTGTGGAGGTGAGCCCACCTTTGGCTGCTGGGGACTGGAGCGGAGCACATATCTAGTGCGCGGAGACACAAAATTGACAATGCATTTATCTTTGAATAATGTAAATGCCCCGAGACTGCAGCAGCAGTGGTCTTCGCTGCGTCCGCCGAGGGCCGGGGGCTGTCAGGCAGCCCCCCCTCCCACCGGCACCCCGCTGCCTGCCTCTGGCCTCACTGCCGTCTCGCACTTCATTTCCACCCGGGCCCGGGAGGGAATTCACAGAGCGAGCGCCGACAGAACCTCTGTTTAAGGACAAAATGTGAAAGAACAAGCTGATCCCGCTGCAGCATTAGGATGGAGTCCAGCGTGTTTCCTTTCCTCTGCTTCAAACACGGCACAAATCAGGCCTCATACAAACATGCTTTCCCTATAAATCGCAAAAATGGGGCTTTTCACAAACATGTCGTCCAAGGCTGAGCGACTCCAACATGTACGGTTTAAAATGAATGGCTCCTGGCAAGCTGACAGCGCTGCTCACTGAGCCAAAGTGCCAGTAAATTGTTTGTCTTCTGCGGTGCGATCCTATAATTCTTCTGGGAAACCGATGACATTGTGCTTGCCAAAGAGAATAATGACAAATGGGTCAAAAATCAAACAGGACAAATTTTTGGGAGGCGTTCTGACCACCACCATAATCCGAACGCATCTGTTCTCCGAGGCCAAAGAGATGTTCCTCCAATCTTTTAAAATGCCTGGGATTAAATGATCATATACATCATTTGTACTAGGTCTGTCGTATTTAATGTGCTAATTCTGTTAATGTACGTATAATTGCCGCAGTTTGGTTACTACCTGCGTGGGTCTGATCTACGCCACAGACGCAAGGTTCATCCCAGTCAGAGAGAATTCCTACAGAAAGAGGAAGACGGACAGTGAAGTTTTGGGGCCGGCTCAGATGATGTATCTGTTGTGCGTCGCATTCATGTTAATTACAAATGGAGACTACCGAGGAGCTCAAAAACTGGAGCAACATGATTACATGAGTTCCCATGATGCTCCAGCACACCAGGCATGACCAGATGAAAATGTTGAACAGATCACAGTACCACGTGACTTGTCTCAAAGCGTTTCTGAGAACAAAATGATGACAGGCCTGTTTTGTACTGTTAATATGAGACAACGGTTGTCATGTTTCGCGTGCTTTGAAAAATAACCCCCCTTGTACAGCTGGAACAGGTTTTTCTGTCGACTCACTCCCTTGTACAAAATTTGTGGACAAGCAGTTTGCCCGCCTGAGTGTCCCGCCGGCCAAACGGAAAGAGCACGTCTCCATCTGTTCTCTCCCCTGAGCGCCGCGGCAACATGACTCCACCTTGATACCGTCGGAGGCTCCCATTTGCCGGAGCGGGGAGAGGTCCACTCGGGGCTTGTGGGGGCCTTTCTAGGGTTACAGGCAAGGTAACGAACGCGTGGCGCTTCCCATCCAAAGCGGTTGGTCTTTATTTGCTGCCACAGCTGTGCAGGAGGGCGAAGCCGGTTAATATTTAAACGCTCCCTCGTCCTCCGCTGTTGTTGCTGCGGCTTGGCCGGCCGCTGAAGAGCGTGCCGTTAGGGCGGCTTCCACTTGCGTCAACCGGGAGGTGGTGGGCTGTGACGGTCGCGTTTCCGTAAGCACCCGGCGAAGCCTGAGGGGGAGTCGAGAAAGCCAGGCGCTCAGGCCATTTTCCCCTCCGCGGACGCCGTTGCAGGCTTGCGTGCCACCATTAGCTAATGCGCTCATCAGTTTATGTTTTACATTATTTACTGTGTCGAATACGCTGCGTCCGAACATCAGCGTGGGCATGATTTCTTTTTATTCCGGTGATTTGTTTGAGGTTTTGAAAGATCTTCTGAGGACATGTGTTCGGTTTTGTTGCCAGATATTTCCTGATGTGCACGCACTAGTGGTATTTGTTTAATATAATGACTGATACATCAACCGAATAGATGTGCCACGTGGTACCGACCACAGACCACTTCTGAGAGGACTCGTACCAGCACTTGGTGCAGAAATCTGACATGGCGGAGCACTAGCAGCAGCAGGCTGCACAAGTGTTTATCCCAATCCTGAGCTGTTTATGCGGACCATGTGTGGGTAGCTTGCGTTCAAAGCAACCTGCTTGTCTTTTGAACTGCGCTTTTATCGCCAGGATGCAGACGAGTCCTTTGTCGCAGACTTGCACCTCATCCATTACCCTGGGGCTGCTGGAGAGATAGTGCAGAGTGATCCCATTTGAAAGAACCCCAACAGATCCTGCTGCTCCACCAGGCCTCTCCGGCAGGGTCCACAGTTTCCACATATCAGTGTATCAGCCTCCGGCTTGTTGGAACGCTGGATCTTGCAGGTGAGGGTGGTTATCGTGTGATTTCGGTACAGAGATGAAGGGGGATATTTCTCTTGCTCTTGGATGCAACATAGCTTGTTGAGGACATTAATGCAAGTGAGATTTGGGAGTTCACCAATATGAATTCTGGATTAAAATCACTGATAATCTATCTGCATGTTTTATTTAATAGATGATGTGGCCCTGAGATGAATAAAACCGAGATTGTGTTTATTATGTCCATTTAAACAAGGGTTATTACGAAGAAACAGAACTAAGGGGACTGCAAGTGGAAGGGAGGTGACATGACTTTGTGTGCAGTGTTTCCAGAAAATTTTCAGGAAGATTGCCTGTCAAAGTAGTTTAGCATTTGTGCGTGTGTGTGTTGGCATGTTTCTTGGAAACTGTAGGAAATACAGGCAACTAGCAAGCAGTCCATGTTTGGTATCTGTTTATTTCTGAAATGCTGAATACACATGATGCGACATTAGTGAACATGCTCCATGCACTGCATCTTTTGAAAGTAGGGCCCGATGACTCTATTTTTCACTATTTGTGTTGTACACAAGAAAGAGAGAAAGAAAGAGGGAGAGAAGGGAAGCGCTTTATGTGCGCGAGCCGGCTGAACCGCCTGTCTGACAGAGGTAACGTTTTTAATGTCGCATGCAAAATCCAATTACGTCGCAATTTAATTTCCTCATAGGAAGTACCATTACGCTGCCTTCCATCTCAGGCCTCAGACAGACAGAACCGGGTTCTCTTCACATGGCTCTAAAAGGATGTTATTAATTTCAACTCAGCAGAAAGCTGATTAGCCGGCAAAGTCGCCGGGCTAACTGATTGACTGTAGCAATGTTGAGCAGCAGAGCGATGAACCAATCACGCCCTGTGAAGGTTGGCGGGGGAGCTGTAATATTTATGACCACGGAAAGAGATCCGACAAGGCCTTAACAGAACCTCACAGAGATCCCTCTCAGAGATCTTCTGCATAATTCAAGCCACGCACCACCTCGCATGCATTTGCCCGTAAACGTTCATTTAATAAGCGAAAAATTACACGCCCTTTTTTTGTCTTAAGGCATTCTTCTGGACAATAATGTGGGGCATTTGTGGGGTTTTTCTGGGTGGTGTGAAGACCCCTCAAGCATTATTGCCACAGACCTTGTGGTGCTATATAAAAAGCATTTGGACCCAATTTCATTTCTGTCAGCACTCTGGCACCACATTGGATTTCTGCTCCGCCTCGGACCGAGCGGCTCCTTGCTTTAGATATGCCACCAGTCTCTGGCCCGCCCCTGCCCCTGAGGTATCCTTCAGAAAATCAAGTTGTAGCCGAGCTCGGACCAATAGTCCAGTTTACTGAGGCGAAGGTAAGAAACTCAGCGCCTATCCGAACAGGCGGCGGCAGGAGCACACACTGCAGCACCACTTCATCAATCTCCGTCTGACACCCTGTATAGTACAAATCGATCTGACAATTTGTGTCTAAAAAGTATAATAACTGCTCACGTCCTCTCCTCAGCTGGCCCATTTGCTGGCGCAACCAAAAAAGGTGCGGCACATGTGCTCAACCACCAAAAAAAAAAAAAAAAAAGGAGCGAGCGAGCGAGCAGAGAGAACAAAGAAACGCTCCCGCAAATTCTGTTTTAACGTGTAACACCAGACAAAGAAAGAATAAAAACTTTTTACGAAAGCACAGGGGCCCGCACCATTCCTACGGCTGGTTTGATTTCAGTCTGATTAACTACAGTTTTACAACAAGGTCACAAGCACAAAAAAAAAAAAAAACTCAATGGCTCCCTCCTCCAGACCCGATGTCCCGCAGCAGGAATGTGTGTTATTCGGATTGGGAACTCAGCGCTCGGTTATTTCCCTCTTGCTGCAGGGCTCCCTCCGCGCCAGGCTGGACCGCATCCAAAGGGCCACGAGGAAGCCCCGCATGAAGAATATGGTGCTGACAGCCAAGTCACAGTAACTCTCCCAACCTCCATAGCTCCAGACCTGAAAGGCCAGTGATGGACGGGTGCCCCGGCACGTCTTAATGGCTCATCTGTTGCCACAGACTGACAATGTTTAACATGCGCCTGACAGAAGCCCAGCTGAAAGGATTTTCTACATGACAACTGCTGGTCTTTGTGGGAGGGTTGGATGCTGTTAAAATCCCATTTTTCTCCGAGGGTAACAGATATTTGCAAATATCGCCAAGCTCTATGCCATTTGCTGAACCCTCAATTGAGTATTAATAATATAAATGTTATCAATAAAGTAAATGTTAATAAAACGCTTTGCCCTAAAGCTTGCTATAATGGGTATTTAAAACCGTGGGAAACAAGCAAGGGACTGACAGGGAGATGATCTGTTCAGAGTCTACCCTGCAGACTCTGACTGCAAATTAAAATAAATAAAATTCATGGAATTAAATTTACTTTTTTTTAATAGTTCAGTGTATTTAAAATCATCTGTGAATTCATCTGTGCACCTAAAAAGAAAAAATCGAGACGTATAGTGGACACAACACAAGCTCGTAGCTCCTATGTTTGAGCAAACTATACATCATCTCAAAAAAGCCATCATCTGAATCAGCCCAAAACCTCTTTACGAAGGTGTTGTCTCTGGCTAGGAGGAATTTCGCATTGGTGACATAGGTCAACCCAGCACAGACAGTAAATGCATTAAATATTTAGAAATTAATCACCAGTTTTAATATAATAACGAGATATATTTGTGCGTCCGTTAATGTATTTAACACATTGAATGCATATAGGATCTGTATTTAATAATTTGAAAATAGTTGAAAAGCTGTATTTGTTGGATGTCAGGCACCATTAAATAAGTGTGGGTAACCCTGTGTCATTGCGCTCGTGCAGTAATAAATCACAAAGGCTCCCGGTGTGACCCTCCCCGTCCTCGGTGCGTTTGCTCGGAGCCCACTGCCTTCCCTCCACTTTACCTCCTGCACTCCGACTCCTCGCTGTGTACCTACATAAGCAAATTACATTTCGACTCACTCGTCTTCTCTCCCTCTCCTGACCCGTCCGCCCATCTCCTCTGTCCGTCCTCTGCGGCCCCCGTGTCCGGCGGTCTGCCACACCACGTCGGCGGAGGCATGCAGTCGCCACAGCATTTGTCTTAATTAAATTTTAATGAAAATGGGCTCTCTTTACTATTGTGTCTCGCAGCTCATAAATGATACATGGTACTTGGCGGCATTAGTCACACACCGTTCATTTACTGCGGCCGCACATACATCCTGCACCGGCAGCTTGTCACTGGCCCTTGCTGCCATTTTTATTGCTCCGCACAATGCAACAATGTTTTTGCCACGGGTAACTCTTTAATTTTTCATAACGTGCTTATTCCTCTACTGTTTCCAATCAAGCATATTCAACACATCCCACATATTTTCTAGTCCTGACATTCATCACAAATTTTATTTCCCTTTTTTTCCTTCAAAAGTTGTAATAATCACACGACATGAGCGTAAAAAAATGCAGCTTAAGGAGAAAGAGGAGGAAAAAAGTTTCAATGTTAAAGTGTCATTTGTAGGGGAAACGGGAACTTTTAGGCTCATGAAAAAAACGAGGTTATATTATATGTTCCAACACAATCACAACATCACACACGGTGTATATTACCCCTCCTCCTGCCCCCCTGAAGCAGTCCGTGAGTAAAATGCAGGTCACGGCGGAGCAGGTAGAGAGCGAGGAGAGTAGCCCGGGGCTCACTGAATTCCACCAAAAGGCTGCAGGTTCCCAGGAGGTGGAACAGGTCCAGGTGCTCGACTGCACTCGGCAGCGCCTGTAAGGGAGGTGAGCCAGTTCTGTCAGGCGCTGCAACACAGCCGGTACTCACGTGTCACCCGGGGTTAGCACAGGGACAGGAGTGCCGACGTCATTCCCACATGACTCAAGAATGTGATCTTTTTTTAAATAGGCAACATGAAATCGAAGACTGCAAACCAGAAGATTTGGTTAATTGGAGCCTGTTGAAAGAAGATGTATTCATGGCCTCATGTGTTTTTTCATCATTTGAAGCCATTCGTAATGCAATAATGACACACAGACCTTTTCACATACATAGTCATACATGTCTAACACAGATAAAACTATTGATTTATTGATCAAATTAATTTGTATACAAATGTTTTTGTTTAGTGTTTCCTTCCTCATTGCAACATTAGACAGATTTATGTTGCATATATAGCATTTAGTGCAGCTTTGAATTCATGTGAATGATACAATGACTGACATAAAATAATCAAAATTAACACAGCAATGATTATATCAAACACTACACTTTATCTTTTATTGTATTTATGTTATATGATCTTATGACATGACTCTATATTGTAGATGACAATACTGTAGTCTAATATTGTATTGTACTAGAAAATGATCCCAAAGTCACCACTGTTGGGGACAGGTCAACGTTGGTCACCCATTGATAGGAGGGGTGCATACTGTAGGTGAACCAGAGGACACGTCTCGACCCTTCACTGTCCTTTGATATCGCTGTCATGTTTATTTCCATATGTTAGGCCCCTGCCACAAAAGGAGAAGGGGCCAAAGGGAGTCTCCAAGCAGGCTTTATTTCAGCGCTGTCAGCCCCTTGAGCAGCTGAAAAGCCCAGAGGAGATTCTGGCCGTTTGAAGTGCAGCCGTCCCTCTGTAGAGGTGGGCTTTGTTATGCACGGAGAGTGCGGGGGAGGCCGGCGTGGCAGCCCTCCGCTTCCTTTGGTTCCAGAAGGTCTCAGGAAGGGCGAAGGGCAGAGCCATCGAGATGGCGGAGTGTTGCTGCCATTGTCTGAGAGCGGGCCTGAATGCACACACATTTTCTCAGGGCGCGGGGGGATATCATAATTAATCTGTTAATGACAGTCGGATCTGTCATTAGCTGGGGGAGTGTATAATAAATTGCGGTAATAAAAATTAAGATTGCATGCATCATTGGGGCCTTCTGAGGGTTTGTTTAATGTAGTTACAAAAATGCCAGCAGCTGATGTGGCATCCATCGCTGCACCCTCACACTTAACCTGCTGCTGCCCACCCGGGGCATTGTATGAGAGGTTGGGAAGATCCGAAACCCACTTTTCTTCCCCTCAACCCAGTTCCACAGTTGCTGAACTGAATGCCCTGGTTTGTGTCCAAAAAAACACAGCAACAATAAAGAGCATGCATGTTCATAGGATGTGAGAGCCATCCATTAGCACGTTCAACAGTTCAGGACAATGAGTGATTGGTTATCATTTCCAAGTGCTTAAAACTCAAGACAAATTGCTCCATGCTCCAGAAGTCGCTGAAAAGGGGTTAAAGGTGGAGTTGTTCGGTTGTCTGCTCTTTTTTTTTTTTTTTGACCCCACCCTCTCTTGATCTGGACTTGAAAGATTTCTGACTGGCCTGAAACATGTACATATGAGCCAGGCCCAGTACAGTAAGCGAGCAGAGCACTTCCTGCACTTTGATGTCGACACAAAGCCTCCTCTGTGGGGTCGGGCCCCATACAAGCCTGCAAAGCGAAAGCCCTTTAACTTCTGCCCTGGAGGAACAAAGGCGCTAAGCGTTTGCATCACACATTAGGGGATTATCATGTTAGCTGATGTAGCCACAAACTGTTAAAGCCGCTCCTGCCCTAAGACTTGACATGGATACGCTCAAAGCAAAGCTTTGTGATTACAAGGAGATTAACCCCTGTTTCACATTAGCATTCAAATGAGGGCCCTTCCCTTGAAGCCAGTTGTAAGGACAGGTGATCGCTGGCGTACTGGACCTCCAGTAAGACGTCCCGGGTCACCAAACGAGGACTGGCAGAGCTCAGTCTTATCCCTATCATTGTCACATTATTTGGGATACAATGAGGCTGGTTGATGGCCTAGCCTGAAGGCGCACATGTCGCCTGACACCAATTGACCCAGCAGAGGTTCCCAGGTCATCTTGCAACAACATTGCCCTCTCCCCAGCACTGGCCACAGCACAATGAACGGTTCTCAGCCAACAGTCGGCCCGTGACGTCACAGGCACGGCTCGGCTGGACAACTGCGATATTTTTTCACCAGCTGTGGTGGAACAATGCACTGTCCTACTCCGACATCCTGAGACGTGGTAAAGGTCATTTATTTTTCTGTCCTACACAGCAACACAGATCAATGATATGTATATTATGGTATATTGAGTTCTCGACCTTCGAGACCATTTTGAAAAGCAACCTGTGAAGTTCATCGCTCAGGGCACCTTTACACCGCACACTCTCAAAAACAGAAATTGATCCGTCCACGGCTCCATCTTTTTAGAGAATGTGTCCTCTGACACTAAATTCCTATAAAAGCAGCTGTTCTCTGTGTATCCAGTGGCTGCGGCATGGAACCAGTCAGAGATGAAGAATGTTGCATGGCCTGAAGCTTAACAGGGACTAACCTCTACAAGTGGGCCTGAAGGCCAGTATTAAGGAAGAAACACAGTTCCTGTTCTCTCGGATCAGAACTTCCAGTGCAGCTGAAAAGCAATTCATTTTCTCATGGGATGGAGGAAGCGTAGCTATTTTACATACCAGAATGGCCAAAATAAGCAACAAATTGCAAATATTCGAGCTGGATAATGGTTGCGTTATCGCTCCACTTCACGAGAGTCTTGGGCTTTAAAGACACGGCAATAAAATTACAGTAAAGGATAAAAACGTCTTGCGCACACTGATGTAACGACAACCAGCGCTCAAGCAGCACGCTTTGTTCAGTCCTCGCGCTGTTCCCCACCAGCGGAGGCAGATTCCCACGGCACCCACAACAATTATCACCCACTTGTTCCCCCGTTGTGCTCCTACAGACGTTGCTGTTTGTTATTTCCCCCCCTCTCCTCTTGCTCTGTGTCATGTATGCTGTGGCGTATTAATCATAATCCAGGTTGTTATTTATCACCTGCTGGTCCAGAAATGATCATTTTGGCACCTATGGGGGCGGCGGGCCAAAGGTACCAAATTAAGTAAAACATCTTAACACCCGCTAAAAGCATTTCTTTGATAAATGACTCCTCAGAAAGAGTAAAACAATGGGCGGGTTCATTTTGGTAAGTTTACCTCACAGAGAACCTGAAACTGAGCTCTTGCATCATTGTGTTTTTTTTAACATTATACTTTATTAAATGTGTCACTTATTCAGTGGTCACGTTTAATAATTGTCACAGACTTTTCAATCAGAACTGAGCTACTTCTACACCCATACCCCAATTCATATACTGCTGACCTAGTACTTTTTCCTTACCCATATATGACAAACAATATGCAACTTCAGTAACGTATTTACACGTTGTCGTTCACTGTATTTATCTGCACATACAAGATAGTACTGTAACTATGCAATAGTACTGCATTTCAATGTCGTTCATTTGTAATATTGAAGTAAAATTAAAGTATGTCATCTTTGAGTTACATTTTTTTAGTATATTCAAAGAGTTTGAATATAAGGCATAGAGTTTGTTTATGTTGTTCTTACAGGCTGGGGTAGCCTAACAGGTAAGGAAGCGGACCAGTTCGAATCCCGACCGCCAAGGTGTCACTGAGGTGCCACTGAGCAACACACGTCTTCACACTCTGCTCCCCTGGCGCCTGTCATGGCTGCCCACTGCTCACCAAGGGTGATGATTAAAAGCACAATGATAATCACTTCACTTTTACTGAAGTTTTGAAGTTTTTGTCTTTCACTCTGTCCATACAAGACAATATTATGCATGGCAATATTGCACAAATTCAATAACATGTGACAAAATTATCTTTATTTAATCTTTGCATTATTTTTTTGCACATTTAAGGTAGTACAGTAATTAAAAAAAATTACTGTTGTTCAGATGTAATTTTTTAACATAAAGTTAAAATATGTATTCTTTTAGGTTATATTGGATTGTTGTATGCTGTATGTGCCTTAGACAGATGTATTAAAGGCAAAGAGTTAATGTTATTGCTATGTAGTTTTTGTCTTGCACACTGTCCATTCAAGACAATAACATGCATGGCAATATTACGCAAAATCAATAACATGTTACCACACTATCTTAAATGTGCAAATAAATAAATATATGTGCACATTTAAGATAGTACTGTAATTATATAATATTACTGCCATTTAGTGTCATTCAAGTGAAATAATTAGTGGTTTTCCACTGATATGTAGAGGTCATATGCAAATACTCTTAGTTTCGTGTTGAATACTTGTGTTGAATACTATGTCATAAATAGATGTACAAATGGCATAGAGTCAGTTTATATTGTAGTTATGTAGTTTTCATATTGTACTTTGTCCACACTTGATAATATTAAGGTAACTCTATAATACATTACCACACCTTTTCTTTGGATTTGCTTGCACATATAGACTACTATATTGCTGCGGAGTGCTGTTTTAAGTGTACTATGTGCGCCTTGCACTGTATGTAGTCATCAGCCATCATCAGTACCATCAGTCTTGATGTTAGTGTTAATCTTGTGTAGATGCAATGTATGACCATGCTAATACCATACACACATGCGCGCGCGCACACACAACACACACACACACACACACACATAGATCATACACTTCAGCAACCAAACAAGGTCATTTTTTCACAGCAGGCTTTGTTTCAATGTTCTGTTAAAACCTCCCCCATCATAAAGAACAAATGAGGACTAGTGTAAATGAGTACAAGGCCAACTTGCCCCGCCCCTAGAAAACCCCTATTTCTTTTATACATTTTGGGAGAAAAAAAACACATATACCTAATCATTCTTTTTAATTACTGCTGCTAGGCACTCTATTAAAATTCTAATTTTCTTCATCCACCCCGATTGATCCGGTCACAGTGGGCGGCTGTGGCAAAATGCAGTGTATAATATTCACGCCGGTACGCCTTGGTTGTGCTGCGTGTCAGAAGCCATCTTGCGGCGAATCCCTCACCCACCTTGGAGTGCAGCCTGTGGAACTGATGAGGTGAAGAGCGTTGCTCTGCAGCTCCGTGCTAGTAATCACGGGACTGAAGAAACACATACATCATCTGCCACGCAGGTTGGCACGGCGACTGAAAAGCCTTCACATCACGTAAGATGTTGGACAAATGATGGCCAGACGTGTGTTCGCCTCCTCACAGATGGCTGTGCATCTTTTCTCGCGGAAAAAAAAGGGCTGAGGCTGGCATTTTTACACTCTGGGCTTTATTTCCCTCCCCCACATTCTATCTCCCACCCCCCTCCCATCAGTCCCCATCAGTCCCCCCCAACACCTTTTTCCGCTGCTCCTGTGCAGTGCAGGAGGTTTAATATTGGCAACGCGGTTAGAAGCCTCAGCGGAAATAGATGTGGAAAAGATGACATAAATTATTTGCCGACTGTTTGACACATGCAGGGCGCTGTCTTTGCAATAATTGTCACCAGCCTGGCGGCGGGGGGGTATGAGTGCTGCCAGCGTTGTTTTGCGTCTCCGCAAAATGCCCCGTGTCCGCTTCCTGGCTTCCGTCCCTCGCGGTCATGCCACTGACTGCACGGCATCTGGTTGGCAGCGTGCACTGCGCCGCTATCGGGGCCTATCACGGCCATGATGCATGTGCAAATAATGGATATTAAGACAGTTAAAAGGCCATTTTCGCACCACGATATCTGTAATAAAATGTTAGCCTTGGCCTATAGCGATAGCAGTTAGCTGCTAGGTTTTAAAAGACGCTAATTAACAAGGTTATTACGTACTGTGCTCGCGTTGTAGAATGAACGTCACGGGGGCTGTAATGTCTTTAATTTGCCATACAAATCAGTAGCTTTTTTAGCCACGTGCCAGATGCAATAACCCACAGGATTTCGCGTTACGATACTTAGCCTCAGCGTTTGCTTGAATGTAAGTAGGCTAAATGCTGCGGCTTTTACGACCTTGTTTCACGCGGTTTGCTCTCTTGTCTGCCACCTTGTTTTGAACTGTGTTCCTTGCTCTGACAGATCCGTTTACGTGCTCTTGAGTAACCGCGGGCCTCGCAGCCCGCCACCCGCCACCTCACACGTCACAAATCTTGCACTCCTCCAGTCTGGCGGATAATTAGCAAATATCTCACTCCGCCGTACGCCACAAGACATCGGTGGTCATGCTGAAGGGCTATGGGAGAGCGTGACCCTAAATAACCGCTCAGAGGAGAAGCTGGAAATGCAACCATCACGAAAACCTGCTTTGAAACAATTCACAGTGATGCTAAGCCAATTAATTACATTTTCAGTCAGTCATTAATTTATGGCAATGATAACACTGTGTAACATTCTAGTAACATAATTTCAGGCCTTGTTCATGCAGAATCATAATGTAAGCATACTAAGCCACAATTTAAGCATGTTGTACATAGCATATATTGTAAAATTAATGCATCTATTTAACATATTGTATTGCATGTCTGACCATCTCAAATGTGCAGTACATCATATTAGTCATTAATGTTATTGTTAAAGTCTCATTTTATCACATGAAATTCTATGGTGAACATTTGAGCGGGCAAAATAGAGACATAGCACAAAACACAAAACAATAAAAGAACGATTAAAGTAAAGTAGTTAACAGCAATTATCGAGCAATACATACATACAAAACAAAAATGTAGTGTTCAGAAATCCGTGAAGAAGACAAAGCGTGAGACAAGTTCTGCTAGACAGAGAATGCAGCGTGCGCATCCCTGATAAACAAACATTATCAATGGTGGAGGCACTTTGTCCAGATGCAACGTGATACTGTCATGCAGTGCTGCTGCAGCCTGCTCACCGAACCAACATTTTCCCCGGCCTGGGCCCTTTCATAACATCCTCCCTACACATATCAGCTTACAGGGAGCACAATTCAGCTCAGATCCATTACCAATTAACAACATTTGTCATGCAATTCCAATAAAATACGACCTGAGCCGCCCCTAAGTGCCGTGTGTTTATTTTTTATTGGATTCAAGCTGCACAGAAAAACAGCGTACTACATAACATGGCCAGGTTATTCCTCTGAGGAGCTTTTATTATGCATGCAATGAGAATAATAACAGCCAGTCTGAAAAAAAAATTCACCTATGCAAAATGATTATGCATTCAACGTTTTTGCCTTTATTACCTGTAATTATAATTAAATTCTAAAAACCATAGTTATAGAACAGTTAAAAGTTTCTCCTTTGCATGCACTAAATGGATGTGCGGAGTTAACCAGCCCTCAGGTTCTGTGTGTGTGTGTGTGTGTGTGTGTGTGTGTGTGTGTGAGAGAGAGAGAGAGAGAGAGAGAGTTTAAAGCCTACCTGCTGGCCTGGGGAGGAGCGCTTCTGCCCCGCAGTTATGAGATAATCAGCTACCTCCAATACTGACTGTGCAGACAACGAGGAGCCGGCTGAGAAAATAAACTTTAGTGGCGGCCTGAAGATTGATCATGCCGTGTTTATTTAGACAAATATTGCATCATGAAAAAGGCAATTCTTCTGATGCATGGCAATTACATATATTATCCAATGAGTCAGCAAAAAAAAAAAAATATTGAGATGCCGTGATTGGCCAAATTGCATAAATCATCTAATTATAGTGTCACAACAGCTTTTTGCCCTCTCACATGTTTGCTTTTGATGAGTATGATAAAGCAGCTCTCCATCTTCCTGTGTGTAATGTAAGTGTGAGCGATAGCTTTGTGTGCTCTTCATATTCCCGACCCGCTGTCTTTTCAATCCATCACCACCTGGGTCCACCATCCAGTCAAGATGAAAGCATACCTTAAATACACAGCTGAGGGGCGCGCTGCAGGAACATTTTATTAGCCTTCAGGGTGTTTTACAGGCACCTGCCTGAGCTACACAGCGCTACATGGCAGCAGCGGAGTGCCAGAATGGGTGACAAAATGGTAGTTCTTCTCAGGGCTTTGCTAAACGTCTCTGTTAGGATTTGTCAGACTGCAATGGATCACTCAGAAGAGGCGGATGGGAGGCTTTCTAACTGTGGCCTTGAACGATGGCCAGTCGGCACGGGACCAATCCCTCCCATGTCTGCGGTGGTGTGGGCTATATTTATATTCGTACCTTATTAAAATCACACTGTGGCACCGAGGAAGCTGGTGAGAGAGAGACGGGGCGGGGGTGCAAGCTGACCTCCTGAAACAGATTCCCACTTAGGTAAGCGAGAGGGAAATAGTTTAATGAAGATGGATCATCGTGACGCCTTTACATTTCATTTTCTTAACAGCAAGCATATGGTTTTATCACAGCCAGTTTTCACCTCTAACCCGTCCCTTCAAAGTGTTGCATTCACGGGCGTCGTGCTTTTTCCCCCAAGTTGTTGTTTTTCATTCTCTTATTTTTTTCGGAGACGTGTTTTTGCTTCTTTCTCCTTGTTCATGCCTTGCTGCTTTTAAAAACTGTAGGCTCGACAGAAATGTGCCAGCACTGTAGTTCTCCTCCCATCCCCTTTGGGAAATGTGGAAAATCTAGCCTCCCACCAAAAAAAAATTCTGAGCGGCCACAATCCTCCTGGTCTAGTTGCTCTGTGAGGTCTCCTGTGAAATGATGTCCTCTATCAGAGCTGAATGTCACTACGCATGCACCATTATTGCTGCCGAGATCCCAGAAGGGAAAGGATTTCAGTTTTTTTTTTTTACCCCCCCTCTCCTCAATGGTACGCCCTTATGCACTCCGGAATGCAATAAGGAGAAAGAATTTCTAATGACATTTGATGCATCATGGGCCTTTACATTTAATTCTGGCAGATGAGCTGGGGATAAATCAAAGGGCCGTTTACAGCACATTGGGTTTCAATAATATGGGACAGGATTCCAACTGTACAATATACAATACAATACAAATTGCTCAAAGAAACCATAAATTTGGCGATCTTTGTCATTGGGAGCAATGTGGAATAAAGTTGCTCGAGAGCCACAGTGGAGGTGCAGCCTCTGCGCTGACAATAATGAAGTGATAAGCTGGAGACGTGCCATATGCTCCAAGAGCTAAAGGTAAAAGGGTACCATTTGGACCTTGACTTGGGGAGATGGCGAGGACATAGCAGCAGATGCTACTGTAGCATTGGCGGCACGAACTGTAACCCTCACACCAAAGGTCGGACAGAAGGAGCATGCGCTAGATAAAAATAGCAGCGCAATGTATTTGATGCCATTTGGGGCTCATTTTTTGATCATGGAAATGTAGAAGAAATGCGTGATTTGGAAAAAAGTTGGAGTTCACAGGCTGTTGGAAGGGTTTAAGGTCCTGAGGTCCTTAAGTTCAGCCCTCAAAGTCTGAAGTGTGATGACACTGCAAGGGCAGAGTTGGCGGGGAAGTGCTGACAGCCCTGGACTGCTGACCCGGTGTCATGGGTTCAAGCGAGCAACTGAAGCCCCAGGCCAAGAGCCTCACCCCCCAGTTCACCTCTGAAGAGTGGGTCTGAGAGGTGCGATCTGCATAACTCAGAGTCTGTGGACTGTGTAGAACATGATCTGTGTCTTATCTGTTAACACAACGCAGTAAAAACCAAGCAGCAGGTTGTATTTTGAAGGGGGAGACCGGTAGGTTCAGTGTTCAACGCTGAACAGAATGTATCATTTTACAAAAAATGGTAGTGACCTATGAACTGTACTTGGCATTGAAAAGTTATATTTTGCACAATGAGCATGCATCGTTTTACAAGTCACATTTTTTGGTAAATGTAGTAGTTGTTTGGTTTGACATGGCAAGGAAGGAGATCTGGAAAGATGGCTAGACATGGCGAGGAAGAAGGCTGCATACATATGACGTCACGACAGGACAGGGGACACATGACCCAATGACGAACAGACACGAACAGGACCGAACTCCAGACCTGGGGTTGCCGCTGCCGGACCGGATCATGACAGCTGTTTGTGGCATGTGGAGTCACACACAAAAAAAAGTCATATATAAATGTCGACTAGTTCATTTTTGGAACTATGAGCGGGGAAGAATTTTTAATTAGTTCTGGGTAGATTTCCACAGCGGTTCTTTTAATGGAACTTAATGGAAGGTCCAACCAGGGGATTCTTGTCCGACCTCAGTTCCTGCAGTGCACAGATACTTCCATTTTGATCCAGTGGTGTAATGTCATATGGGAGTTCACAACACATCCTTTTAAACACACTACTCTGTGTTTCTAAAAGTAAAAAAAAACCAACAACACAAAAGCACCAGAGAAAGAGAGAGAGAGAGAGAGAGAGAGAGAGAGCACTTAGGCAATAGGTATTATGGTGTGTAATAATTAATGCAGTGGTAGATTGGGAGTGAAAAGCCTCGGGTTTACCGTGTCACTTGTCCACTGACACGTCCTCTGCAGGAGCGAGCGGTGGGGAGGGTCGGCCAGTAATGTGCCGCTGTTAAGTAGCCGTGCTTTATGACTTCCATTTTCTCCAGCATGAGATCGGATCCCTCTGGCCTTTAGCTATGATGACTCTCAAGAGCTGCAGAGCTTCTGAAAAGGTTGAGAGCAAAGGGGAAGCCCGAGTCAGGGTAAAAAATGGTAGTGCAGGGCTCTCCTGAGCATCGCCATCAGAGACAATTAATAGTTTAATGTTAACACGGGCCATGTCAGATTATTACACTCTCTGCGATCCAATACTGTACACATGTAATTACAAATCTAATGCCGACCATAAAATTAAGCCCAGCAGCTGCACTGTCAGGAGGGCTTTAGTGCTATTCGGATATCATCAGCAGTTAAAGCATTAAGATCAGATAAGATTATAGATTAGACATGTATTAAATCACAAATGTGAGAAGGTTGTGAAACCAGTGTTTGTTGCAAAAAATAGGACAGTTCTTTTATTTTAAACTGGACACACCAACATTTAGGGCTTCATTTAGGGCTTTGGGAGAAGGGGGCATGGAAAGTTACCACTCACATGGGGAATACGCGCACCCCACACTCCACCTGGGTAATAAAATTGATCACCCAGGTGCAGGGGATTCAGGGGCGCGGCCTGCACTCGGCGTTCCGGGATTCCCCTCAGGTGTTTGTGAGTCTGTATGGCGCCGCCGTGACAAATAATAAAGACAAAAAAAAGTGTTTAAAGTCCAAGCACAAAAACAGAGTTCTGTCAATTAAATTGACATTCGATTTACATTCAGTTCCTAAATACCTGCACCACATGACATCACGTTTGGGGGCTCAGCAGGGTGTAAAACCCTGTAAAGCATCTGGTTGTAAAATGGTCTGAGATGGCGAGTTAATGATGTGAGAGCTAAGACGCTACTGAGGGCTTTTACATGGCGAAGAATCTGAAGATCAAAAATAATATTCATATGTCGCAAGGGTCTTCTATTTCAAGGATGTTTAAATTCACATGAAGACAGGGGATGAGGATGAAGCATGTGACTTGGTAATAATAATATGTCTTGGTCCCCGAACGTGCTGGGAAGAATCAATGAGACTTAAAAGTGCTGCAGTGTAAGAATTTGAGGGGGTGTCAAGGTGAATATTAAATTACCAGAAATAATGATTCTATCATAAGGAAGGTAGATCTGAGATAAAACCAATAGACCACTGGACAGAAATGTGGAAAATGAGTAGGAACAATGAAGACAACGCCTTCAAATAACAATATGACCTGGCACTGACAAATTTCAGCGGTTTAGAGCCATACTAGTCGAATTGATTCGAAAGCTTCACAACAGTTTAGCACGAATCAGTTCACTGCCATCATTCAGGAAATATTTTTTGTCATGGATCCTCTTCCTTTTCACACACTTGCGTTATTTTTGTTTAGTTATTTATAGAACAGAATGTGGATGTTCTATTTATCATAAAAATATTCTTCAAATGAATAAATGCATCTTTCGTTTTAATTTGTGAAAGTCCACCATTTTGAGAAACGTATTTTATATGTGTAATATAATTGAATAATATTACATGGAAGTGTTAACTTGAGGTGATACTGTCCTTTTTCTTGACACTTGAAATATCATATAAGGGAAATAAAACAGCTGTATGTTGCTGGCTGTGCTACTGTGTGGACCCCTGCACCACCGAGATATCAGTGCCCTATTTTCCCTGCCTGGCAATGTGCTCGTTATGCTGTGGGATGTGCCTAGGTGAAGGCAATGGGTTAATTGTTGCCGAGGCCTGAGATGAACTGTAGGAATCATTAGGGCCGACCCCGCGGTGTCACGGCACCAGGCTCCGTCAGTGTTGTGCTTCGGAAGCAGAATAATAGCAGGAAGCCAGGGACCCGGCTAAATCATGCCAGTGCCGGGGGAGAGCAGGCAGTGGACAGGAACTTGACCATTTGCCCGTGATGTGTAAGCTTCTGTTTCCTCCAGCGTGTCCCCCCCGTCCAGCTGTCCCCTATATCAAAGATGCTCTGTTTATGCTCGGAAATCAATTGATGCTGGTGTGCTGAGGCGCGCGTGATCGATGGGCTGTGGGCATGAGCATGCCGAGAGTGCGGCGGTGTCAGAGGTGGCCTAATTTAGAACAGCACGCATTTAGCTCAGGAACCCACGCTGACGCACAGCGCGGCGATGCAGAAGACCCTCGCAAAAGCGACGTTAGGTAGGACAACCAAGAGAGGCTTCATTATCTACAAATAAATGGTCAGGATGTGAGTGATTATCCTCCCACCACTTGACCTGCACTCAAAGTGATTATATTTTTCTTGGCCTCCCCTACTTGAACTTGGAAATCACACAATATGAGCAGGTCTAAAGGCAAAGGTTGTCTGCACGGCCCAGGCAGGGCTTCTTGCTGGCATGGAAAGCCTGGCTGTAAATTGGTGAGAGCGCTGGGAAGGCAGGGGAAGCACTAATATGTTGGGGTGGCCATGATTTGCAGGGTAGGTAAATGTCACTTGGTGTGCCAAGCGCCATATCTCTTGACAACTAGAGCCGATGGCATATTTATTGGCCTTCAAGGTCATTCCACATCTTTAAAAACCAAAACTCCGGCAAAATTATTGTCACTTGAATGACGCATTGTAACGCGCAGAATTATTTACTACCTCAAAAGGTAGGAAAACAGACAGGTGGCCTGTATTAGAGACAACTGTGCATGTGTGTGTGTGTATGTGTGTGAATATGTGTGAGAGCCTCCTCAGTCTTAGACAAATACAGAGGGCTCAGTAATAGATGCGGTCTGAACGTGCACTTTCATCTCGGTGCCTTTTCTTGCTTCCAGCGACGGGAGCGGATGACCTTTCACTGTCAACTTCCAACATGACAAATTACAGGGCCAGGATGACCGTGTTTTTTAGGAATGCGAGAGTTCACCGCCTGGTCACGCTGCTAGCAGGGCAGTGGACCCCTACAATGGAGACAGATGTATTAATTGATAGACAATGGTCATAGATATATGAACCAGCGTTCCCAGATTTGGGGGTTTGGGAATGTGATAGCCCCAGAGGCGCTTCAGGGGGTCATCGTAACCTACCTACGGGGAGAAACGGGGCGGGCCTGCACTCCTCTGGAAATATATTGTGTTTCACCCACAATCACAGCTGATCAGGCTGCTGATTTTTCCAGGCTGCTTAAAGGGTTCTACTGGCTCAGCCAAGACTTGGCTGCACAAGCCTAATTTTTAAAGACAGTCTCGAGCTTGGTAATTACTCATTTCTGCTAAGCTGATTGCTGTTCCTGCTTGGCACAGTGTGTGTGCAGAGTGTGTGTCGGAGATTACATGATCTGTGGCAGAACGTGACGTCAGCAGCCAGTTTAATTTAGGAGCCGGCCGGGTAATGGCAATCAGAGTTGGTTTTTGTGGGCTCATCAGTCCACGACCTGTCAAGCCACTACATCCACTTTCCAAAGCCCTCCATCTTCTGCCTCATGACAAAACTCATGGCTCTCCATCCACTGACCAGCAGGTAGACCACTGACACAGTTACTGTAGGAGCGCAGAGCCCAGTCTTGCCTGAGTGCATCAACCCCAACCATCATAACTGGGCCAGCCTGAGAGAGTCAGTAAACTCTGTTAACAACCACTGTGGGCTTGAGCAACTCTGAATAAGAGTTTTACAATCAAAAAGGTTTTTCTAGATGTGCTCCTTGTCCCACGTCTCTCTCGTCGCCACTTCATCTTAACACATAAGAAACCGTGGTGATACTGTAAATGTTCTTCATGCAGTAATATTACATTAACTTATTAAGCACATATACTGAACTTTCTGGTGCAGTCATGTGATGGTCTACTCATGACATCTCATGATGGCTGTGTTTGATCAACAGTTTGATCTTTAACCTAATGACTGAAAAACTATTTTGCTTTATCATCCATAATTATCTTAAGGGTTCATTTTTCACTGACTCACTCTCCATAGCTATTTAAACCTACTCAGGGTTGCGGCTGGCGTGCAGGACACACATCTCTTGGGGCAGTGGTGGCCTAGCAGTTAAGGAAGCAGCCCCATAATCAGAAGGTTGCCGGTTCGAATGCCGAGCCGCCGAGGTGCCACTGAGCAAGGCACCGTCCCCACACACTGCTCCCCGGGCACCTGTCGTGGTGCCCACTACTTACCAAGGGTGATGGTTAAAAGCAGAGGACGCATTTCGTTTTGTCACCGTGTGCTGTGCTGTAGTGTTTAATAACGACAATCACTTCATTTTCACACTCACATTCACCTACTGTACTTGCCTTTGGATGGCCAGGGAAACCGGCACCTTCACGCCGAAAGCATGTAAACTCCACACACACGGTCTGAGCTGAGGTTCGAACGCAAAACCTTAGAGGTGTGAGGCCATGTTACTAACGGCGCACCAATTTTGATAACAGACCAATTTAACAGACCAGTTCTTTTCTATATCAAAAAGGTTTCTGACATTGTTGACCAGCATGGATCCGTTTTTTGTTTTGTGAGACATGATTGCATGAAAATAGGTTATTTTGTTTTGATCGTTTAATGTACAATTATCCTATTATTGAAATTCTGTGCCACAAAATGGCTACGATCCATCACACAATCTGAGCATCATGTTAGCCACGGTGAACCACTGCCCACAGAAGGCCTATTTAGTCAGGATCTGTTAAGCCTCTGACTTCCAGTACTTGTGGTTGCACTGGCCTATAATTTGAATGACTTGTTTATTATTTTGACCCAAAAAATTTTATTGGTCTTTTAAGCAACAGTAGTACACTTTTCTGTCATAAAGGTGGAATTTAGGACTATAAAAAGCAGGCCATAAAAAAAGAACCTAAAGAAAGTAACATGGCCAGAGGAGAGGCCTGGGAACATCTGTTTCCTATTTTCACCAGTGAACTTCGCCGACTTGCAAACTCAGTGCCGTGGTACGGGGAAAGGAAGGTATGGCCAATAAAATCTCTCATGCATTCTGGTTGGACTCCACCACAAGCGTGCCAATTAAACTGAAGGGTATCATGATTCATGAACGCCCCACCAATAAAATAAACAGCCAATAAAACACGGGGCAGGGCTCCCCTGACACTACTCCAACATCATCGCCGCTTCCACAGATTTCTGCTCGAAAAAAAAAAAAAAAACACACACACAAACCCTGAAATATGCTTCTGCCGGTTGCCAGTTCTTGCAGGATTATGCAGCGTCTGAGCTCGCTCTGCTCCGTGCAATGCGCTTCCACCTAATCGCTCTAGTCTGACACGAGAGCAACAGAAACGCATGGGGAGCACACGTCTCCACGTCTCGCAGAATTACAAACCTGCCGAGGCGAAGTGGCTGTGGTTCAATTGGCCACGCCAGACCCTGCGAAAACATAGAGCGAAAACCTCACTGTGCTACAGGGTTTCCTATTGTCGTCAATCGAATGACAAACTGCTGACAAACTCCCTGCCAAAGGGCTTAAGTGTTCACACTCCGACACTGCTGTCAGACTTCAGCAATAGTGTAACCGGGGTTTAAAAATGCAGTCGTTTCGGCAGAGTGACAGGCTGCATACTGTCTGCGCGGAGAGGCGAAATAAAAGTCCAGAAGAATGCGAGGCTTTGGCTGCAGACGGTGGACCGGCATGAGAGATTAATTCTCTGTCATGATGCAACTGCCCTTCAAGGGTGTGTTGTTCTTAAGCACTTAACCCTCATGTACAAAGGGATTTGTAAAGGTCATTAGCGGCCCTCTCACGGTCAGGGACTTCTAGAGTTCCTCTCGCTGCGGAGAACCCGCACCCGAGGTTCAAAGGCAATTAGCGGACACTGATGCCAATTGTGACGATGGTATGAAAAGTAGCTGCTAATGCACGAGGGCTGCTGGATCGTGGTCAACATCCTTGGAGTCAGTAACCGCCCCTGTTAAGGGTTACGCTTGCCATTGGGATGTCATCTGCAGGGAGGATTTCTAATATAATAACAATATGACTGCAGCCCTTTGTCCGGTGAACTTGTTCTCCCTCATTGATTTGGCTAAACTGATTTTCTTTAATGCTGTTCCCATTTTGCACAATGCAATTCCGAACAATTTAAGGGATTATTTAAGATGATATTAAACATTGCATATAAAAGTATATATTATATAATAAGTTAAAACAGTTATTTTATAATATTATAATAATAAATAATAATACATTATGCAAGCCCACTGAAACCATCCGCAACCAAAGATGTTATAAGACGTTTTTGTCCATAGTTCTACTTATAATATCAATTGCATATACAGATATAAATATTTATCTACATTTATTTACATACATCTATCCATATACATAAAATTATCTATCTATTTTTCTATCTTTCTATCTGCCAAAAATAAAATCATAAGGGCCTATATGACTACTTCACAGTTAATGCTGTAATTTGGGGGCGATTCAGTGCCATGTTATGTACCCTTTAGTCCAATGTAGTGGTCCTATTCATTTGACAATGGTCTCAGCTGCTCACTGCTGAGGACAGACTCCCCCCAATGGAGACAGAATGAACTGCACAAGATGGGGGGAGGGAGGCGGAGGACTATTGCAGGACTATTCAGAGCAACCAAACCACTAATGCTCTTATTATTGATATTCATAAGATTTATACTCAACCCAGTGACAAAAATGTTAATATATTTGAGGAACATGCTGGAGGAATCCACCACTTTGCTCCCTTGATTGTTACGGAAGCTGATGGCTCCACACAACAATGAACCATTTCATTCTGCAGATTTACAGATAACACACTCATCTGCATCTTTCCCAGCATGGGGCATATAATCAGCAGTAGATTGAGGGAAGCTATTTCCCTCTGCAGATTGCGTATTTTGATTTGCTGGGCTCTTCTCTCTCTCTCTCTCTCTCTCTCTCTCTCTCTCTCTTCTTTTTTACCCCAATGAGAACACTACATAGCCAATTTGCAAGCTCCTCGTAGCTCTGGTTCTCTTGGCTGGCTGATAGTGCAGGAATTTAAGCCACGCAATGACATTGATGCAAAGCAGAGGGGTATAGGAGCCGCCAGCGCTAATGGCAATAAAGATAAGTGGAGGAATGCTGAGGCCGAGAGCCACGGGCTCCGCTGAGGCAGAGGAGGGAGTTCGGCTCTTCAGACCTCCCCTACAGACACAGTATCACGCAGGGGGGAGGACGCAGCACCAGGGATGGCTCTCCCTCAGCCAGCCGCTAACAAACCTGCGGGTGTCCTACTTAAAGACGCCAGGGAGAGCTAATAAGCATGCTGATGCACACTGGCTGTAAAGCCGGAAGCACCGATCCAGCATTCGTCTTTAACCTTATTAATTCGCAGACTTCCTCTTCCTCCTTTCTGCTGTAATTGAATGAGTTTGCTGCAGAACACTGAGCTGCATCAATCCCTGGAAATCACATCGGACGGAGGTTTCCAATGGAGAGAGGCTCTAATGGCGGGGAGTTATCGAGGGAAAATCAGCCTCCGCCATGAATGCACGCACGCAGGAGAAGACAGAATGGTTATTGTAAATGCTGGGTGCAGTTGGGGGAGGGCTGGAGGAGGAAGAGACGGCCATCTACAGTAGGACAGCCGGGCCTTTTTCCCCCCAGTAAATGTTTTCTCTGGCTCCGCCCATAACTCATGGAAAAAACATGTGAAACCGTGGTGGCCCGTGGCCGAGAGCTGGGGAGGGGATACTCTCACGTTCTTACCACCAACACACGAGATCATCCTGTCATCGCCTTCCTAAACGGAATAACATCTCAGCTATTAGGACGTCATTTTTAGCCTCTCTGTCACGGCCTCGCATTCCTCGCTGACTGATGGGCTGGCGGGTGGTCACGTGACCACGTGTTTTTCTCGGCCCAGCGCAGCAGCACCGACTGTACGTTGGGGGCGGAAGGGGTATTGCGCCCATCTTGAGTGGCTGGACTTGTGTCCATCACGAAACGGCCCACCTTTCATCAAAGCCCACTGTTTCTCGGGGGGCAGTTCGCTGTCATCTAACATTTCCTCTCTTCAGGCCAAAGTGAGCGGTGCAACAATGAGGGGAGCCCAGTTCCTGTGGAGTCCCTGGCTTCCTGCTCCCGCCATTCCCACCTCGCACTGGTCCAGGCTGGGGCCGAGCCAACTTTCCACATGCCTTTTGCTGTTTAATTCACCTCTGCGGCCTTTATAAATGATTCCCGTTTAAAGAGCTGCATTACTACTTACTTCCTCTGATATGCATTTTTTATGCAAAAAGCTGCGTGTGTATTGCTGCAATATTTCTTTAAAAACGTAATAATGTGCATAATAAACTGCATGCAGGGTTGAGGGTGGGCACCATCCGGATATGGCAGCGCAGGAAGTTTTTTTCAGGAATAAATGTGCTCTCGTTTTTAATTCAATCTGCGCTGTGCAAGCACAAGATTGATTTCTCTGCGGTCGGTGCAGATCTTCTAATTAAGATGAGGATTAGTTGGGTGTGTTTGTGTGGCCGGTCTTTGGAGATGATCACTGTCAGGTCGAGCACAATGGGCCTGATTTATGAAATATGACAATAGCGAGACATTCATGATTATTGATTGGTATTGTTAGCTGCAATAAAGGAGACATACGTCTTCATCTCCGGCATGACATCGGTTAAACAAATAAGTTAAGGGCAATATGAAGAGAGAGAGAGGCAGACTGAGGGCTGTGGAGAAGATGTGTTACAGATCACAGGTCTGTATCATTAAAGCATTGGCTTAAACTCATCTTAAATCCAGCACAATTAAGGCTCACAGTTTTATGACAATAACATTTTGTTGGCTGCTACCACAAAACATGCTGGACTCAACCTAAATGGACCTGTAATCACAAGGCTTGGAATCCCGATCCGCCATGGTGCCACCGAGCAAAGCACCGTCCCCATACACTGCTCCCCGGGCACCTGTCATGGCTGCCCACTGCCATGTGATGGTTAAAAGCAGAGGACACATTTCGTTGTGCCACTGTGAGCTGTGCTTGCTCTCTATCACAAAGACAAACACTTCACTTTCACTTTTTTCACTTTCATTTTATGGAAAAGTTGTAAACATCAAAATGAACTGGACCCCCCATGTAACAATTTCTAAATTTAAATGATTTCAGAAAAAAGTCAAATTGTGTGATTTAAAACACACCATACTAAATTATTCAGGGTGATTTGATCCGGAATTGAGGGTAGAAGACCAAAAGAAATGGCGTACATCATATTTGTAAAAAGGAAGTAAAATGCACGTATGAAATTTAAATGTGTTAAATGTACTCAACATGGTACCAGTTTGCGTCCAAATAAATGGTCTATCTGTCATTTTGGTGTGTGACGTGTAGTACTAACAAGCGGAAAGGGAACATTTCACTACTTATAACAGTCAATAAACCGCATGCATTTACAAAGACATAAATGCAATGAAAAAAAATTACAAACAATGAAATGTTACAGTGAAAAATCAAAGCGAAATGTCCAAAAGTGCTACACAATAAAATAACGAAATCCTGTGACAACCAAATGTGACATCTCCATGCCTTCTCCAGCATTAAAATATCATAGGGTAATAATATAGAATGCATTTACAGTAAACCCTGGATTGTCAAACGCGGGGCTGACTGTTCTTCTCACTGTAACTGCAGCAGTTAGTATGAATGAGGAAGCCTGTTAAACTCTGTACTCATATGTCAATGTTTACTCCAGAACTGACAGCTCCCAGGCAGCGGGCCACTTAATATTGTCTGTTTTGTTCAGTCTTTCACTGCCCTCCCTCTTTCTCTCCCTCTCTGCCTTCCTCTCTGTCTCTCCGTGGTTCAAAAGTTCAGGCACTTCCTCCAGGGTCTCATCGCATTCTCGCCACATCTTGCTTTTCAAAGGCTCAACGAGAGGCGGCCTGTCACGAGAGATACCGCAGAAGAGCTGACACAACACAGGGGAGCAGAGTCCCCCCCCCGGCAGCCCGGCACAGCCACCTTCTGACTCGGCTGGATGGGCCCGTGAGGAGGAGCTGGTGTCTAGATGTCCAGAGAGAGCGAGGAGGAGAGACAGAATTGATTGTTCTGGAAACTGATGAAGCTCCGGCGCAATTAGATTGCAGGGTGAAGCTGGGAGGTGAGAGACCAGGCCGTCCGGGTCGTGATTGATGGTAAAATCATAACTTCTCCGTATGAACTGCCGAGTTCAGTGGCGGGTTACGGTGAACCGGGTGAAAGCGGGACACTCTTCAGAGATTCCAGTCAGGTCCAGCGCGGGCAACGATTTTCCCTTGGGCCGCCGTTTGTTTACGTCTGTCCCTGTCGTCAACTGCGTGTAAGTGATAGAGAGAGGGGCGGGGCCAGTGGTGGGGTGGCGGGGGTCAACGTACCCCAACCACCATCAAGTGCCTGGAAGTCAGCCATCCACAATAATTCATCTTTAAAAACGTTCCGGTGCGACACTGGGCCTTACTGGGACTTCCCTGTCCCACTTGCAGCAGGTAATCATTTTCAGTTGGCTGACAGCAGGTCATCGCACCCAGGAGAGGTGACACCGAACATCCACTTAAACACCATCTGAGTCCGAGGCCGCTCATCTGGAAGCTGCGGACGCCCGCTGCAAATCAGTTTAAGCCGAGATAAGAACTACAGAAGCGAGCCAGTGTCCTCATCCCAACTCCGACCCAGCACTGCGCAGGGGGCCACAATCCCGCGTTTCCTGCCGGTTCCGAGTGCGTCACGCTCCTGGTCATTTGTGAGAAGGAGCATCTCACATGAGGGGAAGGGGGGGATCTAAGCGGCTCGCGTGGGGAATCCAGAGGTGAAAGTCTATAGCGGCGTATCGCAGGGCCGGCGTTCGCCGTCATTTATCTCCATTTCTCTCGCGCGGGCTCCAGTAATAATGGCTCAAGTGAAAATGCTGTTTATTATCGGGATGACAAACATCTCCCAGATGCGGCAGAAGAAATTTCGAAAGCAGATAAAGCATTACAATAACAACTAACTGCGCGGACAATCCAATTAAAAGGGCTTTACATCACGGTAATCATTCATTTGGCCAGCGGATAAGCAGGAAGAGAGCGGGGAGCGGACTGGGAGGAGACGCCTTCCACTCCCAGCAGCACCAGCCACGTACAGGCCAGTTTGGTGGGGAGCTTTCCCCCCTAGTGGTGGAAACAGGCAGTGCACATCCAGAACACTCGCACCATTTCACACACACCGCTCTGCCCTGGGTGCAGTGTGTCAGAATTTTCTTGTGGCTGTACAGGAAGTACATCAGAGTGATGTACTTCCTTTCATTTCGTTATTGTGAAGAGACTGTGAACTTGGGAGCTACACCAGTTTTTCCATCATAATTCATGGCTTAACGTGACCCCGCCCCTATACTATAAAAGCCAGTGCACCGTTGCGAGTTATTACACTATACTGTAAATATCCCTAAATGCCAGAAAATGAGGTTCAAAGGCAAGTCTGGACTGGTCCAGTAAATCTGCATTCAATTTAAAGGTGACACTTTAAAAAAGGGCGTGGCCTCAGTTGACATCCCCAGCATGTCAGGGCAGAGAATACTGGTCTTTTTTTTTTTCATGAGTTATTAATCCTAATTTACATAAATACTTAGTGCTTAATGAATCCCGGCCTGGGCTCTTTCTTGGTGATGGTGCTCCAGTTTCATCCTTTGTACCCAGTGATGGGATCTAGCAAAATGGATTCAAGTGGATTTTCAAAATGAATGAATGAATCTGTTATTTAAGGCACGCCTATATCTAGCCTGTGTTGAACTAGAGCCTTTATGGACATTTTCAAATCACATTACAACACAAAATTATTATCATTTTTTGTCAGAGTTGTTCTGTTCTTTGGAGACACTATGGTGGTGGAAACTGCATGGCGGCAGGCGCATTGAAACGGCGAGCAAGGCGTTGTTGCCAGGGGAAACTGGCACTCGGAGTGGGCGGTTTGTTCTGGTGGGCTGCGTTCCTGCGGCTCAGCGTTTCCAGGGACCTCAGGGGGCCACGCCACTCCACCACTCTCCGCTGAGTAAGGCCCCTGGAGCGGGCCATGAGCAGCCGCCGCAGCAGCGATGGGCACTGCTGCCATCCTTCTGCCCACTCTCTCTCTCTCTCTCTCTCTCGGGTAGGAAGGGGGGGGGACTGACATTGACAGCCGCTCCGGCGCCACTGCCATTCCTAAACAGGTGCGAGGAACAAGGGCAGTATGGACAGATAACTCCCCAACTCCTCTCTCAGCAAAGCCCTGCTGCTGACCTGACGTTTTACAGCTGACTAATATGACAGCGCTTCTGTTACAGGAAACCTCCACAACCTGCGGCCATTTATGTGTTAAAGGGTTTATGCCAGTAGTGAACCATTAAGGATATTCCACATTTCTATATAGAAATGACTTAAAACCACGGAACAATTTGCAAAAAGATACAGTCGTGATACACAGCCATGGTAATGGTGATGTTATAATATGATACACATGTCAACATCTGTGACTATCATCATGACATCTGTGTAAAAATATATCACTGCAGCTTTTAAACATGATTGTAAAAGAATTAGCCATATATGCACAATAATATTGCCACTCTACAGTTAAGGCTGCCTTCCCTGCCTCCCATTTGTTTAAAGGTCCCTTATCATGAAAATGAAAATGAACATTATCAGTAATACACTGGCTAGAAATGGCGATGTGTGTAAAGCGAGCTTTGGTTATTCTGCCTTGCCATTCAGAGAGCAGCAGTTCAGACGCCGGATTTGGAATTTGTCCCCTTATGAGAATTTTCCAGAGAATTTTCCACCCCTCCCCTTTCCACTCCTCCACCAACTGTCATGGCTTCCAAACAAGTGAAAAATTGCAGTTGCTTGGTGATTGGATGTTAAAATGAGCACAAATGTATTTTTTTCGTCCTGGGAAAATCTCACTGTGGGCCTGGATCAAAGTGGCTGTAATTCTGCACCACGGCTGAATGAGACTTCAGATACAGTATTAGGGGGCCTATTTAAAAACAAACAAAAAAGTTCATGTCAGGGGACCTTTAAGCACTCAAATGAAACCTGGACACATCAACACTGATTACCAGGGAATCGAAAATGTGTCACTAGAGGAAGAGTGACGATACTTCTGAGTAGAAGGTAACACAAATAAACAAACCAGACTAAAACTTTATTGTATTTATTGAGGAGCATCCAGTATTATTTATCTGTTAGTGGCAGTAAAGTAAAAATTCTATTTTGTTACAGAATTTAAAAAAAACAACATTTTGTTCATTGCCTATTTTATTAACCCAGCCACTGGGGATGCACATGACAGAGTATTTCTTGCCGGTCCCAAGCCCACGTAAACAGGGAGGGTTTCATCAGGAAGGGCATGCGGTGTAAATCCTTTCCCATGTCAGCTGTGCAGACAGCCAGACTGGGAGCAGCCGAAGGAAGTAGAAGGAGGATCTGCCTAGTTTATTGATTTTTTTAATTATAAGTTCGTTTTCTAGACCATCATTTGACAGTTCATGTAGTCAATAATCAGATGAATGATGAGTAGTAAGTACCGGCCTGCTTCTACATGTGTGTCCGTGAATGAGGACAAAACCAGACTAGAGTCGGATGGTCTCACTATTCTCAGGTGCGAGTGGGTGTCCCGTTTTATTAAAAGGATCAACGTCTGATCGTTTGTGGACGTGTATCTTGCTGCGTTTCTTTAAGTCCACGTCCACCGATCACACTGGAAACGAAATAAAGGCAAATTTGTTTCCAGTTCCTTAAAACAATCCATTTTTTGGCATATCTGACATCACCCGGGCTGAATTAAAGAACCCATCACCGTCTGCTTTGTTGTGGCCGGCCAATCGGCTCGCAGCTGACATCTGTTTGGATTCAGGATCAAACGCTGACTCTGTGCCTACTTCCTCGCACCAACCTCTCTGATAAGTCTCCTTCTGTCCAACTGCTGCTTCCAATTTAACCAGAGACAGCCCTTACAGTACTCAAAAAAAAAAACTTCACGCAGCCTCAGGACGCACAGGATATTAGAAGCAGAATTACGTGTTTGAGATAAATCGCATAGAACCAGGCTTTCTGAGTTACTTCCTGTTTTATCGCGTATGATTGGTTCTAATCTCACGGGTTTGCATGTATTTAACCATTAATAAATGGTACCTAACCATTGCAGTAGAGTAATAATAATTGTTTAGGCTTAAAGCAGGGAGCCAGCACTGCTGCTGCGCTCCTTTTGTGCAGTGGCCAAATCAGATTTTTGTTTTGTGGCCAGCATGACTGCTGACCTTTGACATTTCAGATGGCCCCTCTGTCCTCCTTCAAAGTTCACAGGAGGGTCAGCAAGTAAGCCCCACCCCCCACCCCCCTTCTCCGCCCACTTCAGCAGACGGGTCTCAGGGTCCCACCCCCCGAGGCACAGCAGGCAAACACGCACACACACACACACGGAGACACACACCGGTGAGCTCATCACCCTCATTTGCATATGGATCACACCGTCACCCCCCGTCTGTCCCCACCTCGCCCCCCACGATGCTGCCATTACAGTCCGGAAGACGTTCCCAGGGGATTTTAATACAAACTATTCAAAATCCTATCCCTCACCGCACTCTCCTCGGCGCAGGTTAAAGAGGGCCGGCAGCGGGCAGATGAGAAAATCATTCCCGTCCCGCCGGGGAGACGCATTAAAACAAAGACTTGACGCCGACATCTCTGTTGCGCAGGTAGACGGAATGGCCTGTGCCGTGATGGGAACGCCGGGGTGGGCCCTAATTGTTTGTGTTCGGATTGGCCTGTGCGAGGGCGATGATGATGCGGGCCGCCGCTGCTGGGATGGCTGTTGGCACCATTACTCACGCGTCGTGCCGCGCCCATCAATCTTGGCGCGCTGCGCAGACGCTCCCGAGGTGAACGAATTTTTCCTCTCGGGGTTCAGGCCGAGGTCGGCGAGATACCGATCCTCGGATATGAGGCGAGCACAGCAGGTAAGCCGGCGGACTTTGGGGGACCCATTTTTCTTTCTTTCTCCATCGTTCTACTCAAAAACACCTTCTTTTTTTATTATTTACTATATCATATTGCACAGTGCACTCAGGATATACAGGACTGGTATATCACGTGTCCCCCCCCAAAAAAAAAGTGTAATATATTCCGATTTGAGGCAGATTTGAACAGTTCACATTCTTCCTCCGCTTCATCTTCTTCTTCGGAGCCATTCCTAACAAAGCCCTGCAGACGGTCCTGCTGCCTTCCCCGCAGCCCGACTCCCATCTCTCCCCGGCAGTGACATCGGGGCCTGCCCGGGCGGGGCTCGGCGGTGGGACGTGGCCGTGTCATCTCCGCTTTCAGCAGGTGTGAAGGGGATCATTAGTTTGGGAGGCGGGGGGGACGTTGGCGGCGTTGTCAGCTACCCGCTATTTACTTCCCTCATTATGGCGCTCCGTCAGCGGCGAGAGTGTCAACATCATTACCGCGGCCATCATTGAGCCTGTCTTTACCTTGTTGTGGCAAAGTTACAGTAGTCTTGGGGGGGAGGGTTGAAAAATGCCGCACGCTTTCAGGCAGCGGAGGAACACGGGAACTTGGAGGTGTTCCACCACGCTGATGGGCCTGGCGTGAGGCCGTGATCGGCTGCGGAAATCCACGGCCGCGTTTAGCCTCACCGCGGGTACGTGGTTTAGACATTGTTTGGAGGTGTTGTCTGTGTTACCATGGGAATAAACTGCAATTCTGATGTTTAAAAATAAAGGAACGAATGAAGCTTGAATTACAGTTTGTCATATCATACAGTTCTAGACAATAAATAATAAAAAAAATTTAAGATATGAAACTAAAGGCTCAAGCATTTGGAAAAAAAGACCTCTTACAGCACTGCAGACCTTTTATTTAAAAAAAAAAAAAAAAAGAATTTGTGATTGCCTTTTGTCTTAAAGATGAAAGGAAGTGAAAGGAAGTTAGCAACATTAGCAGAGGGGGGAGGCAGCGCCCCTTAGGAGTGGTTTGGATGCATTGTGGAGTTGGGGGCTCTGTCACGGTCGTGACATTGGGGTACTCCGGTGGACTTTTCTGGTGTCAATGTCGTCTGCACCTATCCAGAACTGTACTCGTCTGTCGATTGCATTTAGAAGTCGTCCACTAGTGTGTAGTCCTTGTCTGGTCATTGTAGATGTCCTTGCTTGTTGTCCTGTATATCATGATCCCCCGTCTACGTGAAGTCATGTGAATGCGTCCTGCTTTCTTTTCCTGACATTTAGTCAGGATTTGAAAAGAAAACACTGTTATCCAATTGTTCATTTGTTTATTTCAAATAACAGATTCATTCATTCACCTATAAATCACGGAAATCTTAGGTCTGATCTTATTTCAGGTCCCAGGAGGACTCTAATATGCGTTATAAAGAACAGTTACTGAATAGTTTCTTTATTTTTGCCCAGCTGTGGACATTTCGTGTGGGATGTTGTAACGCCACTGAATGTGGTAAAGGCATTAAGGGCAATAAAAAAAATCCTCTCCATCTGACCTAGAACAAGTGCAGATGTTGGCTGGAAAGTATGCCTGAGAAAAGTGATCCAGCATCTCCAGGGCAGCTTTAGGGAGAGCCAACCACACACCACACCCTCTCATTTGTGGAAGCTTGTGATGCGGATGTGGGGTTTGTGACTGATAAATCACAGATAAAGATAAATCACAACTTGTGTTGACATAAAGACTTATCGTCCACTACAGTGGCTGCCATTTTGGGTAACTTGTGTGCCGCAGGATTTAGTGGTATTTCATAACTTCACGATCCCCTTAAAGTAAAATAATTTATGATGATAATACAACATAAAAAAATACAATTAACAGATAGTATGATATAATATGATAGAAATATACAATTAACATATAAATTGGGCACATATTATCAACCCATGGCCAGCAGGTGGTTCAGCCTCTGGTGGTATTTTTATTTACACCATTTATCAGACGCCCTTATCCCCAGACAATCAGTAGTTACAGGGACAGTCCCCCTGAAGACTTGCTCAGGGACACAGTGGTAGGAAGTTGGGTTTGAACTTTGTGATCTTCTGGTGCATAGACGAGTGCATTACCCACTAGGTTACTGCCATTTGGTTCCATTGGTTGAAAGCCCTGCCGGCTGAGCCATCAGGGTCACCCACTTATTGCCCTGAAGGCCTTGGCCATGACAAGTGTGTCCACGACTGAGCCCCATTCCAGGAATCCAGCAATCCATCCTCTCAATTGATTTGTGAACACCATTCCCCCTGAACTTCATTTATTTCAAATTGTGTTTAAACTGAGTTTAAATTCTTAATTAGTAAAATTCATTACATTCCCGTCTCTGAGACCAGTTATTAAAACTCTGAAATAAAATGTTTGGTGATTATTCATTTGAATTAATTTAGTGTACAGCATAAGTGAAAAAAAAACACCACATCCTATGCTGTTAACACAATCGCTGTTAAAAACGAACAAGACAAATATATTTAATAAACACTCGTGACAAATAAAAATTGCTCACATTTGTACAGTTTTAAGTTTGCTAACCGCACTTTCAGCTAATATGCTTATTTGATTGTATTAATGGGAAATTGTTTACCTGGAATTTTTTCAACGTACGCTGTACAGTGTAGCTGGGGGCCGAACGCTCTCGGCTGTGCGATGTATGTCATCAGCGTCCCTGAACCAATCCGATGCGCGGTTTGATCTGAACTCCTGGTGTCTGCAGCCTTCGGGGCCACCCTGAAAACAATGGCCCAGGAGAGGAGCAGGAGTGACAGGGCCATTGTTTTTTCTAAGAGCCTCCCTCTTATTAATTGCACATAGTGGAGGGATTAAAACAAACAGACTCTTTCGCACCTTGTCATCTGTCTGACCTGAGTGGATGTTATTGTAGCCAACTTCAAGGCCTGGCCAGCAGCTGCAATCACTTACTGCTGTCTGCCTCGCCGCCCGGCCCCTCCGTGCCCCCCGAAGAGCCTCTTCCCATCAGCCTCGGCTTCGCAGCCATCTCACGACCAGCTCCTCTTCCTCCATCGGTGGGGTCTATTCCCTCCCTCGTCCGGCCTGCATCGCACACCCAACTGGCACCGTTGGCCGACGACAATAAGCAGTCCGGCTCAAGACAGGTTTTTTTTTTTTTTTTTTGAGCATCGCGTTGGGTGAATTGTTTGAGGCGCAGCGCTTCTAAAGCTCTCTCGAACCCCAGTGGGGGCTTGGCCTGCACCACCTCCAGCCAATGGATGAGCAGGATGTTTCAGAGTGGCTTCTCTGATTTACAACACATCATTAAGCCAGAGCATTCCTGCAGCCCTCATTCCAGGTGGCTGCTGGGAAAGATGTATGCAGGGTGGTAGTAGCCTAGTGGGTAACACACTCGCCTATGAACCAGAAGACCCTGAGTAAGACACTTAACCCTAAATTGCTCCAGCGACTACTGATTGTAAGTCGCTCTGGATAAGGGCGTCTGATAAATGCTGTAAATGTAAATGTAAATGTAAATGTATGCAAACACACACACACACACACACACACAGACATACATCCATTCTAAACATATAGATATTGTAGTAAAACTCTCTCTCAGACAACACACACACAGACACTAACTAATGCAAGCAAAAAGCTCTTTCTATCGCTGCCTTTCACACATACACAGAGAAAGCACACACACACACACACACACACACACCTATTCTTACAGGAGCCCCAGTCCTGTCAGGAACTGAAACAGGCAGCGGAGCAGCAGCTGGTGGCAAGGGCATCCGGCGCGGTGCCACAACAGCGCCAGTGTCCCACACTGACAGGAAGCACTTCACAGGGCCCAGCTCAGCAGCCGCCCTGTTTATCAAGGATGTGCTCGGGCTTATTTATAGGCCTGCCTCGGTGCTGTTTCCACGGCGCGGCAGCGCGCTGATGATAACCACGGCCATGCCAGACCAAAAGCTTTGCATTCCGTCCATTTATAAAAATAAAAGGCCTCCGACTTCACTCGGTAATTACTGCATGCATGACAGAGGCCTACAGAAGTCGTCTGAAAATAATTATCAATAATAATTTTCATTTAGGAAACGTGCTCTACAGGTGTCATGTTTAATATACATAACTCTGTGACATCATTGTCAACAAATCATAAAAGAGAGAGCGAGAGAGAGAGAGAGAGAGAGAGAGAGAGAGAGTGAGGAAGGATTTTTGGACCTACTTTGCCCTCTAGTGGTACTGGTTGGATTATTCCCTGGAAGGTGGGACCATTGAAGGGTGGGTTTTATTACAGTCTCTGGACTCAGAACCCTCAACTTAAACTACCCCTAAACTATCTCAGGTAACCCTGCACCAAGGTAACCCTGCAGCTATTTTTTACATTTAAAAATTGTTTTCTTCAGACCAACACTGTAATTTCACGACAGAGACAGTAAAACGAAACGGGTTGTGGGGACTTTTAGCACTTAATTAAATTTTACAAGTGCGCCTTAATGTTTACAAGGCCACAAAACCCTTGGCAGTGTATCCTGCATCCATTGTAATGCACACCCCTGAGGTATATAACCTTGGCAAAGTGAGATTTCAGATGTAACATCGCTGTCATTACAGATCCAGGTTCAGAACCTATACTCTGCTACACTCAACACAATCACTTGCTGATTGTAGCAATAATTCTTTGTGGAGTTGGAATACTGTCTTTATCTGACTTTATAACTGTTAAAGTAATATAATAATGAACACCCAATTTAGAAAGGCATCTGGCACATCATCAAGTATCAAGTGTGTGTGTGTGTCTGTGTTTTTAGACCCATAAAACAAGTCACTCGCCCCTTCCCCCAGACAAACATGGCCTTCTCACCTTCCTTCACTTTGCTGCCACCCCAACACCGAAACACGAGAGACAGAACGAGGGCCATTTGCTCTCTCGGGCCTTTTGACCGAAACAGACTCTGTTCATCCTGGTGGAGTTTGACTCAGACGTCGGCTGCACTGATGACAATGACCCCAAAAAACAAAACCAAAACACACTAAATATCAACTGGTGTAGAACCTCAGAATGAAATCACACTCCATTCATATTTTGATAATAATAAGTGTACAATTTGTATAGGATAATGAAACGGGGAGGTGGAATGTAACAAAATACATTGATTAAAAAAAAGTATTTATGGAATACTGCTACAATACAATACTGCTTCAAACCAGTGCTAACTTGTGTTTTCTATAGTAGTAGCACATACATATGTGATTTATATTTCTACAAATACGTATTCATGTCGATAGGCATATTTCACATGTTCATTGTCATTGTTAATATTTAATGAATGTTGATGCTGATACAGTAAGAACACCAACCAAACGTCATGCAAAACAGGTAATGACACAGCAAAGCTGGGCATTTCAAATAATTTATATGTATTCTAAAAGTATTTTGAACAAAGTTGTTTTTTATGCAACAGCACTAAATACATTTACGTTTTTGCTCGACCCTGTTGGTATGCTCTACGTTATAATGTGATATTTGCTTGCATGATGTAGTATTCTCATTAAAACTATGTTTACATCCAGTGGTTGCCAGGAGGTGTAACTGCTGATTTGCCAGAAATATAAAACACTGATGATCAAAAAAATACAAAACGTTTACTTGGATTGGGTGTTACTTGCTCTACGGCCCAGAGTGCAAGATTTATTACGACAGGGTTCACCACTCAGAAGCAGCAGCGCATAATGACCTCTCCGAGCCAAATTATGTAAGAGGGGAAAACGTTCCCTTTGAAGTGTAATTTTATGGTGGTGGCAGGACTCCAAAGTTTGCAATGCAGCCGAGAGATGAGAAACGCGATAACCTGCGAGGCGTTTCGCTGCTATGCAGAAAATGGCCATTAAATGCCATTGTGGCTCTTGACCCAGGTGCCGGGCGCATAGCTTGGCCCACTCTGCTTACAGGGCAGGCCCTGTACCGGGGGGGGTGGGGGGGGGGGGCAGTCGTGTAGCTGGTCGCTGTGATTAAATGGACCTCTGTGCACCGACAGCTCTCTCTTCACCTTTCCACCATTTGTCTTGTCTCGTTGTGGCACTTCCTCTTCTAACTGAGTGGCGCGGACTGGACGCACAAACGACTTGATTATGGCTGTTTGTGAACGATTTCGGGGTGGGGGAGTGGACCGAGTCAAGTGTGAGTGCGAGATGAGACAACACAGGACGTCCAGACGGGCCGGTCTGCTCGTGAGAAGAAGAGCTTAAACGTGGAGGAGGGATGGAGGGGGGGGGGTGTCCATGGCCTGCAGCTGTTTCCTCCACACCACACCTACGCTTTGAACTACTAATACTGCTTTGGGATAAGAAAGAAGAAAAAAAAAAATCCAGCTTCCTGTTGTCCTGTCTGTCCCTGTTTAGACGAGAGGGTTAATAAAACTGGTGCCTTTCACTGCCAGGCTCATTTACAGCCCAAGTTTCTCATTTCTGTCCAGTCCGAAGCTTCGAGCTCATGTGGTGATACACAACGTGCATGCTGTTTGCCAGGCCAGACCCGTGCGTGCAGAAATGTTGTGAACGGAGCGGTCAACCTTGCCGCTCCACTCCAGGTGAGAGACGACTCGCGGCGTGGTTTCCTCACCGGAAAATCGCGGCGCGGCGCGCTTTGTCCCCGACTCCGGGAGAGCAAGTGCGCCTCCCGCAGGAGAGCCGCTGCTCCCGGCCGTAGGCCCGGGACCATCATCACTCTTGCTCAACAGCCTGACACATATTTCGGTGGATTGTCGCCACAAGAAGGAAGTTGTAAACCGGAGAGGCTCCCGATCGAGGGAGCCTTTATTTCTACATCTCACCAAGAAAAAAATGGCTTCCCTGACCCCGACACCAACGTGTACGGTCGATAAAAATCTTTGCGACGTGACTGAGCCTCGCCTACGTTGCTATCTAGCAGTTTTCCCATTTATTACCTTCAGAGCGGTGCGGTATTTATGTACGGTAAAACCCGTGGCTCTGAAACGTGCATGGACGCCGCGCATCACAGCGTTGTTAGGACTTGTTAATGTTGTGTTTATTTTCGCTCTTTCCTGTTGGATAATCGGGGAAACTCGAGACCCTCATTAAGCCTTATTACGCATACCACCCAACAGCTGGCCAAAGACCCACAGAATGGCTAATTTGCCATGCTTTTTACTGCTGTCATATAGCCCCGGCTGTAAATGCCTGTTCTACTGAACATTGTCCTCTGTTGTTTAGGCCAGGGAGAGAGAGAGAGAGAGAGAGAGAGAGCTACACCACAGCAACAGAACAAACATCTCAACTAGCCTAGTTCTACTCTTCAGAAATGATGGATTCCCCCCACCCTTCAGAATGTGTAGGTCTTTGGTAAAAGGGACAAGCTAAAGTACTTTCCATAGATCTGTGTGTCACTTCCATCAGCGGTGCCATCACCGCGTTCTGTCATCGCTCGCCAGGAAACTCCTCCTGATACCAAAAGCAACACTGATGGACGACTGTGGATCAAGCTGTTTTGGGCGGGTCCAGGGTCAGATCCTGTAATTATCTGTCATGTGATGGTCCTCATGGGAGACTGGCAGGGCCAGTCTTTTGTCTTGTTGTGTAATTGCCTTTACAGTAGAACCTACAGTGGTCCTGTCTCAATTTTTTTTAAACTCCACTCTAGAAATACAATCTACAAATGGAACTGTACACCCTCAGCACACGGCAATAATTCATGTTTTATTATCATTCCAAATTGCTTGCATTGACGTGAAGTAGCATGTTGCTATTGTACTTTATGGGATTGTTCTTCACTTCCTCAGGGCACAGGACCTGAGCACTACACCACTAACCTATTGTTCAATTGTTTAGCCTTATAAACGTTCTCCAGCAAACAGCCCGTATTGGCCCAAGTGTGAAATACAGTTCTGTGCAGGAAGGAAGCGAGGAAGCGTTGGGGGTTGGGAGCTCGCGCTGAAACGGCGGAGCCCTCCTGCATTGTTCAGCGTCATTCCAGGGCTGTCCCATTAGACCGGTCTGCCATCTCACGTCCTGTGGCTTTTACTGCTGGTTAAGGTCTCTGTGTGCAGACAGGCTCAACACGTATTCTGACTGTTTGCCTTTGTGCTCGTGTGAAGCTCGAAGGGACGGTTAAATAGCCAGGAGTGTGGAGATGAAAGAGGGCTATAACGGGGGTGAGGCAGAAGAGACGAGCTGCAGTCGTGTCTACAAAGGTGGAGGAATCCATAATAAACCAAAAATCCCAGTAGGACGTATGCCCCTCCCCCTATGTGTCAGCCAAATCTCTTCTTGCAGCACCATCTTGTGGTCTAACGCCAACATCCTTTCACTTGAAAAGCATCGTTTCAACCAGTTCCGAAAAAGAAAAACACTCTCTATTTTACACTCGACTCCCTGTGTCTTCTGGGGTGGTAACCTTCTCATCTGTAACACACGTTGATTTCATTTACTAATGTTATTTGTGTGTGTGTGCGTGTAATCGTGTGTATCTGACAACCACATATTTAGACAATTACTGTATATAACCCATATAATCTATTATTCATCCTGATTCAACCCTAATGTTTTAAACAATACAAATAAGAGATTGTAATTAAACTTGCATTTCTACAACCCACACACACATTTAGACATTTTAACATTTCTGTGCAATATTTTTTCTTTATAATATGAAATTGAGATACAAATCAACAACAACAACAATAACACACTACTACTACTACTACAACTACAACAACTACTACTACTACTAATAATAATAGTAGTAGTAATAATAAACAGCATATCCATTGTACAGTGCAGCCCACGTACAAAATGATATATTAGTGCTGGACAAGGTGGTTTGGTTCTCATGAGACCATGCGCTCTCCAGGGTGCGCTGCGCCCCCTGGTGGTGGGGAGCAGTGGTCCCTAAAGAAAAAGCATGCAGGGATTAATGTCAGAGTAGTCTCATTGTAATATTTAATTACAATATATTAATATAACCGTATACATATCCAACCTTTCCCAGGCAGGAAACTTTGGAGTACTGAATTCACCACATCAAGAAACCATTTTTCTTTCATCCGATATATTTAGACAATAGAATGTGATAAAACTTCTCTAGGCTGGGCAATTAAAAAATGTGCTACGCTGTCACGCATAATTCATCCCCGCACAGCGGTCCCGCCCCGAATCGGATGTAACACATGAACGTCTGAGTGTCTCAATGTAACTGTCGTAGCGCCACTGTGATGGACGTCTGGGCCGCAGCGGGCGTGACGTTGCCGGTGACGTCACAGGTCTGGAAGAAACGAAATAGCGGGGAACGTTTATTTTCACAACTCCCGAATGAACGATAATGTACCCATAATAAAATTTGCCCTGTGTCTTTACGTGGTGACTTATTTGAAATGAAGTGTGAAATGTCTGGTATTTTTACACGGTTTTTATTATATATGGTATTTTTATTTAAGTTACAGAAAAGTGTAAAAAGTGTGCAAAAGCAGGACATTTATTATATATGTCATATATGTGTGTGTGTGTGTGTGTGTGTGTGTGTGTGTATATATATATATATATATATATATTCTTAAAAAATACCCATCTGAACAGCTGTAGTTATGGTTAGAGGAATAAACTATGAAGAGTCTGGTCCAGTAAACACAGAGATGAAGGAACGTGACTGTCGTTTTCATATTGCCATGCCACTAGTGCGAAAAGGAAATGGTTAATGTCTGGCTGCTGTAAGATGAGAGATGGAAAGTGCGGGGGAGTCAGGCCACCGCTATTTCCATGCTACATTAAGAGACGGAGGGCCATGGCCGGGCACGGCTGGCTTTGTCTGGCTGCGTTCCTCCCCAGGCTCTCCACCCCTCGGAGTCCGGGCAGGAGGGCAGTGGTGAAGAGGCAGTGGGCCTGCTGAGAGCCCCCCGCGTCTGGCCAGTAATGGGGTCCCTCTCCCTCTGCTGAGTTTACGAGGCCTGCACCACGCACTGTCCTCCTCTTACATGAAGATGCTTTAAATCACCGAGGCGAGTGCGAGGGTAAAAAAAAAAAAAAAAAAAGTCACTTTAAAAATCACTTTCTTCAGAGAGTGCAGCTCGTGTCTCGGAGTTGGTTTGCCATGCCGCTAAAATCAACAGGGTCGTGCACCCTCCTCTGCAGCAGCTCAGAAGTGTCCAGCTGAAAAATGGACCTCTGCGGGTTCGGTGCGTGGGCAGAGAGAGCCTGACACCTCCATTTATTTGGCTCAGGTAAATTCAGCCGGACAGTGGAACACACTATTTAGCTGCGGCAGCGTCAACGCGATGAGACCGATTTGATTGCTTATTATTGTCTGTTGCTCATAATTATATCGATTTATCAGCACATTCCATACTGCAGATTGTGACCCTGAGCGAGAGTTTGTAACAGATTTTGCAATAAAAAGAAAAGAAAAACACCTTGGTATCACCTTAATGTTCATTTTGAATAGGCAGCTACTCCTGTGAGACCAAGCAAGACAATTTCTCATAACGGTGCGGTGACAGAGACGATGCTCATTATGTCGAACCGCGGGGGTAAATGCTGAAGCGAGCCGGTTGCTGCGTGTTTGGCACTGGGGCGCTGCCGGGGTAATGAATTAACATTTTTAGCTACCTTGAGCATAGGTCTCGGCTGCTGCTCGGCCCGGCAGGACGTGAGCTGCCCTTTGTTTAACATTACAAATTATATTTGAGACACAGTGGAAAGAGCTCTGCGTGTTGGGAGCGACGTGACAAATGGTTATAAAAGAGCAGCGAGATGAAAAACTCCAACCGTGCCAATCTGCATGACATGAGGTACGCCTACCTGTTAACCCCAGAAAGCCCATTCGCTTTACTGCTTTTATTTAAGGATACATATGTAGGTGTGTGTGTGTGTATATAAGCTGCCATGAATATGTGAATTGTATTTGTAGTAATGCCTATTAAATGCCTATTGTGCACAGATCTGGTCTATGTTTATTTTATGCGAATACTTCTGTAAGAAAATTGCATGACCGGCGCTGATCTAGGAGGGAAAATTACAGAGACATAACAATTAAACAGATGATCCTGTGATACTCAGTACTCGTGATATGTGTGAAACTAAAAAAGAAAAAAATCCTCAATGTACAAATTCAAAATGTAAAAAGTTTAATTTTATCATAATTAAGAGCATTTGTGGGAAAAAACTGCAACGTAAGAAAAAAAAAATTCAGGTGAAAATAACCTTCAGTCTCATACACACAGGTTTAAATGTTCAGCTTAAACTTTGATCTATGCTACATATTGATAATGTATGACTAAAGGATGTATCACAATATACATTGATTTATAGATTTTTTTGTCCCACTGATCTAGTGTTATGTCTCCCAACATGTCAATACAGTGAAATTCGAAGTCAGAATGAAATTCGAACTGCTTGTTTAGTAAAAATAAAGCTTGGAAATAAACAGTGCTGCTGCTATGAAAAGATGGCCAATGTATGAAAGAAGAGACGGTCTACATGCCCAAGATTTAAAAGACTTGTTTGGTTCGGTCTACTCCCACCCTCATTTCAACCTTCGTCGCCACAATCTTTATTGCATTTCAAGGTTTTGACAAAAAGGTGATCAGGCACTGGAAACAGTGGTGGCCGCATGTCGGAGGGTGGAGTTTCGTGTCAGCAGACGTCCAGATGGGGCAACAGAGTGGCTGTACGGTTCAGGCTCAATGCGTTTAATATTCCAATCCTATTAACTTCAGGACCTTGCCTGCATGCAAAGACGTACTTTTTCATGGGCTAAAAGTGAAATGATAAATTCCATTTTCTCAGTAAGAAATAACGACAAATCAGTCATTCACATGTAATTTAAGTAGCACTGATGAATCCCTTTAACATTTATCCAAGTTGCATATTATATATAGACATTAGTATAACTTCTGACACTTACCAATTGAAAAAAGTATCCTGTAGCTAAACACTGGACAGGTACACTTGACAAGTTTCAAAATGATTGCCACCCCACAAGTAATGGTGCACTTAGGACTTTTGCATTTAAAGAAATCTGTCTCTGCAACTCAGCAACATGTAGTTGCCCCTTGTGCAAGCAACAGTTTACAAACCCCTCTTTACACCATCACTTTTTCCCTCCCAAACACAGCGGTTCTGCCTGTTGAGTAATGAAGTGTTGGACTTTGGTAATGAGACTGTTTACAGGGCGTGCTTGTTTCACATGAATCAGGCCCAGTATGTGGTTGTGCAAATATGAGGCTGGCCCGGCACGAAGCAAAGTCAAACTTCTCTCTCTCTCTCTCTTTTTTTTTTTTTTGCAGGAAATGGGAGCCAAATTCCTGTGGAATGAATGAAGAGGAAACCTCAGCGAGGCAGCCTAGCGCAGGGCCCTCTGAAAGGCGATGGGGGGAGAGGGGGCAGCGTAGGCCCTTCCTCTGCTGTGGTCGAGTGCCAGGGCTCAGTAGGTGAGCCTGATGGAATAATAATGCACATCCTGAGTGTTCTTTTCATTAGCGGCATGGTTTCGTGTTTTTCATCATCCTGCTGAGAGAAGCGGGGAGACCCTTATTTTTGAGCTGGACAAATTACTCTTTTCCTTCTCAGAGATGCAGCTGCATTTAATATTCCACTACATGTGTGTGTGTGTGTTTGTGTGTGAGTCTTTGGGCAGGTGGGGTCAGGGGGGGATAGAGGTACTTCCTCCGAAATAATAATTAACTGTGACTTGTTCACAAAGCCGGGAACCAATGTTTGGCCCCAATGTTCAATACGGCGATATCAGTAAGCGTCCCTTCTCATTGGCACTGGCCGTTTCACTCCTTCTCTTGTCCATCGGCCCTGGCGGTTTGGGAAAAGCAACCTCAGTATATCAATCCAATCCAGCAGAGTTTTTAAAAAAATGATATTGAAGTATGCTCGCAGAGAGTGTGGAAACTGCTTATTACCTCCACCTCACATTTTAATATAATAATGCCATTAATCCACCAAATTCATCAAGACGTCTGCCTGCGTGCCATACTTCTTTCACGGGCAGCCTTATTACGAGCTCTCCTGAGGCTTTATGGTCAGTGGCAGATGAAAGAATGAGTGCGTAAAAAACCAAAATGCATTTAACATCTTGCCCACCTCTACTGCGGCACATACAGTAATCTGACCTGTGATGCATGCTTATGTGCATTTTATTGCACTTAAAAGTGCAATTACCATGTAGTGGCACATAAAGTTAGAGGGAGTTTTCTTAGGATTCGCATTGAAAGCTTATTTATTGGGGCTCATTTGTGGATGGGTGTGGTTAAAAACAGGTAAATAAGCAATGCTCTCTAAAGCCTGGTTGGCTGTAAAACCCCCCCTGAAGATTTAATGCAAGATATATTTAAGAGTTTAATGTCAGTTGGATTGAAATTTAAGACGTGTTAAGACACATCCACTTCCTCATGACTTACAATCCGACCACCTGGAGTGGAATGATGTTCTGGTGTGATGTCCCTCCTCCCTGCTGATTTTACAGGGCTTCCTGCATAAATTGCACAGAGCCTCGAACACATTCCCTGGTACCACACTGGCACAGCTTTCAAGAAAAGCCCATTTTTGTTGTTATATAAATTACGTCTGGCTAGGCATATTTACATCTTAAAGCGTCTCTCCAGCAGCAAACAAGAATGATTTTCTTGCCAGTTTTATTTTACTTTTATTTTTTTTTTATTAGAATGGCAAAAAGAAACATAAATAAAACCATATTTACCTCACATGTCTTAGCATTTTAAGACTTGAAGGTCTGCTTTAAGGAACTAAAGGAAAAAGTGAATGAAGGTGTTATTATTTGATTTAAAGATTCTTAATGATCCGACTTTTAATGATCTGCAGCAATCCTGTTGGTGATAAATGACCTCAAAATGAACTCAGTTTACTTCTCGATTCATGAGTCTGAGAGTCTAATGCAGTATGATTAAAAAAAAAAGCTGCATTTCGGGGAAAGAGAAAATCCCGACTAGAAGCATTCCATGCGCCAGGCATTCCAGACCAGACAAGCTACTGTCATCTAACCCTGAATGATTGAACCACATACCTGCGCTCATCTGCTATAGGAATGAAATGACCTTATAAGAACATATGGTTGGACCCTGTCTGTTAAAGCGCGGTGCCCTGATAGCAAATTCAGCCATCATCACACACCGGCCGGTTCCCTTAGCCTCTTGGAGAGGGAGAAAGTTCAAATGTTGTTTTGAAACGATAAACTTGCTGCGCTTAAAAAAAAAAAAAAAAAGATCTTGGCAGCCCAGCTCATTGACAGGGCATACGAGGTCAATATATTACTTCTCATCATGATCATCAAGGCGCCATCCATCTCTCTGTGCAAACACTACAGACAGTTTAATTACGTCTTATAATGCATTCAGCCCGTCAGAGCGAAGTGATAAACAAGACATTTCCACAACAGTCAGACACAATAGTCATCAATGTCTGGCAGCTTCGGCTGGATCTAATAAAAGCCTCATGTCTCTCCAGCCCAGCTCTCCTGCGCCAGGCGAGGAGACGTGCTTGTGGGAAACTGTATGTATAAGCTGGAATCGGCCAGTTTCGAGCGCTGTGTAGTCCTATGTGTGAACACGCAGCCGCAACTCGTCACATTTGCAAATCTCATAACTTTGGGGCTAATAAACACCACCCTCACTTTTTTTCTTCTTCTGATTGGCCTTCATCAGGGATCACTCGGCCTCCACGCAGACCATCAAGTGCGAATTGGCTTCGAATGGCGTCGCATTGAAGTGGAAGAGATTCCAGATGAGGTGACGGCGCTGGAGTCTTCTTAAATAACCCCCCCGCCGCATCCGGCCCTCCGTCTCGGTTTTATTGCACTGCTATTGTACTCGGCTTTATTCCGTATTGAGTGGTAGCAGCGTGGAACGCGCGAGAAAGTGCTGCAGACGGCAAGACTCCGGCGGGAAGCGGTGCAGATGGAGCAATTAAAGCGAGAGTCACAACAGTTCGCCACCGTGAGCGAGACATATTGGACAAAAAAGAAGGAACAATGCGTTCAGTTTAGAATGTTAAACCGAGCTGCATGAAAACAATATAACTAGCCACGGGAGACGCGGCAAATACATCACCATCACGGAAGAGCGGGAGCTCGGGCCTGCACAGGGACTTCCGCCACTTTCCGCACGGACACAGTCCCTCAGCAATTAATGCCGAGGCGACGCGGGACGCGGGCTTAACAAATATGTGTCGGGACACGCTGTGTAACATCGATAGGAAGGCTTGCCACCGGTGGAAGTGGGCTGGGGTCGCGTTCCATTTAGCCGAGGAGCCGCGCTCGGCTGAGATCGCGTACATTTTCATGTTGCTCTAATGATCTATTCATCACTTCCTGCCCCTAGATATAACATCTCCTCATTTCCACGGGCGGTGTCTGTCCACGCCGGCGCCCCGCTGTGCCTGTAATACAGAAACCCGGCGCGCTGATGACTCCACCAATGTCACAGGCCCGGACTCCTTCTGCCGTGCTTGGGGGACTCCGGCTGTCCCCTTGAAGGGTAAAAATGCTGAGCGCCAGGACCCAACAGGAGCCATTTTAAGCCACTCCTGACTAATAACACGCCTCCCCGACTCGGTGGGAGGGACGGGGTGGTGGTGTCGGTGGGAAAATTGTATTTTCCCTCTTGCCGGGGGGGTCTCCCTCTGGCAACCTGTGCAGCGGAGGTGTCTAGAAGTTTATGATGTTAGATTGTAATTAATACGGGAATCCAATTTCGCCCACTTTGCATTGGCCGTAATGTGATTATCGTTGTGCTGATGAACGTCACATGGCGCGCAGAGCAGCTTGCAGGATATTTATAGTGGGTGTATGAGTGGGCTTCGTCTGAGCCAGACCGCTCTTAAAGCAGCCGGGCATAAATGGACCTAAAGCAGCGAGTAAAAAAAAAAAAAAAAAACCTTTTAAACGCATCTTCAGGACCAGGAAGATTTAAGGCTCTGTGTGATTGGGAGGCTTTTGCTGCGACGACTGAATGGAAATTTGCACAACTACTCGAATGCCACGCTCGCATGAGGAGTTTGAGGACGATCTGCCAGCCCGGCCCAGGCCAGCAGATGGTCTCTCACTCAGGCCCGAGTTCGAGCATTACGTCAATTAAACGGCGGCCCGGAGAGCATTCACAGACGGCAACCTGTTCACTGCGGTGGGGGTGGGAAACAGGTTCCCTTATCAACATCCTGCAGGATGTGCTGGGCGTCGCGTGTGTTTCGAGTGAGTGTGTGTCCTGGATCTGGCAGCGCAGAGCGTACACGCCCGTGCATGTGCCGAATTATTCTTTTTTTTCTTCTGTTGTAATACCCCGCATGAAGCAGATCTCCATCGTCGTGGGCCCAGACATGGTGGGATGTTTCCCAGTGATGGAGGTTCAGCATGACCGCACACACTGCCAAATATCCCTCAGGTGTTACTTATACAGAACTTTTGAAAGAACCTGAAAATCCCAGCTTCATCTGCAATATTCTCTGGGTCAGCCGTTCATTCCCCGAACTCGTATAAGACGGCACGGCATTTCATTTCCTGTCTAATCTGTCCTTCGTACGCTTCCCTAGGATCTCCTGGGTTGTCTCAAAGACTGGGCCTAGAACACTTTTATCAAGCCGAATATATAGAGATACCCCTCTATATATTCGCTAGCTGCGGTCGGTGGCCATTGTGGCGATTTGTTTGTGAAATTAGATTTTTTCGTAGGCTGCTGTCTTTAAATGGCCCCGATAAAGCGAGATGAGTGATGCGAAAACGCTTTTTGTTCACTGTGTCTTTATTATGTTCCATTTGTTAAAGTGACTGTTGGAGGAAAGCTGCCTTATCTGGATGGTTTGTTTCAGATCTCTGACTCTGATTACATCTTCATACAAAAAGAAATAGACCACTGAAGGATCGTCATTTTTCATGCGCTGTGAATCACATTTGGAAGCGGTGGACTGTATTTACAGTATATTCGCCATCCCCTGATAACACACACTATTTTACTCGACTCAATTTATAGGCATCAGTCTTTGAAAGAAATTGTTCTTTTGTAAATATGGGTAGATATAATTTAAATGACTTTTTAAATTATATAAATGACTATTTAGATCTCAGTATAAGTTAATCATCTATATGTTGTTCAAGGTTAAAATATTCTCATTTAGTCGCACCTGATTTCCGCTATATACAGTTACAATCAGCTACTGTTAACTGCGGTTATTATTAACCTTTTATTACATTTTGTGTTGATTGTGGGTGTGTGGTGATACTAGACTTCAGAAGGTAAACACCTCACTGTGACCTGAAAAGTGATCCCCTCCCTTCTCTACGGTCGTTCATCAGGAACACTGATGCTCCGGGCAGGGTGAAGTAGCATGTTGGAGCAGGCCAGCTGAAAAGACCCTGTCCAGGTGTGTGTGTGTGTGTGTGTGTGTGTGAGAGAGAGAGCGAGTGTGTGTTTCAGAGGCGACAGCACTGTGACTGTGCTCTTTTGGCTCATATTATTGCCGCTGGACTCAGGTGAACCTATCGAAGATGCAGAAGCTGTGCAGTGATGGTCTAAATGAGTAATTGTATTCACGTCATGGCCGAGTGTTTGTGTGTGTGCCTGCACTGCCTGCTAAAGACTACACTCCAAATAAATTTTCTGCTTTTAATTTCCACCCAAATTACTTTGTCTAATGTGAGACAATGACCAGCTCATCCAAAATAACCAAGCAAGCAGTCATGAAATACAGCAGCACAGACCACTGTGAGGGGACCGGGATCACTGGAAATATTTTTCATTATTTAAAACCAATAACCAGGCAGAAGTGCCCGGGTCAAGTCCAAGGATTTAATGTGGCAAGGAACAGGGAAGGCGCGCGCTTACGGAGGAAAACGTGGATAATTCCTCATTACCATGATGGTCTGAGTTATTGCATCACACCGCTATTTCTCATCGCAGCAATAATTAAAAGATAGCAAGTAATTATTCTGTGTCAACAGCGGGCCGTGCAAAAATCCACCACCAAATTGCGAGGCGTGCAGCGGTGGGCAGTTTTGGTGGGAAGGAAAACCTTCGGCGGCCGTCGGCTTCGTGCCAGTTCAGCGCTTTCGCCGCCAGGGTCGGGACGAACCTGGTACACTTGAGGCTTGGGAGCCTGGCATCTGGGCGAAGTCGTGCCTTGATAGATGTCTGCTGCGGGGTGAGAGAGTCTCCATCGGCCTCCCCAGCTGCCCTTTTTCCCTCTTCTTTTCCTGGATGTTCAGTGCCGAGACAGCCGACAGCAGAAGTGCTGATGAGGTGGATGCTCTGTTAAAAACTCCATTTCCCCTTTGACGTTTCTTGTCTCCCCCCTCCTAATTATTAAGTTAGCTCAATTAGCTGGAGATTTGCTGGAGAGCTTTAGTTTAGTCCATTCAGCAGGATTCCGCGGGCGCAGATGTAAATTACTTAGCACAGCCACACAATGACAGGCCAAAATCCGGATTTTCATCTAAATCTGACCTCATTTATATATAAGAACGTGTTTTTGATTTACAGGATTTATTATTCTAGTAGGATGATATGAACCAAAAAAACACGCTCCACATGTTCCCACTATATACAAGCTATTTTCTATGATGTGTTCCAAAGAGGGGTGGAAAACTCAGCGAATCCTGCCATACAATAATATCTGGATACACTGCCCATTATAATGTGAGACTAGACATATTGATACCAGTGCTGTCAATGTCAAACCCTTGTGGTTAATCTAGAAACCATAAAAACCTTAAAAACCAAAACATTCCAACACCAACACTAAGATAAGATAAATCCATTGACATACGTAGTATTTTGACACATTTAGATTGTTCATGATGCAGACGTTTGCATGTTGCTATAAGCTTACTAAACAGATAAAAACAGAAATATGTTTAACATCCTCACCACTGTGGCCGAATAGCAGTCATAATGGGTCATTTTTCATTTTGCGGGATGGTATTAACCTTTTTTCTATTTGAAGGCAAATGCATGGCATTTAGTCAATAACATTGGTTTTGAAAATGAAAGCATGTCCCAAAGTAACATGTGCTAATATGAGTATGTGCACTGCATTAGTGCACAAAAATGATCCCGGAGCAGGTGCAGAGAGGGGTCGGGGTCGCACAAGATTTTTTTTGCGAAAAGCAATAGAAACAGGTTATGTGGAACGCCGCGGCCACTGTCTCTTTTTGAAAAATATCAGTATAACACTGGTTTTCTGTGTACGTCTGTAATAAAAAATAAAAAAAAAGATATATTTTTACATTGAGCAGTTTTATTTTACATTATATATTGAGAGAGCGAATACCAACTTGCGTCTGTTAACATCTTGCCGCATTATATCTTATGCCGTTGTGCAAATGAAGTGCATTGTACACGTCAGTGACCGAGCAACCCAGAAACGTTTGCGTGTGTGTTTTCTCCTGTTTCGGTTTAATGCTGGTGTGTGCCGCTCTGCTGCGGCTACAGGGCTGCGTTGCCATAAAACATTAACGACTCTCCGTGGCCCCTCCACATGACAAGATGAATGTAATTGGCTCCCAGTGCTCTGTCTCTGTATGTTAATGAGATAGGCAGGTATTTAAATCTGTCGAGCCTTGCCGGGAAGTGCAGTTTCAAAACCCCACAACAAACAGGAGCAAGCCATGGTGATATGGCTGAGATACCAGCATGAGGGAAATGCACAATGGCTTCGGAAAAGGAAGGGGGAAGCGCCGTGTGATATTAGGGCGGGAGCCGTTTGGGAGGACGAGCTGGAACCCGGCCAGGGGCAAAGCTGAGGAAAACATGTGCACCTGCGCGGCACCTGGTCCAGGCGAGGCGGCGGGGTCGCAGCCCCTGTCAGACAGAGCGCCGGCAGAACAAAGCTGCAGGCTCTCCCCGCACAGCGCGGCCACCTCGGGAGAGAGCGCGCCAGCGCCGGCCGGCAAACAACAGCTTGAGAGGGGAGCTCCCCTGAGCCCGGGTCAGGGAAACGCTGCAGAAAATAGCCACATTAAAACTCGTCTCTTAAAGGCAGAGAGCCACCGGGCCCCTCCGACCCCAAAGCCAAACCCCCGGGTAGCAACACCACTGCACGGGAGGAAGCTGTTCTGTCTGCCAGGAACATAAACAGTATTGCAGAGTATGGTAAAGATATAGAAACTAAGCCATCTTGTGATTTATCCTTTTGGATGGTGCTAATCGAACCAATCAGGATGCTGGTAGATGCTGTAGCTGATATTATTTGTCTCTCTTTTTTAATACACAGACAACTACCAAGTGGTTCTTTCTTGTTTTATCTGCTCATTATATCAATTCTGAGGATTCCTTAGACCATAAACTAGCAAACAAGCCCCACGCTTATTGCCTAGTGAGGCTTTTAGCACCAGTTCAAAAAACAGGGCCCAAGGAGATACCAAGGAGAACTTATTGCACCCTGACTGAGGTGTGATCTCAGTCAAGGGCCTTGTGTCGGAGACAAAGACCAGGAACAGCGTGTGTATGTGTGTGTGAAGCTGTAGACCTGCAGTGGGGGTGGAGGAAGGAGAGGGAAGGGAAGGGGAGAGGACAGATGGTCGCCCTCATGGTGGCTGAAATAAAAGAGGGAATTACAGGACCCCAAGGTGCATGGCCTGATGGCAACTACACCAAATAAATGGGCAGCGGACCTCCAGAGTGTCGGTGAGCGAGTTGGTGGGGGGGCGTGGGAGGCACACAGCGCATCTGGCCTCCAGATTCCATCACTCCCGAGGAGCCGCCCTCAGTTACAAACCAGCCCAAGCAGACAGGGAGTGTTCACAGAATCGACCCTGGTGAACATCTGATGGAAGTCGGGTTTGCCGAGGCTTCTGGGGACCTCTTCGACGTCTCGCGTTTTCATTCGGAACGATGGGAATAGACCGGATTCGGTTTGGAGAACTATCCACTATTTTAATCATCCATCCCGCTGCCTCCAAGGCACAGAAATGGCCCATTATTTTTGCCTTTCCTGTTTCCTGTTATTGATACAAAAAAGATTTTCTTCGCTCCAGCAAGTATGAGGCAATGCAGAAATTCAATTAAGAAACAGCAGCCAATCAATAGGAAGGGCAGAGTAAGGCATCCCTGTATCCTGGGGTGTTTACCAGCCAAGGGCCTGAAGAAGCCATTATGAAATGAAAACAAAAAAACTACGCAAATACATAAAAGCATGAATAAAAGCCCTTCCCCCCGGGTCTCCGAAGGGCAGCAGTGATGGTTTGGCTGTAGTTGGGCTCGTCAAAACAAGTGTACTTTGCCTGTGTTGGCCGCATTCATAAAAAGTTCTTCTTCTCAAAATGTTGATTTATTCGCCCACATTAATTCCAAGTCCATTTAGACTTATGGGGATCAGCGGTGCCCATTAGTTTTGCCCTGTGGCTGGACAACCGAAGTACCATTTACAGAATAAGCATCTCGCCCTGAAACCTGCCGTCCCCAGCGATGCATTAATAATGAAGATTTAGCCTAATGAAAGACACGGCTGCCAGCCAAAATCCGCCATAAAGATAACATTTGGAGGGGGGAAAACTTGATGCTTATCCATTAACTTCAGGAGAAAAGGGGTCTATACCTGTATGTTGGAATGGTCTCAAATCAAATATCGCTCAGCATTCATGCTACTTTTCTCTTCAAAAGCAGCTAAAAGTCTTTTAATGAAAAGTTACTGTACTTAAGCGTCTTTTTTGTGTATCTGTAGTTTCGAAAGTGTTTGGTGCTCGGGTTTGCTTGAATCTTCTTTAACTTGAACTTTGCCCACCAGTGTTATAATACACGTTTCCATTGTAAAGGAGTTTTTCGGAACTGTTGCAGGCTGATCAAACAAATGCTTTTCATTTGATGCCCTCAAACTGCCCATAACCCTACCCATTGCATGAAAGGGTTTTCAGTGGGAGAAGGATTTAAAGAAGCCACTTTCTGTCGTGATTATTGCCAGCATTTTCTTGACTTAATACAAATTTTTGGAAAAGGGAGCAAAATAAAGAGAACAGTGACTGCCTTCTGCAAAGCGTGATAGATTATTTTCTTGTCGCCGGCAAGTTCTCAAAAGCACCTGCGTCCGTATCAAGGACGCCATGGGAAGTGTCCCACATGCAGAGAGGTCAGGATCGATTCCCCTTCAAATGGACACTGACTCCAGGTCCCTCCGTTTCAATCCCTCGCCGACAGGCTCTGAGTGGTAGAACCGGCAGAATACTGGGAACCCTGGCGGAACTCGGAGAAAGTTGCGTTTAAGGATGGCACACACAGAATTTTTGGAGGGTGAATGGGCGCGCGTTCATTTTTTGGGGCTCTATAGTCAGGATTTCCGCATTGGCGTAAAAAGCGAATGTGAAATCAGGTGAGCGTAATGCCTAATGTAAATAAGGTAGCTTGTTTTTGGGCCCCGGTGAGTTATGGCCTCGCGGAGCTGCTTGCCTTCTTCCCTTGTTACATAAATTCATGAACACTAAATCACGCGCATGTGAGCAACGGCACAAAGGGAAACAAAAGGGGGGGAATAAAAAAAAAGATAATTAGAGCGAGGAACACGTGCGCCCAATCAAGATTATTGTTTCAGTATCATTTTGTATTTATTGCGCCCGAGCTCGTGTTTACTGTCCTTTGTCTGCAGACACAGAATGCTTCAGAAAAGCGAGGGAAAAACCTTGTGTGACAAATGGTAACGCCGGTTGTTTATTGAAGTTGGAATAATTCACGCTTCAGTCTTGGCAAAGGTGTAGAACAGAAAGCAGAGGGAATTTTTGGTCCCTCGTTCCAATTTCAGCCCATTCCGCAAAAGCAAGTGGTCCATTGGCGTCCAAGGCGTTTTAAATCTCGGATATGTCACACGATAGAAATCTCTTATAGGCTCGTGTGACGCTGTCGTCATTTTCACTGGCCGTGTTTATTGACACTAATTCGTTTCTTCATGTCCTCTGTGGTTTTTGAGGGGCTGGAAATGTCTCACCGAGCTTGTCTGGCGTGTCAAAGCACCGGCAGTTCGGCCGAAGCGTGGAAAAACCGAGCGAGGAAGTGTGGAGCAGAGCCGCGGGCGGCGCTCTGTGTCGCGTCTGTCAGCGCCACGGGCTTCTTCCCCCACGCCTTGGTCTGCGGGGCCGAGCCCGTCGCGGCCCGAGGTGGCGGGAAGGCAGCGGGCATGCGAGCGAGGGCAGGAACTGCGCCATTTCTGCACACTAATGACTGCTCCTACAAAGGCTGCAGCCGTTTTATCAACTGACACCTTTCCTAAAAGGTTAAAAGATCACAACTACTGGAAAAAAAAAAGTATTTTAAAGAAGAATTTTTAATTCAAATTTCAAAATACAACATTGTTACTCTTTGGAACACTGAAGGGTCACAGGTTAAGTGCGCGTTAAAAAATTTGATGTCAAAACTTTTTACTCACTCATAATACTATTCAAAATGCTGGTCATTTTCACCAGCACTTGGGATCGATCCTCACTACGTCTCTGAGGCATTACCTGTTCCTTCTGGTGGCCTGTAGTGAGTAAACCCATATGTGGCGATGTGTCCCACGTCATTAACCGCGCTCGGCAGCTGCGGACTGTTCCGGAAGGCACAAATGACACGTTCTTGTGACTAAAATACTACACCACCGCATGCCTTTGCGCTCAACCGGAGAAACATACACACATGGAGGGCCGTATTTTCAAAAGCAGGACAGGCCAATGACTTCACCCACGTCGTTTCACACACCCTGAATCAATTAGGCAGATTGTGTTATTAATGCAATTATGTTATATTTTACTCGTGGAATCTGACGTGTAAACAGACGCGGTTACAGACTCCAAAAACGTTCTCAGGGTATGTTAAACCAACACACTGTTAGAATGGAACGTATATTTATCCCAGTTTTTTTCTTTTTTTATCTTGCTGTGCGTGTTTATGTGCATGTTGTTGTTGGACTGTTGACTTTTTGCGAAAGCTTTATAGCCTTATAGCCGCATCAACCAACGCAACAACCAAGGAACACTTGTCTTTCACCGCGAATATCCTCGTTCACATCAAACCAAAATGTCTCTAGTGCCATTTGTTGTTTTTTGTTTTTTTTGTCATTGCATCCAATTCCTCTGTGTATTATAGTAAATGGAATAAACTATATTTCAGCAACCCTGGGCTTTCACGTTTTATCAGCGAACAACATTTGTCACCTGTCAAATTTCCCTCTGTCACATTTGTCAACATGGCGCTGCCCTCTGACACCCGCTGTTTACAATCGACAATTGGGCTTCATATTAATGCTGATATTACCCTAATAAAATGGTTTGATTGCATGGCCATTTATCACTGCGCTGATACATCGGTTTGAATTTCATCTTGATTTTCAGATGATTCGGATATCGTGCCTCTTATCGTACCAAAGAAGCAAAACTCAAAAGATGATACTATTGTCCTTGTCTCGGTTCACGTGTACGGGACAGTACATGACCGGTCAGCTACGATCTGTAACATTTTTAGCTTGTCCATATTGAACTTTATCCTCATCGACATATTACATAACCGAACAAACAATTCAACTTGAGGCAAATTTTCACCTTGTTGTGTGGTGAACAGGACAGTTATGTGTAAACCCCCATGTCATTGTGTCATTGGAATTGGATTCTTCTGACACTTTGTGAGTTCAATTTAGTACAATTTCAGTAAAAAGTCTGTTTTTAGCCGGACTTACACTGTCATTTTGTAAACGTGCTGAAAAAAGGTGAAAGAAAGGTTCAGTTCTATTTTCTTTAGAGTGAATTTAACCTGAGCCCATAAAGAACGCTGAACCTGGCCAGGATCCAGGCGGCTGTGGCGGGGCGGGGGGCTGCGGTGCCTCTCCAGATAGAGAGTTACTGCGGGCATTTACCCAGTTTTTAACACGTTAATATTTCTGCAGCGTAGTCTGATCAATGCCGGGGAAAACCATTTCTTATAATTCTTCCAGCTACTTAGAGGCACGTCTGAATTATGGGTAACAAATCCGGCGCACATTTATTCTTCCCTCCTGACAGTTTTATGGAGCTCATTATCTGCTTTGTGGCCGTGGCTCTGAATGAGAGGACCTGTGGGCTCTTTTTTATGCGTAGCCAACAGCTCCTCCACTGACCACTTTTAATGTGCCTTTCCCAAACCAGAGGCACACTGATATGGACACGCATTCAGGCCGCCGGCACAACACTCCATTGTAGGGGCAGAGGGTGCTTCTGAAAGGTTTCTGGGGGTATAGGGGCGAGGCCACAGACCCTCAGGTGCGCTGGCTCATTAGCTGGGTGTTAATGAGGAGCACATGGAGCCGCGGCGTGGGGATGGATGGATGTGGAGGATCGAGGTGTGGCCAGCCGCGGAGGGCCCTGTCCGGGGATTAGCCCCCCCATGCTCACTAGGGACCGTGGTCTGGATTTATGGTGCTGCCAAGGCGCGTTGTGGGTCCCGGGTACTGCTTACTCAGCGAGATTCATCACAAGCGTTAAGTGATTCCACTGGATTAAGACAAGTGGAAGATAAGGTACAAAAGCAAACTGAAACAAAATCATTGTAAATTTCACAACTGCAACAAGCAATGTGCTTATCAGCTATACAATGCATTCAGTATCGAGACTTAACATTTTGATGTGTGTGTGTTTAATGAAGTTAAATAATCACCCAGTATCTAATAGTTCTACAAACAACTGATAAACATATTTGTGACAGTATACATACATACATGAAAAGTATACAACTCTAAAATGTCAAAGATAGATACTGAATGCATTGCTTAACCGAGAAGTTTGTTCTTGTTACAGTTCTGAAATTCTGAAATTCACATGTTGTATATGGACTAATATGCAGCAGTATGTGATATAATGTTTAAATGCATTCTGTTGAGTGAGAATCTCGGCTGGTTCAGTGTACACTGCAGGAATATAAAAGGAACGTGTCTGGGAGGTTTTAACAGCCAGGAAGAAGCAGCATAGGGGCACAAAGGCAGGGCCGAGGCTGGACACCTGACAATGGGAAAGCTCAGCTCTGCTTCTGCATTGTGGCTCTCAGACAGGGCAGCGGCCACAATGCTCTTTACCGACCTTCTGTCTACCAATAGCGGCCAATAACGGGTTTTATTCACAGAAAAGCTGCGGCCGGGAGGCTACAATGGCGAGAGCCAAGCCCAGGGTCGGAGGCCTTGTCTTTTACGTTTTTATGAGGCTGGCCTTCCCCTGCTATTGAGGCAAATGTAGGCCATCAAACAAAACAATTTATGGCCCAAGCTAAATTTGACCTTGGGCCTCCTGAAATGCCAGACAATTGCACTCTGAAAATGGAGAAGCCTCAACACTAAGGAGCTTTGTGTGTCAAAGATGGAGGATTCACAGTGCAAGATCCTCTGGTCCTCTTATGTTTAAAAGCAGAAAATGTCACTGCATCCTGAGTTGACTGGGAAAACAGACACCCTAGGTGTGAAAACATTACACAGAGGAGTGTGTTACAGTGTGCTTCAATGCTCTTGGACCGCTTCTTCACACATTTAATACCATTTATAGCCAATGGATTATAACGTTTTTGTAAAATCTACGATTGGAAGACTCACTGCTGCTGCTGCATGCCTTCCAGAGTGAGATTTACAAAAATGTACAAAGCAATCATTTTATCATTTATCATGTTGTAAAAATGTGCTTCTTTTCTCATTCAGCAGTAATAAAACTCTTTGAGACTTCAAACAGCAGAGTGACTTCAGAGGTCCTGAAGTCCTGAAGAATCACGCAATTCAGAAACGACAGAGATTTGTAAATGACAGAGTACATAGTTGCACATTAATCATGAGGATTTTGCACTGAGGGAAGTCTATAATGCTGGAGGTGACCGTTTTATTTTTAAGAGCCACCGTAAGGGCTCAAGACTCAAGTTCTTTTTTTATTTTTTACCAGAAAAAAGGACCAGAAGGACCACAGGGTTCGGTTCTGCAAGACAAGAGTACATGTGCAATAAACTAAAGTAAATGTTATACTGTGCTCGATAATAAACCTATATTAAATAATTCAGTATATAAAGCAATAACACCAAATTTATTATCAGCCATCACACACTGTAACAGCTAACAGAAGAAGGCTCGTTCTTTGGCGCGTGGCATTTTATACAAATGAAAATCTTGTTCATTTAAGACACGAGACAAAATAAATGATGTAAAAGGGATTCTCTATCCTATTATCCTTAAGAGAGGAGGGTTCAGTAATCTGTATCCTTTAGTGTGGGAGCCCCGTGGAGATGCATTAAAGAGATAAATTGATATCATCCTCACAGTGACAGACTCCTCATCTGTCTCTGCTCGCCTCCATTGATCACATTTTATTTTATTTGTGTTGTTGGATTATTAGGCAGAAGAAGAGCGTTGCATTAATAAAGGCCTGATTATAAAGTTACGCAGAAACGCTACACCGCTTAACAGGAAAAGCGTTATTGACATTTCGTCTACAGTGGCGGCCGTATGGCTGCTGCCAGTAGACCCCGCAGTTCTGGTGACAGCAGCATTAAAGTCACTTCATCTGATTACACAGCAGGTTGCTACATCGAATAAACCCAGGAATATCTGGAAAGATAATTACCAGCATTTATTATTATTATTTTATTTCCTGACTGGTCGTCATTCCTGCAGTAAACACTACGAAAGACAATGCAGTTAATCTCTATTTCTTTCTGAAATACTTCATGTTTCTTATAGTCTTACATCAATTATTAATCACGATTTATACTGATGAATGTTATGAAATCTAGGGCTTTCATAAGTGTAAAAAATGGAAACTACTATAAAGCATCTTTAATAATTGATAATGTCTTAATGAATCACCACATTTCCATGCACTATGGGCCAGAAGCTTCAGTTTATTTATATATTTATTACTAATACGCTGCTCTGAAGCAACAACATTAAAAATATTAGTCAATGTTCCAACACAAACCTGAAATCCAGTCAGTTATGTTTGTTTGGGGCAGTGGTGGCCTAGCGTAACATTTAACATATACAGCATTTATCAGACGCCCTTATCCAGAGCGACTTACAATCAGTAGTTACAGGGACAGTCTCCCTGGAGCAATTTAGGGTTAAGTGTCTTGCTCAGGGACACAATGGTAGTAAGTGGGATTCGAACCCGGGTCTTCTGGTTCATAGGCGAGGGTGTTACCCACTAGGCTACTACCACCCGGTTAAGGAAGTGGCCCCGTAATCAGAAGGTTGCCGGTTCGAATCCCGATCCGCCAAGGTGCCACTGAAGTGCCACTGAGCAAAGCACCGTCCCCACACACTGCTCCCCGGGCGCCTGTCATGGCTGCCCACTGCTCACTCAGGGTGATGGGTTAAATGCAGAGGACAAATTTCACTGTGTGCACCGTGTGCTGTGCTGCTGTGTATCACACGTGACAATCACTTCACTTTCACTAAGTATCCCCAATCCATTATTTATATGGCCATGGTCTTCTGGCCTGTTGGGTACCTGACTGTAATTTTGAATACCGTAAAATAGGGATTAGGGAGCTCAAAAGGAGACTCCCTAACACCTGAAGGAAGGAACATGCTGGAAGAATGCATGGGTGTATGAAGCAAAATTGTAACTTAGGGCTGTGTCAATGCCCTGGGCAACAGAGCAAATTACAGGTCCTCACTCCTCCGCTGTTTTAACATGAGTAAAAAAAATCCAGCTGCCCAGCTCAGTTTCAACACGAGCAAGTCATTTTGGATGCAAGGGTTTGCCTCTTAATGACAAAGCACTTTTTTTCAGCGATATATCACACAGTAAAGCTGCTAACTCGAGCCGCAGAGTCCACCCACTGCTTTGAATCAGGCCGAACTGTAACTGCACATTTATGGAGTACAGTAATTACACTAATTAGGAAAGCATGAAGTGTAGTAGACATCAGCATATACCAAGGTGATAAATAAAGTGATGAACACGGTGAATAAGAAGTGAACTAAATGGCAAAGAATTAGACATGAGACTGATGATGTGAAAGTGGATAACATTTTAATAAATAAATATTTATTTATTTTACAGAGCTATAAAATGATGTGTAATTAATTTAATTACAGGTGTTTTACATTTTATTCGGTCTTTCTTTTTTTCACTGTTCTTTTTTTTCTCCACAAAAATCAATATTATCTGAAACCGTTGCATGTGAAGTGACCACCAGACCTGGAAGTGCAGCCAACTCCTTTTCCGATGTCCATAAATATTTTTGTGTGCACTACTGAGAATCTTGTGCATTCCCACTTAGGTTATGTTGTGCAGGGTCATTTCGATGCACCGTTTTTTACTCTAATGTTCACTGCAGAGATTATAATTTTCCTTAATTGCCAATTCTGCTGTTCCCTGGAAATTAATGTTACCCTCAGGGCTAAATCATGCTCTCCTGCATTCGGAAGCCTCATACATCTCCATATGTGAGGTTTATTTCTTCATATGTGGTGGATTTGGGGTGTCCTTCAGAGATTTAAAAATTTCAGTGTCCGGTAGAAACAATTTAGATAACACAGCATCAACTTTCAAAAATGCGGGGTACTAATGACAATAACATGATCCTATGGTCCAGTTCGAGAGCTTGTCCCGGACACAGAACACTCTTATGTTAATATGATGCAGACCTAAGTGAAAATTTCCATATTGTTACTCAAATGTATTCTCTTTGGCGGGCGCTTTTATTCAAGGTCACATTGAGAACCTCACATTACCGTCTGACACCATGCTGAATGTGATTATATGGAATTCATTCAACTTGCCATTTATCACAAGGGTTAAATAAACACTAGGTGAATTAAATGTGACTCTTCTGGCTATTGTGCAGAAAATAAAGGCCCGCGCTCCCCCTTAGCCTGCTCCGTGACACGCCCCGGCAAAAGATAAGACATTATTTAAAGTAGCGCTTGCTTACTTCCCCCAACGACCTCGCGTAAATATTATTTATCACCCACCGCACAACAAAACACATCTTTTAATTCCACATATGTATTTTTTTGATATCCAAGCATCAGATTACTAATGCAGAGCACACGACTGTGACCATTTTTCAAGCCCATGTTGAATATTCAAAAGAGTTGCTGTAGAAAAGAAGAAAAAAAAGAGTGGGGGGGGGGCGTTAACATTAATTAATATTCGTAGCTGTAAAAATGAAAGCGAGACCAAGGCTAATTTTATGGGACAATTAATCATAAGGCTCAGTAATTACACCAGGGAGTTTACAAATGGTTTTTTTTAAGGGCCCAGAGTAAAAGAACAGAGATAATCCCACACCCATCAAAACCACTGGCTTCCCACCAATCTCCTCAGCAAGAGCAATTAGACAAAACAGCGGAGGAGCAGTAATTGTGCGCCAGGAGGAGGCGGAGGCTACGGCGGAACTGTAATTGCACGCAACAAGGATCACTCGCTCCAGCACCTGATTGTGCTACGGGGAGAAGAAGGGAGAAAATCTGCAGGCCAGAGCAAGTCTGTAACCACTTCCAGGTGCCGGGGTAAAAATAACCGCTCTTTCGCCGCGCGAGACTCACATGATGCGGAGGCATCTAGCGCAGCCCCATTTCTGCCGGAGGTGTCATTACAGGGATGGCCTTGCTCCTCTAAAGGGAAGAGATTCTCTATGGGCGTGACTCATTTTCTCAAGTTCCAAAAAAAAAAGTACTCATATTTTATTGTTTTTTTTGCGGCCATTTATATGCTTTGGGCACTATTTTAAACCTGGCGTTTAAAAAAAGTGCAGCGCTTGATTGAAAGGCATCTTTAGGATTAATATAAATAAATAAACCGAGAAATAATGTCTTGGTAGTTATCTGTATCTTGAACCTTTTGAAGGTGAGTAATTATTTGAGCTCCCCAAGACACAAGATGATTGACAGCTGTCATGCACATTCTCATGTTTCCTCATTCTGGATGATTTATTCTGGCTCCTGTCCATATGTCATGTTAAAAAAAAAAAACATCACTACAACAAGATTGTGTTTTTTTTTGTTTCATCTATTTATTTATGTAAATCACGAGAACGCCTTTGATTTTTTCCATGGTGCTGTGCTTGCCGGCAGTTTAAAAATAGTGCCCATAATTAGCTTGTCCATCTGAACGTCCAGATCACGCTGCAGCAACTGTACAAACACGGCATAAGATTACGACCGCGGGTAATTTATTATGCACTGAGCTGGTTAATATGGGGGATATTTTCTTGTGGATGGGGAGGTTCTGCAACGCGTTCCGTGATGAGAGCTGAGAGAGTCTCATTATGGATGACTGTTTTCTCTTTGGGTCCACACTGCTGACACCCTCATTACAGTACTGAGGGGGGCAGTGGTCTGGTTTAGTTTAGATGAAATTTAGATCAACACTGAACAAAATGTTACAGCAGGTCCCATGCTTTGAGATGAAGCTGAGGTGTCGCTGAGGTGTCACCGTGATGTGTGTGTGTGTGTGTGTGTGTGTGTGTATGTGTAAAAAAAAAAAATATATATATATATATATATATGTGTGTGTGTGTGTGTGTGTGTGTGTGTGTGTGTGTGTGTGTGTGTGTGTGTGTATATATATATATATATATATATATATATATATATATATATATATATTAGACTCTCCAGATACTCCCTTGATTAAAAAGGTTTAATTGCCTTCATGCTGCCAATCAGAGGAGCCGGGGCACTTTGGATGAGCTGACATAAATTATGAAGCCAGGCTCTTTTATTGCTTTCCCCGAGGGAATAAATTGTAATTAAGATGAGACTCTGAAGCAGATATGGGAGTAAACCTGTTAAAGGTCACTGCTGAACAGTGGAAGTCATGCGCTCTGGATCAAGCCAGTTGCCTCGAGATCTCTAAACAAACAAACAAACAAACAAATCAACAAATGTCTAGTCTTTGTAAATAGAAGTACCGAGTGGCGTGTGTACAAAAGATCCAGTGTTGGTCTAAAAACGCCAAGAATCATATGACTGCATGGTCTTTGCCCTACTTTCTACACTCTAAAACCCCCACTGTGTGAAATAAATAATAAAAATAAACATGACGACCTTCGTTGCGTCTTCCTCAATAGACGTTCCGATAAACCTGATTGACAGTTCAAACTAATGTCTCGGCCTCTCGTGGTCTCTGAATGACCGCTGCATTTAAAAAAAAAAAACAAAAAAAAAAACACAGTGTCACGGTGAAATGGCTCTGACATAACCCGATCCGAGGCGCTATGGCGCGCAGCGACGCGCGGGCCTGCCCATACATCAGTGCCAGGAAACACAGCACCCGGAGATGAACTGATTGAATCAGGGGCCACGGGAGACTCGGGGGAGAGTTCATCCATACCGGGGCCGTCACTCCCCCTCGCCGGGAACATTTTTCCACTGAAAAATCCCCCCCTTCCCTTATCCAATGGCCCCCAACTGTAATTTATTGAGCCGGAGTGTTAAATATCCCATTTCCAATTTACTTATGTGTTCCTGGAGCCATTCCACTTCGTGAGCGGTGTGTTATGTAAAACAACAGAGCGCGGAGCCGAACACGGGAGGAATGTTTTTTCTTTTTACGCCAGCGCACTTGTGGCGGCAGCGAAGCAGAACTGGGCAGTAAAAGCGGAGCCCTTCAACAGCCAAAAAAATACCAGGGTACCATGCCAATGGTACCACAGTAGTAATCAGTATAAAAAACAGAAATACACGTGAGACCATCGCTGGGTTTTTAACACTTATTGGTTATTGGTTTTGTACCATTATACCGAAGCCATTAATGCCTGGGAAAGTCTGCCCTTTATAAAGTAGTGGTTTTACAGACAGGATAAATGGCCAATAGCGTTGATTCATTATAGTATAATAGCTTTTAAGATAGCACAAATCAGATGTGTCAGACAGAGCTACAGCATTTGACACTTTTTTAATAATGGAAATTGCAATCATATGTGATAATAGTATAGGATGATGAAGATATTAAGATTTTGCTATCTTGGAACTAATGAAGCCGACAGTCATCTTTATCGCAGAAGAAATGGTACAATAATAATAGAACAATCCACTTTTCATTATTTTCATTCTTCTTCCTGTTGGGGGCTCCATGCATACCAATGAATGTAATTTGTTTGCATTTTAGCCTTTTTTCACACCCGAAAGACAAATGCGCAGGAATGAATCAGCACACCACAATATATTACAGTGACGGGCTTTTGAGGTCACTTCAGATGACTTTTGAGAATTGTTCACAGTGGAGAACAATTCAATTCGCCCCGCATCCTGTTCAGTTCAGTTCAGCTCCATCTGAAGATCCCTTGAACCTGACCAAGTGTGTGTGTAGTCAGGTAAAGAAACATCTAGAACAGCAGTCCCAAGCCAACAGGCCACGGACCATTTGTCACCAGGCTGCACAGAAAGAATAAAACATTTTATTACTATGACTGTTATTAAACTACTATTATACATTTCATTATTATTGTACTTTAAAAACTGCACCTGATGTGGAAGTGTGTTTAGTGTGCATGATCTTGGATTTTCCAATCAAAAGGGTGAAATGTTAGTTTGTTGTGGTTAATCTCACCACAGATGTGGTAAATAAGTTGCAAATCAGTGTTGTGCTGATTGAGCTGTGCCTTAGGGAATAGAAATTTGCCCTCTGATTTTAGCTTCTTACATATTACAGAACTTTCCACTGGCCAGGATGCTCTATGGGTTTTTAATACCAAAAAATGCAATGCATACTGTTATAGTCAATCAATACATACCTCTTAAACAGTGCTGATCTATAATATAGTCTAAAATATACCTGTTAACATGCAAAATCATTATATTAGCCTTTAGTTCGCAGCTAAATTGGGCCTGTAAGTGATTAAATCGTCATGTACTTCATTTCCACCCCTTGTTGATTTTTATAAATATGTGCAATCTTCCTTATTGCACAATTTTCCACTTGTATCATTGACTTTGCTGTTACTAACTCTAATCGTTTGTGAGCTGTGCTTTTTCAATAACTGCGGCTGCTCTGAAAAACTCTGGGCTGTGATACATGGACTTAAAATCAGGAAGGTGACATATTTATATGCTAAGTAATGTAATTGTGAGATAATAAATCACATGGTTTGCTCTATTTGTTTTAATATTGACTAATGCTGCAATCCAATTAAATTAGCTGTACATTTTCTCTTTTGTTTTATTATCCAACCGGGCATTGCAACCTTGGAGCAGTAACGCATATATCTGGAAGTATAATAGGTCATTAAAATCTTCTCATAATATGCTAATGCTTTAAATTAAAATGACTGTAGTCACTGCATGAACAATAAAGCAAACTTGTCTCCAGTGTCATACATCGTGGTGACTATATTTCAGTCACACCAAGGCTTTGCTGTTCAGGACAGTGACAGAAAGGACATCTGGCCTATTTGCATTTCAGTGTCCAGTGAAGAAGGTTCAGATATGGAAGGTCTCCTCCACTCCTCCTCCTGACATCTCCCCATTCGACATCGACTACCAGTGTTGCCAGGTGGAATCTGCGGTGTTGTAAAAATGTGCAATGTGTAAAAATGTTTTTTTATGGTCATGCATTGTACTGCAGAGGTCAGTCATGCTGACATGACAATTGACGCTTCATACATGTTTTCCCCTCCATTAGCAAAACATTTGCAGCATCCTAATGTATCAGTTGCAAAAAGATCAATTTTATTTAAATGCCTCTGGTAATAGCCACAAATCTGGCAACAAAGCGCCGCACAAACAAGCAGAGCCTCCAAACCGTGCTGCGACAGCCTTGAACCAGCCGCTACACCAAACACTGTGCACCTCAGCCCATCTTCCAATGAGGAAAAAAAACTGGTTGCCATGGTAACACCCTCTTGGCTATTTGGTAAGGTCACCAGCCGCCTGCGCTCTATCCTGAGAGAGCGGCATAACTAATGTCCTGCAGTCGGTGCCTTGATGTAAATAGTCTCAGGTGACAGCAGACTGTACAAATACTCAATTACGCTTGCTTAAAGGAAATGATTTGTTGGTAACGGCCAGCGCTCAACCTGGGTGACATCAGTGTTTCCATGGCAACGGCAGCCAGCTGCACGGGCTGGAATTAGGTATTGATCAGGAGAGTAAGAGGGGGAGCTGGCGCCAGCGAGGGACCACAAATGTTCCACCACTACGATTTACTGAGGGCGGGGGGGCTGCAAGACGCTCTGCACCCAGAGTGCTGAGAGCCCCTCAGGAACCAATTTACACACACAGCTACAGTGCAATATCTGCAGCAGTCAATAATGGAATTCTGATGCGCTCCCCTTGCTATCGACGTGACCATTCCACACTCTCGTTAGAGCACCTTGAAAGTTCTAGGCCAATCCATGAAGTGCAATAGATTTCCATTGGTGAAGAGAAATTCTGACTTTGGTGCTTTTTTTTGCAACACTAACTGGACCTTGCAGTGAGACTAAGGTCCATCTAAACTGAGACTGATGTAAAAACATGTAGAGTACACTTCAAAAGTGGTTTCCAAGATCATCTCTAATATAAGGCAAGATTACTGTGGTGAACAGTGGGGTGATGCAATAAAGGAGAGTTCCAGAGCAATGGCTGAGTTATCGCCCTCTCCTGGTAGGTCAGAGAAGTGCAGCACAGACTAGGCTGTTGGGTTCCTACATATCTGAGGACACTTAGCACCCTGAGGAAATATTTCTGCACAAACTATAGCAAAAAGAAACCACACATACCTTCGACCCCTGCCTAAACGTCTTATATGAAGCATAAACCGAGGAAAAGATAAGATAAGATGATGATCCTTTATTAGTCTCACAAGTGGGAAATTTACAGTGACCAAAAACGTGACCAATGGAAAAATTGGGTCTTGTCTTTGCCTTTTAAACCTCACTGTTCTTGGCCTCATTGTTCTAAGGCTAGAATGAGACTAGAGTGTCCACAAAGGGAAGTGGATTCTTTACTGCTCACAGGGTGAGAAGGACGGCAGCCGTCTTCCTGGGCACAGCAGAACGACCCGATCCGGGGAGCTGATGTCACCGTACACAGACATTACAGCAAAATTATGGCACCATCATCAGTGCAGCCACGACAGCTTCATAAACTTTGATTTAATCAGATGGGGGAAATTGAACCATTATATGAGATAATCTATGACTGTAAGATGATATATATCTGCTGCGCAGTGCACTGATGGCTATGATGAGAATTCATCCCCCTCGTCTTTGCCTGGACATCAGGGTTCATCGCCTGAGTCAAGCTGCATGCCATTATAGACACACTGTGGCCACTGTGTACCATTACAATACACACTGTGCAGTATGTGTACATAGGCTATATAATTAATGGAGCGAATGCATACGAACAAGTATGTGTTAATTAGTGTTAATTAAATCAGGCCCATGTCTGTTTTGTACAGGCAGATGAACATTTATGAGTTTCGGCCCAGCTCCATTCCTCAGATTTTTGTTCTCATAATGCAATCAATGAAGTTCTCATACTAGCCACTGAAAGTCAAATGCAACCTATCTGGGCCTGCTTTGAGCTGCTCTGTCAAATCTCGACATCAAGGCCATATTTCTTGGGAGTCATGTTGTGCTACACCTCACTCCAGTCTGTGTGCGTGCACACACCTAATACACAAAATATCTATTGAAATATGCATGAGGCCCATGATGGCCACACTAAAAATACACTCAAATAGGGAATACATTGACAGCTCTGTTATTGAGCTCTCCTTGAGCTTTCACGTCACAGCAGCCACCGATCCCTCTCAAGGTATCTCTACGATCAACAACACATGGTACATCATAAAGAGAGAGATTTACTTCATGGCAAAACACTGTTTGATGTAAGTGGGGCATGTATTTCAAGAGAAATCTGTATTGCCACAAACAACCATAGCTGTACTGTCATTCAGAAATATATATTTATGAATTTAATTAATCTTTTTCTGAGCTCTTGTGTGAGCAACGTGTGACTCAAATGTCTTGCAAATGCAAATGCAAATGCAAAAAAAAATTTAAAGGAATGCTGCAGCGATTGGCAGCTTCATTTCCAAAATGACCCTATAATCCAATTGTAAGTGCTCTTTTAGTGTCAATAAAGATCTGGGGGGTGTAGTGCTTTATACCACATTAGACAGTGTTCAACCATAAACTGCCATGTAAATGGTGACAATTTTCTGCCAACACACGGCAATGTAATTTCTTGTAAAGACAAGATGACACAGAATGAATGGTTCCAAATAGTCATATTAAGGTTAAGAATTACATAGGTATTATTGTGTATTATTATTATTATTATTTTTATTTTTAAGGCTGTTAGTGGACAAAAATAATTTAAATAACAATTTAAATAACAATTAAAGAATAAGGCTTGCTATAATGCATGTTTTTAAATATGGCACATGTGGGAACAAGGTTCAGATAAGGAGTGATGAGGAGATGATCTAGGAGATTATGAAACAGACAATAATAAAAAAAAAATTTCAGCTGGGAACCACATGTCAGATGGTATTGTCAGCATTAAAATATTTTTATCTGGTCACATCTGATTTCCTCTTGAGGCCTCAAGATGCGCCAATCTCCATCTGTATGTAGGGATTGTCACTGGGTGGATTTTGCATCCGTGTCATAGGTCACCCAGACAGGAAATATACAAATGCAGCTGTGTTAAATGCTCTTTATTCATTTATTTTTAATGTTTACATATTTACAAATGAATAGCATGCTAATTTTGATAGCCCATATAGTAATTATTATTTACAAGTAATTGGTAGGAAGGATTGGAACTTGTACAAATTAGCACAAGTTATTTCTCTGTAACTGGCCAGGTTTTTAGCAAGGTGTGTGAAATATGCTCCTACAACTTTAATAAGTTCCAGAGTCCAGGCCTCTGGGCTGCTATTCCCCAGGTGCTGCTTGGAGTTCCCTAACATTTATCACATAAATATCTAACACCTCTTGCTAAACCAGACAAATGCCTTCCTGCTCCAGAAACCCTTTCTTAGCCATCAGATCCAGGGCAACAAATCCAGCATTAATAGTTATCTATTGAGCCTCTCGCATGCAATGAACACCCACATTTATTTCTCAGCTTTCTTTGGGAGAGCGTAAGTGGATCAATTAGGGAAGACTACAAGTTCAGCATCTTTACACATAGTATCAATTGTAAAGTTGAGCTAAAGCGGGTTCACAGATTATCTTCAATCTGTCCCCTTCCCCAGCTTCCAAGCGAGACTCATTACACAGCCTGCTCAGAAATATGCAACCTTGGCACAAGCCTTCATGTGCTAATAGCCCTCAGATTGATTTTTAATTAGTAACATTTTTGGATCATCACCAATTAAAATGGCCCTTTATGCATAACTAATCACCATTTTAGTAGCAGGACACTGGGGTGGGTGCTGCCTGTGAACTGGAAGCTATCAGGTTTAATGACTTCAGTTAGAAAATCTTGTATGTGTTCGTATATATATATATAAATAGATACACACACCATTTCAACAAAAACTGATAACATTTTAATCTAGTGCCTGGTGCCGGGTGCCTGTCATGGCTGCCCACTGCTCACCAAGGGTGATGGTTAAAAGCAGAGGACACATTTCGTTGTGTCACCGTGTGCTGTGCTTGCTTTGTATCACAATGACAATCACTTCACTTTCACTTTTTTCACTTTCACTTTATGGAAAAGGCGTAAACAAGGAATGAGCACCTGTATGTTACATTAGTTATGCAATTCTATTTAACCCAGTCAATATAGTACAAGTACCTAGCAAAATGTCCTTTTAGTCAAACTCATTTCACAATTAAAACAGGGCTATATTATAATTATTATAATTAAGTTACCTTTAAGACTCAAGAATACTCTACATTCATTCCATCCATTTCTCTCCATATTTTTCAACCACACATTATGTTTTTTTTTTTTTCAACTTAAATGTAAAGAAAGTGTCGCTTGATAAGATCGCTTGATAATTTTTCTCCCAGCCATCTGATAACCCACCACAATCATGAAATCTAAATAATGCAAATGTGTATTGAGGAAGTGACGTTATCTGTGCAACCAGATGGGAGGCATAGGAAACACAAATACTGCTTACTGCTTAAGTGCTAATCCCAACCGGCCGGCTTTCCTGTCCATCCTATTACCAACTTTTGTTCCCTGGACAATAAACTGGACTACATTAAACTTCAGCCGACTACACAGCGGGTTTTTACAAAGACGTGGCTGAGCGACAGAATTCTGGGCACCGCCATTGAGCTAGACGGGCTAGAATGTACACCCTGAAGGACTGCTCGTTGTTGCCGGTGATTTCAACCATGCGAATGTCAAGTCAGTTCTCCCTAAATTCCATCAACATGTGGCAACGAGAGGGGAAAATGTGCTGGATCTTGTTAACATAAACACTGTCTGTGTGTACCGTGTACCTGACACAAGGTCTCAGACGTTGTTAAGTGCACAGAAAAGACAAGATACAACTACATACAGAATCTAAAAATACTATTGACTTTTAAAAAAAGACTGTTGCACTCACCTGCTCGCTTAAATGAATTATGTACTGATGTAAAGAGTGAGACCGAAACCAGTAGATGCCAATTGATATTCTGTTTAATTTGGGAGGATGCTTGGATCCTTGCTGTGGAGAAGAGGAGAAGAACTCAGCTTTATGTGCTGTCAGGTGAGAACGGTGCCAAAATATGTTTTGCATGCAAACATGGCATCTGTGGTGCTACGTGCAGCTCGATTTAGGCTGTTAATATCATGAAAGCATGAACAACATGCAGACAGCAAGTTTTTTTAAGATTCTTGCCTACAACTAATACACGTTATGTGTTGCTTTAACTGCAACCAGATCATGAGCATCAGCACTATGCAATACTTGACCTTGTGTTTCGACACAATCTGAGAAAGTGACAGAATGTGAAGAGGGAATCGGGAAGCACGTTTGCCTTCTCCAATATCTGAAAGGCCCATCATGCCAACAGGTCTTGGCAGCAGTATTCCTGGATAAGCACTGCCTTTCTCCAGGACTTCGCCAAGACGAGGAATGTCACGCACCGGGGATATGATCTCCTGCCCCGCTGCATAGCCCAGACCCACCAGAGCTGAGTTTCCACTGCACAGGGCCAGCATCGCAGCAGGGAGGAAGGCAAGAAGAATCTCTGGGTGAGCAGTCTAAAAAAAAGAGAGTGAATCCAGACATCAGAGGGGGATAAAAAAAAATAAACACCAAATTCAATTATGCCCTCATTTTAATTTTGTGCATTAAAGCAGGGTCACTGTCTCAAAGCAATGAAGTACCGGGGACAGAGCCCAGAGACAAACACACCAAGACAATGAGGAGAAATGAAAAAAGCTTGAGCAAAACAACTCAGGCTTCAAGTGCTCGTCTGAGACGTCTGCTTGCATTGGTACTGGCATTTAATATAATGCTGTGATAAACAACTGCTGACTGTTTCCTTTCCACATACAGTAAACACATTTTTTAAAAAGGAAGAAGACAGTCAGTCCAGCAGGGAGGCCATCCATCTCCATCTGGCACCAGGCAGTCCAAATTGATTCGGACAAACTGCTATACTTTCAGAAGTGGGAAGCCATGTTTTTTGGAAAATGAAAAAACAAAAAAAAGAAGGATGTGAAAAGGTGTGAAGATGCCACATGAAAGAATAACTGACAGAGGCATTTGGGGAATATTTGGGGCAGTGGTGGCCTAGAGGGTAAGGAAGCGGCCCCATAGTTAGAATGTTGCCGAATCCTGAACCGCCAAGGTGCCACTGAGGAGCCACAGAGCAAAGTATCACGCCTGTCATGGCTGCCCACTGTTTACTAAAGCGATGGGTTAAATGTTGTGCCCACCATGTGCTGTGCTTCACAATGACAATCACTTCACAGCCACAGCCCTTTTTCAAGAGGCAATTAAATGGACGCTGCATCCATCAGCTTTGTTGGACTTTATTGATACAGACATACCTACATATAATGTAATTGCAGGTTAATTTCATAACCCTTTCACTCATGATCTGTAACCAGATCATGGGAAAAACTCCAAAATTCAGTTTTTAGGTCTTAACACATCATTTCTACATGGACTTTAAACTGCCCTTAACAAAAACCTATGGTAAAGTATTGCTATAAATTATATTAAAATTGATTTTATGTATGTGTATGTCTGCCCCTTGCCCCCAAAAAACTGTGCCCAGACTGAGAACATAAGATTGTTGCTCTAACTCTAGAGCAGGAGAAAACAAGGCTTTTAAGCCTCACCTTTCAAGTGATTCCAAACATGTAGTTCTTTTTATGTACTGGTGGACATTGAAAGCGCAGTTATGAATCTCTCACGCAGGTTCGAATATGAGGAATTTGCTCCAGCACAGCAGGCTTCTGCAAGCTACAGTGTATGAGCGTGTGCAGGTATGGCACCGTGCAGGCAAAAATCAAGCGTTTCTTTCTAGATGAGTGCTCAGTGGTGCACACACACACACACACACACACAGACACACACTCGCACAACACACATCCCACCTAGCAATCCACTCAACAGTAATTTATTGGTGTGATCCATCATTATCATGTTTTATTACGGCCACGGTTGGAGATATAATTTACAAATAGGCAAACTTGGTGGATGTGACAGCATGAGGGGAGCCGTGTCCTTTGCAATGTCCTCTGCCAGGAGCTCAGAGGAGATGCTTGGTGGCCCTGTGTCCCAGGGCCATGCAGGGGAGGGAGGCCACGGTGGAGGAGGGGTGGTGGTTTAACCGTGTGGTGCAGCCTGGGCCATTGGGCCCCCATTAGGAACCAGAGAGAGAGTAAGTGAGAGAGAGAGAGAGAGAGAGAGAGACGCTGCCGGCACTGCTGCAGATTGGAGGCCAGGCCACGTGACCGGCTTTTGTATTCGACAGCAATAAGTCACCGGCTGTGTGCGGGGATTGATCCCAGGGCCGGAGATCCCCAGACGGTCGGTGGCACTCAGAAGACTTTGATCCACAGATTAATGCCACAGGGATCCCCAAGCCTCTGTCTCTGGCCAAAAGCTTACGTCCCCAAATTTGTATCCGGCGAAAGGTTGAGTCCCATGTTTGTTTGGGTAATGAATTGCAGTAATTAATGCAGCGATTGATTCCTGTGCTCCTCCGTCTTTTACAAAGGCCAGTCCGATTTTTAATTTAGAAGCGGCGCTCGCTGGGAGGGAAGGGAGGAACAGGAGCAAGGGAGACGGCAGCAGCCAACAGATGCAAAACAACTGCTGTATGCGTGTGTAGGATTAGAGGATAATTGTTCTATGAATCACATTTGAATGCATTCAATTAACCCAGGCAAGATGTGAGCTTTGGGTCTCCTTGCCCAATATTTCTCCTTTCGCTCCTTCTCTCTCTCTCGCTCCCTCTGTCTCTCAGGCTGTAATAAAAATGCTAATACTTAGAGGGCACCGGAGAATGGCGAGAGGACATTTTCCGTCGCTGCGTTTCAGAGGCCCAGTGTCATCCTAATAACAGCCATGCAATTTCCTCAGACAAACACCAGAGCACATTAGCATATAATCTCCCGAAATTATGAACGCGCTAATCTTTGTTTTTTAGTGAGAAAGCGCCGTCTCTGTCTCACACACATACACCGGGGAAGCTCAAGGACAACGTCTTTACATTTCTTTTTTCGGGATAATGGAAATATCACGGCCCACTGAGTGTAAAGGGCATCATGGTCTTCTTATGATACAGACTCGGCTCCAACAGGCCACCACTGCTGGTCACGTGACCTGCTGTGGTAATGTAGGTAGAGGACAATAAACCGCCTGGAGTGGCCAAGAATTACTTTTGCCCCTTGGGTGCCATTAGATGGAAAACAAGCTCTTGACCTCAGATGACTATTGGAGAAACTTGATGAAAAGTAATCAGCGCCGAGCTATCGACTGACATCTCATGCTGCGCACCGGGTCAAATGTTAAGAGTTCTTTCATTTTAATTGCTTTATAATTACAAAGGCATCTAAAGAAGTTGCATTTATGATGTGTGCTTTACTGTATGTGTGGGTGTGTGGGCCAATATTGCCAGTGTGTTATTGAGTGAGTTTCATGGTTGCTTAGTAACCCCTTTTCCTTATCACGCCGTGACTGGCTATTGAGAGTTGAAAACATAACAGGAGTAATTACAAAGCTCGTTAATAACACCCTTAAATCACATTGTGGTGGGCATAAAGCTGAGTCTTTTGTTGAGTATTTCAGAGGTTTGAACAATGATTATGAATAATGACTTGTTCCAAACACCGAATTTCTTAAGAACCTATGCCATGCTTTATTAAAGACAAAATAGGTAAGAGACTAATTAAGCTCAGCAAACAGCAGTGACGGCTTGCTGGACTAGTAGAACGGAGCCGGAACATGAAAAATGGCTCCTGCACAATTTCAATTAATCAGCTGTATTTCGCTTAATTTTGTTTGACGTTGGCAGGGGAAACGTCCTCTGGGAGTATCTGTCCTTTGACCAGCGATGCTTTAGTAATTCTCACGATCAGTAGAAGCACAATTGCACCAATCACACATCTGTTCATTAAAAATGTAGCCTCTCTCTTGCTCTTGATGCTGTAAATGAGTGTAAGAAACATTTGAATGTATTAGAGTGGGTCATTGTGTTGCTCTGGTGTAGTAGTATTTCTCAAACCATTTACTTACGCTATGTATTACATATTACCTTCCTTTATTACTTGTCTTGTTAGACTACTAACCACCATAAATAACTCATATTTATTACTAAATAAGTACTTTTTATTGATGCATTTTGAGAAACAAATAAATAAAATGTTAATTGCATTAACCTGAAGAGCTATTTCTACAGCTATAGGTATTTATATGATATGGCTGTAGCCTAAGTGTCCTACAGTAAGGCAGGGGGATTTTCGATTTGTGGATCCAGGATTTCGTTTACATCCCAGCAACTTCAAAAAATTAAAATACAAGTTGTGAACAGCCATGTAAGGTCCCTTATCATGAAAGTGTGACTTTGTGAGATTATTTAACATGAATATGAGTTCCCCTAGCCTGTCTATGGTCCAGCAGTGGCTAGAAATGGCAATAGGTGTAAAGAGTGCTTTGGCCATTCTGCTTCACCACTCAGAGAGCGGCAGCGACAGTCAGATGTGGAATTTGTCCCCTTATGTCGTCATAAGGAGAAAAGTTACTTCCCGTTTCTCATGACTGCACAGAGAATTGGTTTCCAAATGTGTGAAGCATTGCAGTTGTTCGATAATTTGGATGATAATTTTGTTCCGTCACGCGAGACTCTGTAAATGCCCGCTCACTTCTATAGGCCGCTCTCCTGCTCGTCCCGCCTCTCTCCTCCTCATTAGCATTTGAAGCTACAGACATTGAAACGGCGCGTCCTGGTGAAATCTCATCGTGGGGCTGGATAAAACTGGCTGTAATTCTGCACCAAGGCTGAACTTCAGACAGAGACTTCAGATACAGTATTAGGGGACCAATAAAAAAGCAAAAAAAAATTTAATAATATACAAGCTTTAAATGTTTGTACCAACATGAGCAAAAAATTAACTCCCTTCTTCCGGTCTCTGTGTTCCAGAATTGGTATAGCTCCTTTCTGCTATAATTGGTAAAGCTCACCAAAAGACAACCCTTATTGGACAAATATGTGGAAATATATTACATAAGTCTACTGGGGTGACTGGGGGAAAAAATGGCAAGGTGGGCAAAATTTACGTTAATTGTTGTAGTCGCCACTGCAATATACTGTATATGCTAGGTCTCATATATAGGATGGCCCCTATTCTTCAGGACTTAATTCAAAAGCACACAGAAAAAAAACACACAGTAATTACCTGGACTAGTGCGGGCCTGGGGGTGTCAAGCCGCTTTTTGTTTGGAGACAGCAGCCTCTGGGGCTATGGAGGTTGAACAGCTAACACAGTGGAACCCAATTAATTGTTGGGTTAAGGAGTGCATTTTAACGGTGGCTGAGATAGTGGGCCATGACAGCAGCAATAGAAAGAGCAGCTCTAAAAGTAAATTAAGCTGCTGAGCAGCAAGGAATTCATTCGGGTACTCTGGATACGGTGCTTCCTCTTGATAATCCACCAAAGAGTAACATTCATCAAAGATCGCCTATTAAGTCAGGATCAATGTAGCCAATAGGTATTTTTGTCTGTTGAAATGTGTTCACTTGGTTATATATCATTACTTCTTAGACGTGTTGCGTCATTCAGAAAGCTTAGTTTTAAAGAATTATATGACACTGATTATATGACCTTTGAATGGAAAGGTTAGGCATTCAATTGGTGAAGGGTATATATAAGTACTGTCAGTGAAGCAAATATAGTCACCTAATTATTAACTCTTTATGAACTACTTCATCCAGAATGTTTGATTACAATAATTAATGTCCTTATTAAACCTTAGAAACACATATAAGTTTTACATGGTTACATAACTAAAGATATGCTATTAGTAAAGTTTTTATATTCAAAATCTGATAGCCTGGAGTAACCCTGGAATTATTTATTATTCAGTGGTCAATTAAATGTGCTTTTAGTTTGTTCAGTGGTAGAATCTGGACCGTATTGACTCTCTACAATTGTATCGCTATTCTAACAAAGACATTTCAAATGAGATGATGTCTTACTGCCATTGGTGGCATCTTGGACTGGATCAGACCTAAACTGACAGCTAAGTACAAACCATCTTCAAATTAAAAAGGGTGGAGAGATCTGCAATCAATTTTGAATCCCAGTGTCCTTAGTGTACATATCAGTTCTAATTTAATTCCATTATAGAGTACCAATGCCAATGGACATTTAGAAATGTTGGATGTATGGGCAGATGTATGTCCTGAACATGACTGAGGATCCATGTTCTCAAGGTTGGTGAGGACCAGACTGTTGATTGATTTTCGTGTTTCATCTTTATCATCTGAAGCTATGTGGGTATGTTGGACCATATAATCATATAATGCAGACGTGGGTCAATATATTGTTTCTCTTTCTATTTCTTATTCCAGTTCATTCTGTAATGTTTGGACAGCCATAAAATAAATGTTTAACCAAATTCAATTCTTCCTCTCTGACTTTCTCTCTTCCCCCTCACCCTGTTATCAGTAATTTCCTCTTTCTTCACAAGCACAAATGAATGGGAGTTGACTGCAAAGCCCACACAACCTCAAGTAGAACCTGATTAACCTTTCGCTGACTCCAGAAGCACGTGACCAGGACAGCTTCCCCTCCTCTGAATCCGATAGCCGTGAAAGGAGATGTTTAACCTCACCTCTGCCGCGGTGATAAATTAACAATAGAGGAATCCAATGGCCCAGTAATTACCAAACACTTCGGACACAGTAACATTTTTCAGCTCAGTCACATGCTTGTCGGCATAGCCGGCTTTCACCTGGCATCCTCCGGCTCCTTGCTCATCCTAACTTTGTTTTCTCTGACACAGATTAGATCTGCCACCCCATTACAGATTCATTTTCCTAATTTTTCATGTCTGCGCTGTGCCCCATCTGCACGGGGCTGATAATTGTGGGGACCAGCCCTGGTGATTAACATCAGCAGAATTAATTATCCCCGCCATTAAGGCTCCAGGTTGCACACAGTGATCAAGAGAAATTAACTTTCTCCCAGGCCCCTAAATCATCTCACCTTCAAGTGGAGTGATGGGGCAGAGACAGGCGGAGCCTTGGCCTCCACTCGCCCCTCCTTAACTAAACAAGAGGCACACACCCTCAGCCCGCTGCCTCCCATGGAGCAGATTACAGCCGGGCTAACCCAGATCAATTATGCCACCGTATGCGGAGGGGTGACGGAGTGATGCTGTGGGTCCGCCTGACTGATGGAACTGCGGTTCTGACCCACCCCCACAGAACTGAGGTTGCAGTCCAGCAGCTGCAGGTGTGGGGGGTTGGCCCTGGAACAGGAGGACATGGGAGCACTTGTAGAGTTGTTCCTCCAAACAGTACAAGAGACAAGGGGGTAATGTGGTGAGGCTGTAGTGTAATACACTGGTCAAAAATGTCTGATTGCTCTAATACATCATATTTTTACAAAAAAAAAAAAAAAAAAAAAGAAATCAATGAAACAACAACAGTAAAAACATACATTGAGGTCACGCTGCTGCACTGAAAATGTCTGTATTGTAATATAAATCAAAAGTCCTAAATTATATTAGAAAAACAACAATTTGCATTTTGGTATCCCTTCCCATGGCTTTAAGGGCAGTGTCTCTATCCTAGTGTGATCTAGGGAACCTCACAAAAAGTTACATTGTGATGTATATAGCACTTTTTTTATTAATGGATTATGGTTTATTGGAGGCTATGTTAATAATCCTGTGGCAAGCCATTAATTGCAGACAAACGCATGAACAATCCACTCAGTTGCATAATAAATCCAGCCTGTCCAATGTCAAAAAACATATTCCTGATCATCATACTTTACATTTATATCATATTTGGCTTATAGCCATATAGACAGAGTAGTTCATGTGATCAACTGTGTTAAATAACTTCTACGATAACTAATTCCACAGTAATGACACGAGCATGATATGCTCTAGATCCTTAAAACGTTGAGTGGTTTAGAACCGTACATGCATTGAATGTGTGAGGGTCTTGGGTGGGGTCTGGCAGGTCGGGTAGGCTGCCTGCGGACCCTCAGCGAGAGAGCTGTGTTTGTAAGCTCGGCTAATGGCGCCGGCCCTGTGCCCCAGCAGCACGCCAAACAGTGGTCATGTCAGGCGGAGATAAGCAAATTGAGCCCGTATCATATCGACTTGTCAAGGTTAAGCAGAGAGAGAGAGAGAGTGAGCAAAAGATGGGGGGAGGGGCACAAGGCAAGGGCCCAATCCTCTCCCTCTTTGTCTGACTGCTTGCTAAACTGGCAAGGCATGCTGGGTAAGCGCCTCCACTCCCACCCCTAAAGCGCACGCACCAGCACCAGACACAGCTTCTTAACTCGGGTGTTTTCTCCCCCACTCTACCTTCTCCTTTCATTTAAATTAATTTGATTTACTTCTTCGGGATCTAATTACTAACCCAAGCCCCTTTGGAGATTTTGCCAACATATTGTGCATGTCATGCTTTTGAAAAATGGCCTCGGGCTTTTAAATAGAGCTGTATATGAGTGTTTTATGGAAGCACATCACAGAGAGCAATAATGCCAGTTATTTGATATCCTGCGTGAATAGTAATAAAATCTGTGTAAGCCGGTGGGGTTATGTTTAAAGGACTGCTGGAAAACTGTGGCAAATGCAAATGTAATGTTGATTAGGATTTCACAGATATACAGCGGGCCGAGTCGATCTGGTATCATTTCACATCTCATTCACGTTACTGTCTGCAAATAATTGGATTGCAAAAGTAAATGATGAATTTATGTGATGTAAATCCTATTAGAGGGCACGGGGCATAATTAATACAGTCTTGGTGAATTGAAATGAGCTTCTAATATTAACGCTGCTCACAAGCAATTTTTGGGACGATCGCTTAAAGACGGAAAGAGTGGGGACAGGCTTGTTCTGTGTTTTATTTGAGGTTACTTTGTATCCATGTGTAGTGTTAAGTCTGCTAAAAGTCACGGGGATCTTCGTTTTTCGATCCAAAGATGATGAGAGACGCCGTATCATCGGAGCAATCTCTCCGGCGCGCTGTGATTTAAAAGGTTAACAGGCCAGTTGGCAATTACACCCAGCGCGATTGAGGTACGCTGTAAAACACAATTACGCCGCGACTGTGGACAAATGCCAGATGCAGCGGCCACAAAGGAGATGAGCTCTGCTGATTTTCCCTCGGCCCCCGGGCCTGGAAGGTGTTGCTGCTCTTCTATCAGCTGTTTACTTCTTACCCACGTATCCAGGTCCCACAACAGCACGCACGCAACAGATGTGCAAGTAGAAGTGTAGATAGTTGTGCTTTTAAAAAAGTATTGCACAGGCTCTGATGATGCGCATTAGATGAAAAAGTAGCCTTTTGAAGAGCAAAGCGAACTGGAATGTACAGCAGATTAATGTATTCAGCGTGAACAAGCATGATGTGGAACGGCAGCAGCGAACAGCTGTCGGTTTCCTCTCCTTTTACGTCCATTGTCTTGGTGTGCAAAGATGGATTCTCTTGTCAATATGAGTTTATGGGCACTTATTTCAAGATGACGCTAGTATAAGGTCAAAGTCTTCCTAAGGGTTTATATCATCTTTTATTAAGTAATTACTAAATTAATAATTTAGTAATTTTTTATTATGATTCTATAAATACAGTTTACAATTGGGAGGAGCTCCATGATTGACACTTCCTCATTTTGGATTATTTAAGCATGGTCCCAATAAATCACATGTCCAAACACAGTGTTTCTGTGCTCGGTGCCAATTTGAAAATGGTGCCTTATATGTTTCTAAACCCCATCCAATTAAGCAGAAATCAGTCTTGATGTTGCTCTAAAATATCTTATCTGATTCGCTGAATGAAGCTAGAATAACAATCCTGTTTTAAAAGCCTAGCATGAAATCATGAAAACAGAAAAATGTTTTTTTTTGTCCCATCACAGCAACCTGAGAGAGTCCAGAGACGGCCTCTGAAGTCAAATCTTCGGTGCATTACGGGAACAGGACAGGTAAGAGGAGGGCAGCATCTACAAAGCGATCCCCTTTGACTTTAGCACTCAACAAATCAGCAAAGAGAGGCAGGCCGGGGGGGGGGGGAGTAGCGCTCTCACGGTCTCTTAAGAGCCTCCATTTGTCCTGGGGAGGTGAGCGGGCCGTGTCTGGCCTTCGTCTGGGTGTGTCTCCCGCCCGCGTCCGCTCGCTTTGATGCGCGCGGGCCTTCCCCGTAATGAGAGATGGACACGCTTCACGGCCCTCCCGAGGACGGAGTGCGGGAGGTAGCAACTCGAGCAAAAAATTAGCCCTCGCAGTTCAAGTCATTAGATAATACTTCCCGTATTACGGGAGCCGCGATGGCAGGCAGATTTACAGCCGTGCGTGTGGCAGACGGCCGGCAACAGGCAGCCGCCACGGAGGGGATGTTAACTCCCGCTCATTAAACAGAGGATGTCATCACTCCGCGCCACCGCGGGAACGCTGCGTGTCACACGCATCCGCAACAAGCCGACTCCTGTCCAGCGCAGTCCGCACACATCCCCTAAATCTGTCATCGCCGCCTGGCCCCGGGTCCAACACTCTGTTCCACCACCCCGACTCGGAGGCGGGGGGCGGGGTGGGGACATGCTACAGCGATTAGTCGTCCCCCCCACCACCACCAACGAGACCCCCAGGTCTGAGGAGGCCTGTGTGCGGCTGGGCCGGCACATGGTCAGAGGTGTGGGCGCCGCGCTCATTACCCGGCCGCGGCTGAACGCTGAGCAGATAAGCCGGCCGGGACAAGATAAGAGCGCAGCAGCAACTGCGGCAAGGAGGGAGGAGCTGACAGCGTCAAATTCTTTCCATTGGAATCCCTCTTGTTCCCTCTGCCACTTTTCCACGATCAAAAACAGGATCCAGCCAATCTGGGGCTCGACAGCTACCTCATATAAAGTCATTAAATATGACGACATCGACATGACGCAAATAGAAACTGCACCAATGCAAATGCAATAGACATTTAAAAAAAGTGTAAAAGTAGTTTCTCCTCTTCCTTCTTATGGAGGGAAATGGGAATATTTGTAGGAAATGTTTGTGCAGAAACAAATCCGCCCCACCCCAAAATGGTGTGTGTGCTGTGCTTTGGTATTAGGGAGGAAATCAATGCAGATGCTAATGAGAGAGGCTGTAATTTATTAGCTGCAGTGTGTTACATTCATTTGAACTGTAAAAAATGATTTCGGGGTGGGGGGTAGATTTATTGTACTGCTGTGTACCTTACAAATAATAGCCTTTTAGAAAAAACATCTCTAAAAGGGTTTCATTGTAACATTACACTGACCTGTACACGTTACTCAAGATTAATTTCTTTAATTTTTAATTTACCTGTCTCACATTTTGTGAATGGTGGCATTCAAAAAATATATGTGCTTTATGTCATTTGATTTTTTTAAATGGGCTGCTTCGGTCCCACTTACTTCCCTTTTTGTGTATAAGGCTCCCTCTTCAGACATATTTATGAACTGTAGACTACTTATCAAAAACACATTAATTTCATTAAATAAAAACCATCACTTTTTTTACAATATTAATTTATTAAACGTATACTTGACAGACGACAATATACACAAACATACTAAAAACACTGTTTTGCAGAGTTTCATTATTTCATTTTAAATAAGTGAGACTGTGTACAGAAAAGTCTTCACAGCTCTGTTATCCTGCTGCTCCAATCCTATAATGTCTTCCATTTGATATAGACAGACAGACAGACAGACAGAGACAGACAGATACATAGATAGAAAGCACATATTTAAAAGCGCTGCAAGCAGTCGAGTCGAGATGGGATGAGAGGTTCTGCCCCGTTATCATTCAGCTGCAGTCACCAGAATAATGTTCACAGACCCTGCAGATTTATCATTACAGTACGTCCACACGGCGTCCACCGCGTCGTATATAAAGCATGTGCCGTTGTTATTTTAATACAACTTGCGTTCACACAGACACATATTTACTTATTTATCTGTCTGTTTGCTGGTCTTCATCTCGAGCTCATATTGACAGTGTCATCACTCTCTTCGGTGGGCCACAGCAGAGGAGGCAGGGAGACCCGGGGAGACCTCAGTGAAAGATGAATGCCTGTTATTGTTTGGGTGATGACAGTGTGTTTCAATCAGGTCCTCTGCACTACAGTCCCAGGTAGAGCGTCTGAAAGTGCTGCGTCAGTTCCCCCCTCCGTCGATCCATCACGCGCCGTGTCTCCGGGCAGGTGTTGTCTCCACGTCCCCCGGGGACGCGGGAAACACCTGCCCTCCGCTCCTCAGGGCTTCATCGTCCCTCCGTCCCTTTGTCTGAGGTGGCTGAACTGTGAAAGCAGCACTTCTCGTCTTGTTGGGTGTCGGCACGCGAGGATTATGGCTGCTGAGCCTTGGCGCGGGCCCGGACCCCACACAACCGCTGTAGCTCAGGCCGCGCGGTGGAGCCTGGCGGCAAATACGCCGGCACCACCGGGCTGGGTTTTACCGCACAGATGAATTACTACATAAACGGCCTCCATAGTAATTACCTCCGAGCCTACTACTTCATCCAGATGGAAGGGAGAGGGCTGCTTATTCTTTGTATTTCAGTGTGTGTGTGTGTGTGTGCCTCGGCGGCCCGTGGATTAGCAGTTCAGGGAAATGCTCCACGCCACCGGGCGGCAGTAAATAAAGCTTTATTACAGCACACATCCCTGCCCTCTCACGCACATCAATACCCACAACACGCTGGAGCGCTTCTCCTCCTCCTCCTCCTCGTCCTCCTCGTCCTCCTCGCGGCCATTCCTTCCAATACAACATATATATCACGGCGGGATCTGACCACCAAAACGGGAAGAGGGAGCTTTCTCGGTCAGGGCGTAATTAGGCGGGGACCGTTCCTTCGCCGTTTCAGCATGAGGCCTTTTTGGATGCGGCGGCCGCCTCGCTCCCTTCCTCCGCAGAAGAATTATTACGTGCGCCGCGGACGAGCCCAAACAAATGCTACATGGCTTTACTGCCCCCTGAGCTCTTTGAAGAAGGCCGCCTTTATCTCTCTATTTTTAGTCGGGTTCCAGCTGCGGCCTGGAGCTCATTAGAGAGGCTTCGCCTCCGCTTCGCTTGCCGTATCAATAGAATGCCACGGCGGACAACAATTAATCCATCCGCACGGAAGGATGATAACAATATGCTAGCAATAACATCTCTTTGATGTCATTTTTAATATGTTATTTGCTGTATTTGCTAATGAAATAAGCGGCATTTTTTTTTTTTTTTTTAATTTCGAATGATTTCCCCCGCAAATGTCAACATATGACAGGCGAGGAGAACGGAAAGATGGTGAACTGCTATTTGCCTGCCAGCTAATTGACTTAATTCGTGATTCAGATTAATCCTGCCAAGGGCATTACAGGCCCGAAGTCACATTCTTGACGATTCATTTACAGCCCGTGCAGAAAAGGAAAACGGCTTACAGTGAACTTACCCACTGGCGCATGGGGGGGGGGGGGTAATACTTTCCTCAGACGTGGGGTGGAGAGGAACAGAAAGACAGCGTTAAAGAGAAAATGGAGTCCCGCTGGTCGGCCCGAGACAGAGGGACGTTCCCCCCAGCTCGGTGTGAAACGCGAGGCCATAAACATGGCGGGCTTCAAGGTTCTGCTAGAAGAGTTGATACGACTGCATCTATTCGGTGTCCAGCCTGTGAATGGGACCGTGCAGAGCCGTTTATGACACACATAAAGGGACGTCACACGAGTTTCCATAAACTTTGATAGACTCCTGATTTAACTGCATATGCGTTTACGTCTGTGTACACAGACCTTATTTTTTCTGTAATCATATCAGCCAGGAGCTGCCTGTCATTACGTGTCACTCAATATTACCAAGGATGTTAGTTTTTGTCCAAATCAGTTTACTCTGAAAGTATGACAGCTTTGTGTGGGTGATATGATTTTCACTGTTTCCTGATGGTGTGGATGTGTAAACACCGAGCCATAAAACACGGACTGTTCGATCCGTTCACTTTAGAGCGACACCTCGTTTCTATTTTTATTTTTATTTTTTTTAGATTTACACCCAGTTTCCTCCATGCAGCACAGGAGGAAACAGATGTGGGGAATTGTTCTTTTCCTAAAATTCCTGGGAGAGGGGCTCGGGCCAGCACCGACGTGAACCCCTGGCTTTGTGTTCGCATGCAAAACGGCCATAGACGGCGGCTAAATACCCCCTCCGCCTCCCCCCCGTCCCCAGCATTTTCTCCATTTCCTCACTGTTTCCACTTGCGTACGTCCGTCTGGGCGCAGCCGCTTTATGGACGCGCCGCAGTGCCGCCCGGGGACAAGGTCAGTGCACGCCTGTCGGGCCTGCGCTCCAGGTGATGCCGGTGGCTGTTATTAATAATCAAACGTAACGGGATGCACGAATGCTCGCTTTTGAATATACCACGTGCAGGCACTTCTATTACCCACCACCAACTAAAGCCGATCGTACGGATTTTAACATAATTCCGGCGTGCAGGGGCGAAGCCGACTGAGGCCTGACGGACGCCCGGCATCAGGAGAGGATGCCGGCGCCACCTAGAGGGACCTCTTAAAACTGCACCAGTCAAAGCCGTCGTGGCTCAGCTAGAATACGTGTGATCTTTGTATTTAATGTCTTAAATATTACCAAATCTGCATCAATTCCGCTTTTTTTCGGTAAGTATTCATATTTACGTTCGATAGCGAAAGTAGGCACTTCCATAATAATAATAAAATAATTATAATAATAATCACTACCTATCATCATTTACAAGAGGAGTCACATCAACCCTGCAAAATACGCGGCGGAATCCGCCACGACCGCGACCGACGACTAGTGAGAAGGGGGCCTAGGTTGTCAGTGCGGACATTTTCTGGTCGGAAGGACACCTGCTGGTGCACTGCGCCATCTACCGGCGGATTCGGCACCGATTAATACGCCGCAGCGGACTGGGGGATTTCAGGGATTTTTAACCTCGATACGGAATGGAAGTTATTTTACTCAGCAGCTGATGTGTGTTGTGTGTTGTGTGTGTGTGTGTGTTTTTTTTAATACAACATTCTGGTACCGTTCTCTCTTTTTTTGTCAAGTTTGTCAGGTCAAGTTTCGCTCTAACTAATCTGATGCCCAACTAAGCATGTTACCCCGGCTAATGAGGCAATTAGCTGCGCTTCCTTAAAGATTTATGCTGACAAGGGATGCTGTCAGACAGAAATAGTGAAATGTAATTTGGGGATTTAAAAGGGTATAAAACCCTGTATTAATTATTGCCCTAAGTGCTGTCTTTAAAAGTGAAGGGGGTGACATCCCGTACTATTTCCCACAGCAGGTTACCTCATGCGGGTATCTGCCAAAAACCTGGTTCAGGGCTAAAATGCCTTGGACAAAGCATCCATAAATCCAAAGAATATATGACATTTCATAGTTTGTGTACCTTCGGTCCAACGTTGGGGCTGTTTAAAACATTACAGCTATTATCGGTGTTAATAATCACCCACGCTGAAGGAAAGCCAACAGCGATAACTATCAAACGAGTCAACAGGCACACACGAAACTGATAAATGTGACCTTCTTTCACCGGAAAAAAAGGTAGATAGAAGGAGATAGTGAGCTGTAGACGGAGAGCAGGAATGCCCGGAGGCCGAGGCGGGCAGTAAAGGGTGAGTAGGTCATGATGCATGTCAGTGTCAGGAGACTGTCACCTCGGCGTAAAAAGAGCAAGGACCGCCATCAGCCGCGGGCCGCCTTGTGGTGCGGCGTGCGGGGCATAAATCAAACTCCACCTGCGCGCCCCTGATACAGGCCCGGCGCGCCTCCGCAATCGGCCCACAGACAGCAGCGCGCACTGCCAGCCGCTCGGATAATGCACAAGCACACGACAGTGGGGGCACGTGGGATGGCAGCCAGAGCCGGACAGACACGCTCAGCACACCTGAAGGACGCCAAGGACACAGTAACTACTGTGTAAACAGACACATGACACCGGAACGAACACACAACCACACTGACACGAGCTGAATATGCTGTGAACGGAATATTCATCTCTCCTTCTGGAGGATTCGATGCTGTTCCAGTGGCAGCCGGGGATCTCTATAGACAAACTCTACTACATGCACATCAATATTCACGTAACAGGAGTTTAATGTGATCAGTAATAAATTATAAATAACAAGGATTATATATATATATCTCGTATTGTTTGATAAAAATCTAGTAAAAGCTGAAACCACAGACTTACCTTTGTTCCTTAATTAAGGGCAGACCGTGATGCAGATAATTATGTTACTGAATTCTCATTATGTGTTTAACTAGCAAATTAATGTGCCGGAGCAAACATAGGTGGAGCATTGGAGATTACACAATCTGCAAAGTGAAATCATAATGATGATGATCCAACCATTCAAATTGATTCATATTTAGTGACATTCGCGCGCGCGTGTAAACAAGAAAATGAGAAATGAATGCATTTTTAATGGCACGATAATTCCAAAAAAAAAAAAAAAAAACACAGAAAGCCAGCCGAGTGACCAATGTCCGCTACAGCCAATAAAAAAAGAAAAGTGCTCACTGTTCACCCTAGAAAGCACTGACTAGATTGATATTAGCAAATTATTAAATAAAGCGCCACTCGTGTGCCACACATGCATTGGTCTACCTGCTCATATTTTAAAGCCACAACCCAAAAACACTTCTTTCCTTCACATTAAAACACAAGTAGTGACATAAAAAACGACAAGCCGTGGCCATCCCTATTCCTGCACCTTTGCCTATAAATTGACAATAAATAAAAGTCACAGTTTAATGATGATGATAAAGGGATATTTTTATTACGGCTGTATTTTTTCTGACACACTGTAACTGTAATGACAGACATTATGCCATCCCATAAAGCAGTCATAAATTGACCAACACTCGTGCATCCAGGAATTCGAAAAAAGAGATTTCTAATGTCATTACACGGAGAAAAGCATGCAATTCAAAATAAGAGCCCTGTTCAAATGCTGAAAACGTGGATGCTGTTTTTCAGTGTTCCGGGTGATCTACAATTCCCCTGCTGATCTTGCTTATTGAATTAAAACAATAGCTTGGTATAAACCAGATTCTGAGTGTCTGACCATTCCTGATGAAATGAAGAATGCAAGGACAAAACGAAGCCACCAGCAGAGGGCAGATACTGACCTTTACACCAACATTGTAGAAACAGTCCAGAAGCAAAGGGACATAAGGTGTTAAGATTATACAATATTCTAACAATTCAAATCACTCTAGTTGACCAATTTCAGTTATTTTCTACATGTACATTAATGGCACTTAGTAGATGCCCTTACAATCAACCAATATAGACCCAGCAGTCTTGCGATATAACTGAAGGTAAAATTAGTCTGTTCATGCGCCATGGATATGGAACTATCCTCTGTAATCTTGAGCCACAGTGTTAAAAAATGTGGCCTTTATCAAAAAGCCTGATGCAAATACTTGTGAAGTCGTCTATGGACATGGTAAAGTAGATTCCAATTAAACAGGAGTGTCAACCACAAACCACAGCCAAAGAGCAAAGCTGGATTCCTACCTTTGATGATGCACATTCACTCTTCTGGCCTAAAAGTAGAAAAGAATGGGGATTTCATACTAGATTAGGCAAATACAGACCATAGATAATCTATCATATACATATGTATAAAAAAAAAGATCCTGAATGATTTAAGACAATACCATTAATGGAAAAGAGGCAAAAAGTCTGTGTAAAGGTACTGTTTCTATATTGTTCTCAGTTATTGCTAAAAACATGCAGTACTGAATTGTGGAGAAATACCGGTCAACACTTTTTCATTACTTTTTTGTGTTCAGAAATGTGAAATAGCTTGATGATAAACTGACGACGTGGCTTCACATAACCCCATCCATGTGCAAGCTGGCATTAGTGTCAGTGATTGTCCCTCTTCATTATTGTAACTATTAGCACATTGCACAGCCTAGGATGGAAGCAGGTTTGGTTGTCTGTGGCTACACAGAAAAATAAAATGATCTAGTTTAATGGCAAAAAAAAGTTTGCCCTGTCAATAATTGATAAGTTGCAAAAATGTTTGAAAATAATTACCCTTAAAATGCATGCTGAGAGGGACATGGTTGAGTGTCAAGTAGATCATTGTCCTCCTGTCCTGAATCAAATTATGCTGCAATGAAGCAGCTAGATGGAGCGTCCATTTTTTGTCTTATAATAGTAACGGACATGTGAGGAAGGGGCATGGCTTCCGTCCCATCAGTGGACACATCGCCAGCATTCTTCACCGTTTCATATGCTTAATCTGACATATATATAAAAAAAAAACATTTGGTTATGTGATAAACTTTTAGGACATGTCTTTTCACGGCAAGAATCATCTACGGGGCAGTGGTGGCCTAGCGGTTAAGGAAGTGGCCCCGTAATCAGAAGGTTGCCGGTTCGAATCCCAAGCCGCAAAGGTGCCACTGAGGTGCCACTGAGCAAAGCACCGTCCCCACACACTGCTCCCCGGGCGCTTGTCATGGCTGCCCACTGCTCACTCAGGGTGATGGTTAAATGCAGAGGACAAATTTCACTGTGTGCACCGTGTGCTGTGTATCACGTGTGACAATCACTTCACTTTACTTTACTTTACACAGCACACGGTGCACACAGTGAAAATTTGTCCTCTGCATTTAACCCATCACCCTTGGTGAACAGTGGGCAGCCATGATAGGCGCCCGGGGAGCAGTGTGTGGGAACGGTGCTTTGCTCAGTGGCACCTTGGTGGATCGGCTTCCTTAACTGCTAGCCCACCACTGCCCCGTAGATGAACCGGAAGCCTTCTGATTACGGGGCCACTACGCCACCACTGCCCCAAAAGTTTGTCTGGCCATAAAGTCATGAGCAAAATTAAAATGTCATTATGTAAATGTTTCACCTTAGACCTACAGTCCAGAGACAAACAACATTTGATTAGAGTCCCGTGTATGTATGTTTCCCCTCAGGGTTTAACTTCTTCTCGACAGACACGATTTATATGTCGACCTCTGTTTAGCAGGAATAAGCTTCCATACCTGTGGGGCCAATTAGTGCAGTCACGTGGCATCAATTCTGGAAAGTTCCAGGGGCTTTTTCAACACTTTATAAAAGGTGGCTTACGGATGTAACACCACTGTTGGCGAAGTAAAAAAACACGTGTCGTTTTCTAGTGAGACAAAATAAAGACATTTAGGGCTCTAAAAAGCATCCAGTAGGCCTGTCCAATATAAAAAAAAAAACGGAATCCGAGTGGTCCCTGTCTGTGCCTGATGAGGGGTTTCGTTTTAAATGCTCTGCGCACAAGCCGTCGTCGTAATAATTCATCCGGCTTCATGCAAAACGCGTCTAATAAACCCCGAACAGGGCAACAGTCCCCAGTCATCACCCCGTTGAATCATCGTGCAGCATAGCTCGACTGAATCGAGTCTGGGAAAAGAACCGAAGCTGTGAATCACTAGGCAGCACATAATATACGAAAATGCACTTTTAAACCCAAAGTATTGGCATGCGTATACATCTGGAGTTACTGTGCTTTTATTTTAAAATACAAAACGGATTGATAGCGAAGGTTTATGCCATGGCTGATTCAGATTCATTCACCCGCGTGAATCGTCTGTTCGGGGAATCGATTCCGGCGTTGATCCAAAGCCAGAGAGTGGGCTCGGATACGCAGAGATGGACGGGAAGGTCACTTATTTGTTGGGGCAGCGACGCGTGTTTTAATCCGAACTCCACATATATGAGTGCACGGTAGGTTTCTTAAACTACCGACGTGTCCCTCGCGTTCAGCGCCGACATTTTAGCGGCGCAGATAAGCCTCGTTTTACCGCCCGAGTCTCTGCAGAAGTGAACACGCTCTGCCGGCGTTCTGTGGCGAGTCTGCACCGTGACGCCGAGCATCCGTATAGCGGCGTTAATATCACTCACAGAGCCACATTCGTTTCGTCCTTTAATGCAAAGGAAAGTGCATTTTGTCATTAGAACTTGGTCGGTGTTGCATCGGGAAAATAAAACGATCTAAAATGGCGTAGCAAGGTGAACTCGGTGGAATATTCTGGATTTGTATTCTGGCGCAAATTCGCAACAAGAGAACGAGATGTAAACGCTTGGCTACGCCTTTAAACAAATATAACACTTATTTAATGTGCTCAATTTGTGGCGTCAAGAAAATGTGACCTGATTTGCGTAAAGAAACGAATAGGATCGAACAAAATGCATTACCGTGATGTAAATTGATGGAGTTCTGCTCATTTTGCTGTCGAATTGGCGATTTAAGAAGGGCCGAGCAGCTCAGGAAACTCTGCGTTGGAGGCCTGGCCTTCCAAACCACAGAGGACAGCTTGAGGGCCCGTTCTTAAAGTAAAGTAAAGTGAAGTGATTGTCACATGTGATACACAGCAGCACAGCACACGGTGCACACAGTGAAATTTGTCCTCTGCATTTAACCCATCACCCTGAGTGAGCAGTGAGCAGCCATGACCGGCGCCCAGGGAGCAGTGTGTGGGGACGGTGCTTTGCTCAGTGGCACCTCAGTGGTACCTTGGCGGATCAGGATTCGAACCGGCAACCTTCTGATTACGGGGCCGCTTCCTTAACCGCTAGGCCACCACTGCCACCACTGAGGGCCGCACCTAACAATAGCATTGATTGAGTCACGTTTAATTCCAGAAGTGTCTCCTTTGGCTTAAATTATTCATGGCACTCGATTTCTTCCGTGCAGGTCATGCGAGAGGCAACAAGCGGTCGCTCACGAGGGTTTCGGTTCGTCACGTACTCCTGCGTGGCCGAGGTGGACGCCGTAATGAAGGCCCGTCCGCGTAAGGTGGACGTTGGCGCTGTGGAACCCAAACTTCCACCACGAGAACGCTGGACTGTGAACGCGGTGACAAACGCTTCTTTCGTAGGACTCATCTAACCCTGGGGCCTTTGATGTAATGGAGGAACGTCCCGCGGGAAAGAAGCAGGGATTCTGTTTTGTCACTTGTGGTGATCATGACCCAGTTGATAAAATGGCTGGTATGGCATGCCTTTGCGATCAGGTCCAAAGGCCGCTGAACGTTCTGATGATGTTCATCTTCGTTTAGCATCTGCTCAGAAGTATCACACGATAAATTCCCACAACTGTGAGGTCGGGAAGGCTCTTCCCAAACAGGAAAAGCAGTCAGCATCTAATCAAAGGGTTGAGTACAACATTTCACTGCCAACTGTGGCTCAATGTGTAATTTATTGGATTCTCAGACAGAGAAAAGCTAATACATATACAAACCGGGAGGCCGAAGATGTTATTTAATGAATTACTAACAGGAGGCTATGGAGGCGATGGCTAGGATGGGTTTGTAGGAGATGGTATGTGGCTCACCATACTTGTAGTATCCATTTGAATAATGGAATGTGCAGAATACATATTAATATTAGCCTTGCTAGTGGGTGTGTGTTGAAATGTGTGAAATGTTGGTTTTGTCTACTTGTTTGTACGTAGAACAATGATGATACTCTCTCCAGGTGGTAATTATGATGGAGGACGAGGGGGATATGGAGGTGACCCAGGATATGGTAATCAAGCCGGTGGGTATGGAGCTTATGAAAATTGTAACCTCGGAGGAAACTTTGGAGGTACTCATTTGGTTTAAAATTATTATTTGTTAGGATATTTTGTCAGTCACTGCAAAATGTTAGAACAGGAGTGAATGAAATTTGTGCATTGTGGTGAAGGGCAGTGACTTTGGTAGAAGAAATTCCGGTGGACTCTACGGTGGCAAGTGCTTTTCAGTAAACAAACACTGTATAAATTAGTAACTGATAGTGCTCAATAACCCACCTACTTTTACAGCTGGCTATGGTTGATGTGGTGGAAGTGGCGGGGGTTACGGTTCGTGTCGATACTAACGCTTACTGAGCAGTGGTAAGTGTCGATAACACTACCCGCTTTTTTGGGGGGCAGATTTAACATTTTCTCACTTAGAATAACAGGATCTTGTATCCTGAATCCATTCAACAGGCTACGTTTCTTTGCAGGAAAGGAGTGGTCAGGAAAGCTGCAGGTTACTTAAAGGCATTAGAGAAGCACTCAAGGAGCCAGGATCCCTAGTCTGTAAAGAAAAGTCGGAAACCGCTTCCCCTAGCAACAAAGGTCAAGAGTGTAGCTAGTGACACCAGAAAGTCTTTTAGTGTCTTTACATTCCTGTGCTCCTCCTCTGGACGTCTCACTTTTCTTTTCGTGCACTTGGCCAAAAGCACTTGTGATTTGTGCAGCAATCTTTATTTTATTGACTAATTTATATTTAGTTTAATTTGTACTATTTGTCTGCCAAGGCTTCAAATGTCCACATATTTTATTTTTTAAAAATTGCCTTTTCCCACTGATAATTTGTCTGCCAAGTGCACTTTTTTCGTGTTACATGCTTGTGTTGTACTCAATCCTGAGTACAAAGTGTAAATGTAAATAATAGTGCAGGCACATGTGAGAATCAAAACGTATGGGGTTTTATTTGCGCTGTACAAATAGAACACTAGAATGTTTCAATATTTTGACACATGGAAAAATTCTCAGATTAATTAAGTTGTGTAGTGTATAATTGAGACTGAAGCAGATGATACAAGCGCAGGCTAAAAAGAACAACATGTCCAGCCTTAACATCTTCAAAGGTCAAGGGAACATCTGCAAATTCTGCTATAGGGTCAAGTCACTAAAGATCAAGTCATTGATCAAGTTTCAGGGTCATAAACGTTAAACTTTATCATACAGAATATCTTCAGCAGAGCTGGATGGGTGGAGGATAATATGAACCCCTTAATAGTGAGCTTTCCAACGCTAGTAGTTTCTTCAGGGAACAGCTTCGGGAAGAAAAAGGTTTGTGTATCGTTTTTTTCTGTTTTATGCATTAAGAATATTAGGTTCATACAGCCAGATGATGGAGCAGGTAAGATTTAACCACTTTGCTTGATTTACAGATTGGGAAAGAGAGTCCTTGTCACAGGTACGGGAAGGGTAAGGTGACACATTTTTCAACGTCTAAAACCTGATTAAACGTCCTCCCACGGTCTCACCCCTCGGTCTATGCTGAACAATGCGGTTTGTAGAACTAGTTCTCTGGACAGATTTTAAGGTTGGTTTAGGTTGTGTCATGTGAGGAAATTCTGGTTGAAACTAGTCATTGCAGTTTCTGTATAATTAATGAATTTCCCCAATAGGATGTTTTTTCTTTTGTAAAAGATATGTGTATTTAAGTTATATGTAAGTTGTATTTTTTGTAACCAAATTTTTTCGCACCAAATTATGTATAAATAAATGCTGTGTAAATAAAGTTTTGCCAAAGTTACCTATATAATTATTGTGTGTGGAAGTGGTAGGACATTTTAAGCACATAAAATTTTTTATTTTTTCTTTGTTTTATAAATGATATATATATATATATTTTTTTTTTTTTTACAAGTCATTTATTTCAGAATGCATTCAGATGAACAGAATAAGGTTTCTGAGAAAACTGTAGTCCTGCCTGTGGGCGTGGCACGTATTTGTTTAAAGACGCCGATTGCGGGGCACTTAATCACGTTTCCATTACTGCGCTTGACATGAACTGGGCTCTGCTGAAACAGGTGAGGGTGTGTCTGTCAGGGGTGCCTCATGCCCTGATTGTGGTACACCACCTTCAAGCGGTGTAAAATAGTCGTTTTTTATGAGCAAGAGTGGAGGCAGCAGCTCAACCCCCTTTTGTAATTTTGAGAAAGGAGAAAAAAAAAGATTAATCTTGTTTGTTTTGCCACCATAATGCGGGACTGGGAGTGAAAAGCGAACGTGGGCTTGGCATTCAAAGATTTGTGGAGAAAATGTCCTTTGACGGCAAACAGTGAGATGTTTGCCATCGCGCGTGTTTCACACGGGGCGTGGTCGGACAATAAGCCCTGGTTACATAACCCAAGCGTGGTGGGCTTCAAAATGAGCCACAGCCAACGTTCTCTGTTCTCCGAGAATGGCGTGAGCGCTATCATCGCGCAGCTTGTTCCGATACTACGTTGATATGCTCGGTTTTAATAGCTGAGTGATTATGGGGTGATTGCGACCCATGTGAGAGGAGAAGATTGCATAAGTAGATCACACAATGCACTACTGTGGTGACAAGACGCGCCTTTGATTAAAATGAACAGTTTATTTAAAAGCACAGGGTCAGGAGATAAAATCACTATTGAACAGTAAATTAAGATAATATAAAAACGGACTTAAACGACAGAGATTGCAACAAATTGTTAGCCTTCTAAAACATATATTTGATATATACACGGTACTATTTCATCTCTATAGCAAATAAAGTATAAATGTATTTACAAACCATGTGGATAGGAGAATCTTAGGGGGGGAAATATAAGTATAAAATAATAGATATTAAAAACGTTTAGAGAGTAGAATAAGCCAAAACTATATAATAGTTCTGCCGTCTTACTGACGCAAAGCAAAAATTTCAACTAGAAAGTTTATTTTGCATAGTGCGTGGCCTTGAGTAACATGATGCCACAAAGGAGGAAAGAGAAGGAGGCAAAACCAAAAGCCGATGAGCGTCAGTTGCCGTCGCTCTTGACGAGTGTCTTTTTGACCCTGGGGACGAGGAAGACGCTGCCGTCCGTGGTCTGCTGCAGCGAGTACTCGGCGGGGGAGTAGGGCCGGCCCTCTTCGTCCCTCAGCATGCCGAACACCTCCAGGTACAGGCCGCTGAGCTGCTGCTTCATCTGCCGCAGGCTGGTGCCCTGCTCCGCCTTCTCCCTCAGCAGACGCTCCTTCTCCTCCTTCAGCGAGTCCAGGTCGTACTCCAGGCCCACGATGTTCTCCATCTTGCGCTTGCGGCAGTTCTGGGCCGCCACCTTGTTCTTGCCTCTGCGCCGGATGTCGCGGACCAGGGCCAGCTGGGCCTCGTTGAGCTGGTGTTTGGACATCATCTCGGTGAAGTCGTCCACGGGCAGGTTGATGATGGTGTCCACGGAGAAGGGGATCTGGAGGGTCCTGGCGCGCTGCTCGTCTCGGGAGAGGCGTGCCTCCGCGCGCTTCTTCTGCTTGTCTTTGGTGAACGGGGGCTTGGGATGGCCGCTGGCCTCCACAGGCTCCGTCTTTGGATGCTTGACCTTCATGTCGGCCTGCTGGGCCGCCGCGGACTTTGCAGATGTGGTAGGCTGCTCCACGTCTGTGGAGAACGATGTCAGGAACAAGTCGGAGTAGCCTGAATCTGTGCTCCCTGGACCGTTGTCCATCTCGTCCATGTCGGAATCGCTGAACCCAAAGGACCCGTCTTCGTGCAGGGACTTTTCAGGGGAGCTGCTGCTGGGGCTCGCACCCACAGACAATCCCGAATCCGAATCGGGAAATTCGGTCATCACGTCACTGTTACTGTTCTTGAGGCCGTCTGCCGATGAAAGGTCGCGCATTTCCAAAGGTCCGAGGGGTGAACCCTGCTGCATCTCCGCCAACTGGCCAACTTCATTGCTGCCTTCACAGGGCTGGGCCGCGGCGTTTGTGTTTAGGAGGTCGGTGTAAAAAATCTCGCAGAAACCGTCGGCATTGAGGTTGTTGCTCACGTCCGAGGGCTTCAAAGACATCTGACTGAAGAGGCTGGCTGGGGTCCCGCTGATGAACTCGGGAGGGCAGACCTCGCCAGTTGTGGCGGCCACGTCAGTCATGTTGGGCACGAAAAGGCTGTAATTTGGGTCCTGCGTCTCAGTAGACACGTTTGTGTTCAGGTAATCTCGGGGCTCCAGCATTTCCTGGAATCAGACGTTCATGTATAATTAATACACATAATGCATATTAAATCAGAGTTAAAAATAGTTAGTTAATGCTGACGATGCTGGGAAATTTTGAGGTTGTGTAACTGCTTAAGGAAATAGGTGTGCTTGTATGTTTTGGATTTTCTGGACCTGCTGCATATTTGGAAGGGTTCATCCAAGTGCGTCCGGCACAGTCACACACGACGGGCGGAACAAAGGTGAAAGTGTTTATCTAGCTCTAACCGCCACCATCCATGCATTCCTTCGCCTTTTGGTTAATGTGGGGAAAGGTGAACCTCTTGCTATACCTGTAGCTCGGGAATGGACAACAACTCCATCCAGGCCTGGTCCATATCCGGCCAGGTCTTCTGAAGTGAAGCTGGCTGGATTGGGGGCTGCTCTGGGGTCATGATAATGGGGGCGTCGCTTGCTGTGGAGGCAGTGGTCTATAAAAACATAAAATAGGAGGAAAAAAAAAAAAAAAGAGACCTATTAAATGAAATGCAAAAGAATGACATTTATTTTAAAATATTAAATCTTAAATATTAAAATATGAATCTTACCTGTGTAGCTTCGAGAGGAAACGTTTGCGCCAGTAATTCCATGCATTCGTCGAAGGACATGGCGTCTCCATTCTCTTCAGGAAAATTCACATTCTGTAAGACAAATACTTTTGTATTTTATTGTATTATTTAATGTTTTTGCCGCCCTGCCCGGCTTCGGTTGTATTTAATCACCATTCCTGACGCGGGCCGGTTTCTCGGCAGCCTAAAACCCGAGCCACCTGCGTCCTCATAATTACACCGCGGCGGTTACCTGGCTACCGTGCGGACGGCGAGGAGGGGCCGCCGTGACGTACCTGTGTGGCCTCTGAGGGCGGGGCGGCGGGCCTCGGCACGAACTCGCCCGTCTCCTCGTCCAGCTGCAGCTGGGACAGCAGGGCCTTCTCCCGCTCCCGCAGGAGCTCCAGCCTCTTCTCCTCCGCCAGCTGGCGCTGCTTCTGCAGCTCGCTCTCCTTCTGCCGGTAGCTGAAGTCGAACACCTCGCGCCCGGCGCCCAGGTCGATGTCCTGCCTCCACAGGATGTCGATCAGCTCCATGTCCTGCCGAGGCACGGGGAGGTAGAGAGGGGAGCGACCAGGTGAGAACGTGCGGGCTGAAGCGCCGGCCACGCCCTGTCCCTATGGGAGCACGCCTCCCGGCACGGTGTAATCGCCAGCGTAATGAAGAAGGGCTCGTGAATAAAAGACGCGCGTCTCCTTTTTCCCGTGGGTCGTGTCCACACCCACCGAGGACGTTATTAAAGGGGTGGATTTTAATAAGCCACGAGGTGTCTTCCGGGACATTACAGCAAACGAGCCAGCGTCTTCTTTTGTGTGTGTTGTTTCTACCTCCCTCATCCCTCGACTTCTGGTTCCCTTTCAGTACGTAGAACACAGCGAGTCACAAGGTCTGTGGTTTTACTGTTTAGGGAACCAGATCACCCCCCCCCCCCCTTTAAAAAGAATAGACAGAACACATGAATACAATTTTTTTTTACAAGGTTTTTTTTTTTTTTTTCCACTGGCTTGTGTTTCACGTTGAAGCCCAAAATATTAGGGCTTGAGAGGCGTTGTAAGCGATCGCTTACTATGATTTACCTCGGCGTTAGCGCAGGGGTTCGCGTTGCACGCCTCCTGGACTGCGCTCGCCGCAACGTCAATATTTAATGACCACGAGCTCAAAGATCGTCAGGAGCCCTCAAGCGTTTTACTAAACGCCTTTTCAGACGAGTTTCGGAGAAAACCGTACTCCCGTCTCCACGTCCCAACCATACGCTCCACACGTGGCGAGCTTCTGGAATGGACAAGATAGCTTGTTTATGGAAGTTTGAAAGAGCTCTCTTCTGACCGCCTGCCAAAGGTTATTAGCTGGCCATTAGATAAAGAATGCGGAGAGATAAACAGTTGTTCCCTCCCACCCACCCCCGGGCTGCCACATCCATTTCCCTCAGCTTATTTACAGCGAGGGGGGAAACCTGCGTAAGAAGCGAGGAGCATTGCACAAAGAAGCGCATTAGGTCAGAAGGAAGCGCCGCAGCATGTGGTTTACCCTTCCCCCCAATTCACCAAAAAAAACAAAAAAAGCAAAGCGATAGTCCTTGATCACATGGTGAAAATATCACTTCCAGATAATAAGGCATGATGCGAAAAGCAGAGCTGAACACGCCCACATGTTGGTTGACATCGTATAGTATAACATAGCAGTATTATACTAAACTATGTTGTGTGTATGAGCGAGTCACAAAGAAAGAAAAGCGGAAGAGTGAAAATATTTCATGTGGACATGGAGGCGTTTTGGTTCATTATATATGACTACAACATGAGAGATAATAGCAGTGCAGGCTCCGACCTCTATCCCAAGTGCCCCGATCCAGGTTCATTCACCTCCAATCGCTCGGGTTAACTTTTGTACAGCGTTATGTCAAGGCCAGTGTTGGTTTATGAAAGCCAGGGCAGGTTCCATCAGTAGCGTTGGCCTGGCTACTCCACCGATCATTAATCTGGGTGAGTCAGGCCACCTCTCCAGCCCAAGATTAGAGCTGTGGGCAGGATGATGAAACGTCTGAACAACAGCGGGTCTCGTGTCTAACTCTCACTTTATGGTTAATAAACACTTAAAGCACAGCAAACTAAATGAAATTATTCATTCGGAGGCCTGCCGCAAAAAAAAAAAACGTTTATGGTCCCATTAAGCACTACATCCATAATGTAAGTATGTGTGTATGTATTCTGGTCAGCGCCGGATTCAGTGAGCATGATGTAAGACAGGCACAACTGAAGCACTATTCTGAGGACGTAGAAGGCAGAGCTTCTATGTAAATACTTCGTTTTCCACCGAGTAAAGCTGCTTCTCTAAACATGTCTTTTGCACACGGATTAATGGCGGTCCGGTTAAAAAAAAAAAAAAAAAGTGATGTTTAAGTAAACAGGAGTGGTTTTCTTGGTCCTGGTCTGTGAAATGGCCTGAACTGAACATAACTACTAAAATATGTAACACTAACACAAACCTACAGTAATACTAGAACACAAAGAAAACAACTATGGACCCGGGAGAGATGTTATCAGTTCTGTGAGTTGTAATGGGATAATCCGATTCTTTATTCTATCAATTTTATACAATGAGGAAACGACAGAGTGGAGAAATACGAATTTCCTGGTAATTAAAAGATTTTGTCTAGTCCCTGACATACCTTCACTTTCTCAAAATGTTACTAACCTGGCACGGTTTCGTGCCAACGTACGAGTACACGGACTGCATTGTCTCCAGTTGTGAGTGGATGCATGAAGACATGGGAGCGTTGAGGTGAGCGAGAGACACCTGTCACCCCGGACAGCGAGACCGTCATCACAATGAAAACCTGTTTGCCCGCCTGACGCCCGCGGCCGGCCCGGGCGCACAGAACAAGCCGGTGTAACGTTACCACCGTTCACCAGGCCCGCCGTTTCACACGTTGCTTCGGCGGGCACGACTACCCCTGAAATATTCATTTGCTTCCTGCTGGCGCACCTCTCCTCAGTTTTCAGTTACTCAATTAGTTTAAAGCGAGCTCTTCTGTCCGTCCAGAATTAATCATAAATTGACCCCGGTCCAATTTCAGGTAACAGTGCCCATAAGTCGTTGGAACGTGGCCCGTTACGTCGATGCGTGACGTGGTGACGTCAGTGAAGCAGGATGATAAAGGGAAGGAAACAAAAAACAAAGACATTCCATTTTTTCGGCTGTCGGTGGTTGTGCAAGCAGCTGAACAGAGCAAAGGTACCGATGCCATCTTTACAGGATCACACGCAATGGGGCGCTGTGGGCTGAAGGGGACTCCAGACGGCCGACAAGTCACCAAAAAAAATAATAATAACCCCACACACGACTAAATGACACAAATGAAATAAAACGAAACACGCACCGCAACACGCGGCCGCACTCGGAATCATCAGCCGCTTCTGGGGACAGTCCGGCCGGGCCGGGCCGGGCCGGGCCGACGCTGTCGGACGGTCCGGGGCGACTTCAATGACTTTGCAGAATTTTGCGGAGCGACCGAGAGGCGCGGCCCGGCCGGAGTCGAGGAAACGCCTCCCCCGCCACACCGATCGCTCCCAGGCGGCCGGAACAGCCCGCAGAAATCGGCGCGGTGCGGCGTCGCCACGGACGACGTAATTACGTCATGAAGAAAAAAAAAAAACGTCTAGTCCCGTGTCGCGTTCGTGACCGACGACATAAGAACAACTGACAACAATGGCAGACTTTGCTAAAATCCACGTTTAACCTCCAATCCGCGGTGTTAGTAGTGAGTGGAGAGCGCAGCTCGTCGCGCCGTTCGTTCGTGTACCTGTTGACTCGGATGGGCTTTGGGCGCTTCGACCTCCATCGTGTCGCGGTGCGTTCGTATTCCCACTCGGCGGCTGGACAGGGGCGGCGGCTCCCGGCGCGCAGACGTCGTTTTTGGGGAGGAAACGGCCGCCGCTCAGCCTGAAGACTCGCGGAAACGCACGGAAAATCCCAGGCGCGTGCCGGCACGCCCACTTGCGGCGGCAGCCAATCGAGCGGCTCGGAGGTGCCGGGCCCCGCCCCCGCCCCGCCCCTCCATCGGTCTATAAACCGTGGCCTTCTGAAATGGGGCAAGGCGACAGAATATTCCGTAGCAAGTTTATTGTTACGAAACGTTAGCGTTTTACACGCAAAGGTACGAAAATAGTATCCTAGGCAGTGCAGTTGAGTAGTGGCGTCGTGAACGTGTATCACTCACTACTACTCAGTTATTGTAGTTATTAGTGTGCACTCTTTAATTGCACGGGAGCTCCAAGTTGAAGACCGCGAACTGTCTACCCGTCACTGTCTGTCACTTGGCGACCCCTACCGGTTTAAATGGCAGCTATCAAGTGCACGCAAACATTTACATTTACATTTACAGCATTTATCAGACGCCCTTATCCAGAGCGACTTACAATGAGTAGTTACAGGGACAGTCCCCTGGAGCAATTTAGGGTTAAGTGTCTTGCTCAGGGACACGATGGTAGTAAGTGGGATTTGAACCTGGGTCTTCTGGTTCATAGGCGAGTGTGTTACCCACTAGGCTACTACCACCCTTACTACCACGTACTGTGTAGGACGAAGGCTGTCCGGAGCATTCTGGCACGCGGGTGCCATTTCAAGTTCCAAGAACTTTTTGTTGTCATCTGATTTTTGCCACCGTGCCTACATCACATCTGGAGGCCACCAGTGTGCACTGATGAGAGGGACGGAATGGAGCAACAACAACAAAAAAAATTTAAGTGCATAATTTTACAACGTACTTGGTCGGTCTAGCTGAAAGGGAAATAAATATGAAGTTTGTACTGTTTTTTTTTTTTCCTTGTCGAAGAACGTGAATATTTTAGCACGTTTCAACACGTGGTAACCCCACTTCTTGGTACTGGGTACCACCGCCGCCCGCTGTCTGAAATTAGCCTGCATGTATAGTTTACCCTTCTCTCTCTCTCTCTCTCTCCCCCCCTCTCCCTCTCCCCCTCTCTCTCTATCCCCCCTTTTTTTTCTCGAGCGCGCTCCCGCATGCGCGTGCACGATTGGCAGCTCCACGTCGACATTCTTCCAGCTGCAGCGTGCGGACGCGGACGCAAGGACGTCACCTGCAAAAAAAAAAAAAACCGAGAAGAAGGAGAAGAAGAAGGAGGAGAAGTGCGAGAGAAACGAAGCGCAGGCATTCCCGGGTCCGCCAGGTACGTAGCGCCGCAACGTTCTTGCTCCTTCGCGCCTCAAAAGTGCCTCCTGCGCGTCAGCGACGGGAAAACGTTCAACCAAAACGCGCCGATTTACGCACGGACGGAGGCCACCGGCTGGAGCTGTGAGTTTCCGAGCTTCGAAGCCGCTCGCACTCCTCGAGTGAAAGTGCATGATATTTGATATACTTGAAGGTAAAGTGCATTGCGATTCGGACTTCGTTCGAGGTCGCGTCGGTTCCGCGGGCCGGTGACATATTGAGAGTGGGACGTTTTAAAAGAACCCCCGGGTGCGAAGGGTTCCTCTCTCTCGTGGGTGCAACGTGGTGCGGCTTCGTGGGCCCCTCCGCTGCTTTAATATTCATGAGTCCACGTTTGGGACCTTTTGACACGTCAGCTGTTTGACGTATCGAAGATTGTTAACTTAACAAACCATGAAGAAGAGAGAAGAAGGCTGAAGCGGAAAGTAAACTCCAAAGTTGTCACGTTAAAATATATTCCCATGTAATCACGTGTAACTACAGCATATGTTGAACCTTGCATGTGTGTGTGTGTGTGTTGGGGGGGTGTCCGTGTGAGAGAACTATTCCCAAGTTTCCAGCTGTAGGCATCTTTTCCCATTTTTCCGTCACCTTTGCAGTTGTAACAGGCCCAGGGTGCCGTTGCCCCCGCACGCCTTTTCTTTTTGCAAAATAAATGTTCGACTAATTTGATTTTCGACCATTCTTTTATTTCCAGGACAGAGATAAGACGTCTGGCGGAGAAGATTACCAGGCTCTACTGTGGCTTTCCAAGTAAAGTTCTGTGATACACTTTGACTCTTAATTGTTTGCAGTCAGTGCATTACAGAACTTTGTTTTGGGAGTTGATACTCAAGCTTGAAGGACACCAACACTACATCTGGATGGAGGACCACAGATTTTGATTCCTATCTCTGTCAACAAACAATAAAGTTATTTCCAAGGCTGATTTCTGTCAAATGCATATACACTGCTAAAATAAAGGGAAGACTTTATATAACGCCAAGTCACTCACACTTCTGTAAAATCAAACTCTCCACTTAGGAAGCAACACTGATTTACAATTAATTTCACACACTGTTGTACAAATGGAATAAACAGGTGGAAATTATAGGTAAGTAGCAAGACGTCCCCAATAAAGGCGCGGTTCTGCAGGTGGTGACCACAGACCACTTCTCAGTTCATGTGCTTGCTGGTTGATGTTTTGGTCACTTTTGAATGCTGGCGGTGCTTTCACTCTAGTGGTAGCCTGAGACGGAGTCCACAACCCACACAAGTGGCTCAGGTAGTGCAGCTCATCTAGGATGGCACATCAATGCGAGCTGTGGCAAGAAGGTTTGCTGTGTCTGACTGTGTAGAGTGTAGTAGCCTAGTGGGTAAGACACTCGCCTATGAACCAGAAGACCCAGGTTCAAATCCCACTTACTACCATCGTGTCCCTGAGCAAGACACTTAACCCTAAAATTGCTCCAGGGGGGGATTGTAAGTCGCTCTGGATAAGGGCATCTAATAAATGCTGTAAATGTAGAAGTGTAGTGTCCAGAGCATGGAGGTGCTACCAGGAGACAGACCAGTACATCAGGAGACATAGAGAAGGCCGTAGGAGGGCAGGAACCCAGCAGCAGGGCTGCCTTTGTACAAGGAGGAACAGGAGGAGTACTGCCAGAGCCCTCCAGCAAGCCACAAATGTACATGTGTCTGCTCAAACGGTCAGAAACAGACTCCATGGGGTCCAGACATCCACAGGTGGGGTTTGATCTTAAATCCCAGCACCGTGCAGCGTTTAGAATTTGCCAGAGAACACCAGGATTGGCAAATTTGCCACTGGCGCCCTGTTCTTTCCCCAGATGAAAGCAGGTTCAGATGCCTTGGAGAATGTTCTGATGCCTGCAACGTCCTCCCATATGACCGGTTTGGCAGTGGGTCAGTAATGGTGTGGGGTGGCATTTCTTTGTGGGGCCGAACAGCCCTCCATATGCTCGCCAGAGGTAGCCTGACTGCTATTACATACCAAGATGAGATCCTCAGACCCCTTGTGAGACAATATGCTGGTGCGGCCTGCCCCGGGTTTCTCCTAAAGCTAGACCATGCTAGACCTCATGTGGCTAGAGTGTGTCAGCAGTTCCTGCAAGATGACAGCATTGATACTATGGACTGGCCCTCCGGAGACCATCCGCCACCTCATCAAGAACATGCCGAGGCATTGTGGGGAGGTCATACAGGCATGTGAAGGCCACACACTACTGAGCATCATTTTAACTTGTTTTAAGGACATTACATCAAAGTTGGATCAGACTGTAGTGTGTTTTTCCACTTTAATTTTGAGTGTGACTCTTAATCCAGACCTCCATGGGTTAATACATTTCTGTGTGGTTTTGTTGTCAGCATATTCAATTATGTAAAGAACAAAGTTCCATTCATTCAATATTTCATGCATTCAGATCTAGGATGTCTTATTTTTGTGTTCCCTTTATTTTTTTTAGCAGTGTATATTCCGCAATATTGGTTATTGTAACTATAATAAAAGCTGTGGCAACTGTTAATGTTTTATATCTAGAAATAAACATAGTGCATCGTGTTATTACAACAGGGGTTGAAGACGTGAAACGGCCTTCTAACATGTTAAAAATACATCTAAAATCCCCCAACCAGTCTTGCTGATGGCAGTGTTTTTATGACCTGTTCAAAATAAGCGACCTGTGTGCTTAAAACAAGAACATTTGGGTAAACAGAATGGCACCCTGGAACACAGTCCTTTCTGATTCTTCTAATTACAACTTCTCTAATTACATGGCAGTCCAACAAGGACAGTATTTAAAGGATTTTTGTGTGTTTATTGCCAGTGTAACCAGTACAACTTCACTCACCCTTGTGCAGTAGAACATTATATCTTGTAAGTTCATTTATTTGTGCATTTGTATGATGTTTTATTGACCAAGTCACCAATATATCTAATTTAATACATAAACCAGGTCTATCCAATAGATATTTATATGATATATGATATACAACTCACCCACTGGGAACGCATGTTATCCTGTGCCATTTTTGACAGGACATTTACATTTACAGCATTTATCAGACGCCCTTATCCAGAGCGACTTACAATCAGTAGTCCCATTGTAAGTCGCTTTGGATAAAAGCGTCTGGCAAATAAAGTAAAGTAAAGTAAAGTAAAGTAGTTACAGTCCCCCCCTGGAGACACTCCGGGTTAAGTGTCTTGCTCAGGGACACAATGGTAGTAAGTGGGGTCTTCTGGTTCATAGGTGAGTGTGTTACCCACTAGGCTACTACCACCCTAGTAGTAGTATTATTATTTAATAAGGAGCAGTGGTGGCCTAGCGGTTAAGGAAGCGGCCCGTAATCAGAAGGTTGCCGGTTCGAATCCAAGGTGCCATTGAGGTGCCACTGAGCAAAGCACCATCCCCACACACTGCTCCCCGGGCGCCTGCTCACTCGCGGTGATGGGTTAAATGCAGAGGACAATCTTCACTGTGTATCACATGTGACAATCACTTCCCTTTATTAATATAATAATGCGTGGTGTCCAAGAGGGTAAGGAAGCAGAGTCGGGCGGTTGCCGGTTCCAATCCTGGTCCAATCCAATCCAATCCTGCCACCGAGCAGAGCACCGTCCACACACACTGCTCCCCGGACACACTGCTCAAGGACACATTTCGTTGTGTCACCGTGTGCTTTGCTGCAGTGAATCACAATCACTTCAATTTATTAATAGTTGTAATAGTGTTTGTATTGCATATAAAACGTTGCTCCCACACAGTGAAGTGTGTAATAAATGACTGTTTTTTGAGAACATATGACACATTTCTGCTGGCCTGCGTGTTAAATGCCTGCAGAAGGGTGCTCCTGGTGTACACTACAGTACACTACAGGCTGGGGCGGAGCGCGGTGCACGACGGGAAGTCGCTCAGCCTACCTCATATCCTCCTGCCGCCGCTGACCCCTGACAGCTCCGCCGTTCGCTCTACAAACACGGAAGCAGCATGGCGTCAATCGGCGACGGCTCGGAGCGGCAGAGAATCGCCCAGCAGAGGCTGCGGGTCCTCGCCGGCCACCTGCGGAGACTCGGGGCGGAGGAGCGGCCGGGCGTCGCCGCGCAGGAGTGCCGAGCCGGGGCGGGCACGACCGAGCCGGACGACAAGCCGCCCTGCTCGGTGCCCAAAAGGAGGTGAGACCCTCGCCGCGATCCGCGATCGCAGCCCGGCGCTTCGCGGCTGGACGGAAGGACCGGGCGGGGACCGGGCTCGGCGGTCCCGAAACAAAGTGTCCATTCATCTCGCGCGAAGTGGGTGCGGTGGCCGGAGCCGGGTCCCTCCCCCGGCCGTCCTCGCCGCTCGTCGGTGCCTTGCACGTTTATAAGGGGGGGAAGAGCGGAGGCAGGAGGCGGCGTGGACCGATTTAAAGGCCGCCTCCGCGTCACTCTTCATGCTGCTCAAGTCGTGCGTGATGTAAACAAAGTGGCTTCTTCACGCGTCACGCGTTTCACTTGAACCGTCGCTGTTGTCGGACAGCGTCGTCGGTCCCGGCGTTGGCCGGGCTCTGCATTTCGGGAGGGGGGCCGGAGATCGCGTTAGACGCCGGTGCTGGTATGTAGGTAAAAGTTGGCCAGGACCGCGCGGCCTCCTGATTGGCCGAGGCCGCCGGTGGCCTGACCGGCTCCTTATGAGGAAGCGCCGGCGCCGGGCGGGTGGGGACACCTAGCGTCGTGCGCCGCGCAGGGCTGGAGCCTCGGACACGCCGAGAGAATGTTCCAGCGGCGCCGCGCCGGGGCTGATAAGGCACGCAGCAGAGCTTGTGGCTGGTTCCTGGTCGGCTTGTGTTTGCAGGCGGGGGGGCTGGTTCAGGATGGACGGGTCTGCAGGCGTTTGCCGATCTCAAGTTTCAGATTGTAAAGTTGCACAAGTCCCCACACAACCGCACTCCGCTGAGCTTTTCACGTTTTTTTTTTTGTTCAGGTTTCTGTTGACCGAATATCTAAGGAAATAAAACGAGAAATTGGGGCCACATGCAGTCTCACAAGGTCAAGTGGTTTGATTTATTATGAGACGCTGTCATGTCTGAACAAGGCTTGATATCATGCATTTGAATGGATGTTTATGTTAACGAGGTCAAATAAACTTGACATATTTAGTCTAAAGGTTAGTCAGTGGGAAAGAATACATTTGTGAACCAGACGTCCACAAAGTCACAGGTTCAAACCCCACTTACTACCACTGTGTCCCTGAGCAAGACACAGTCCCCTCACAGTGGAGACACTGTCCCTGAAACTACTGGTTGTAAGTCGCTCGCTATAAGTGAACTCTTAAAATCGATGCAGATGTGGATGATTCTGAATTGATGCAGTACAGGACATAAAGGTTCTCCGTAAAAAGTAGTGCCGGCGTTCTGTCGACTTGAGCTGCTTCATTGAGCGAGTCTACCATGGCGTGAATCGATCACCTAACTCTGACCGTACACCAGCGTATGTAAACCAAGGTAAATCGGCGAGTTTAGGTCTAGGTAAACCGTATAAATCCCAACCCTGTGCAAAAAGGCTCGGGAGGTAGCATGATGCGGTATTTCACCAGCAAACCTCGTTGCGAGCGGGAAAAAGATCTGTATTCAGTCCTGATGCCACGGACGTCTGAAACGCACGTTGTAGCAAATCGGAGTGTCCAGAAGGGCGGAGGAGACCCCAACTCTTGTATTTGGAGACATCATGTGAAATAATGTAGAAAATTTTGGGGATTCGTTGATAATTGTAATCGAGTCAAATCATGAGACCAGTGGAGGTCTGGTAAAGGGCATAAATGTTAATGAAAAGTGGCTAGCTTTGTGATAATGGTATAGGATTCTTTACTACATTACAGAACATTGATTTGATTTGTTTTTTTATTAATTAGAAAATGGGTTTTCAGTGTTTTTGACCAATTTTGGTATGTAAATGTGTTATGGCTTTTTTTTTCTTTCTTTTTTTTCATTAGCTTATATGATTAGCTTTAGCAATGGCTACTGACCAATATATTTCCCCCAAATGTTTTCTTAAGCATGTTCACTTATGCTGTGACTTTAAATTCTGTTTAAAAATGTTTACACTTTTTACACTCATTCTAAAAATTCGGTTTCTGTGAATTCATCCTGTGCTAACAAAGCTAATTACGTAGCTAATAGCATACGCCATGCTCAGTTTCTCTGCTGTTTTTTTTAGTGACTAAAGAATTGTAGGAATTGTGTGTGTGTGTGTGTTAACGTCTAATAACCAAATAGTTTTCGATCAACTAGCCTAACCTCTGTTTATTTTAGAGGGTCACCACCCTGTAGGTAATGTATGGCCCTTTGCGTAAGATCTGGCCAGACAGTGCCCGACTCATTTGACTATGCCCACATCGCCTCGGAGGAGCGTCTGGTGGCTGCGTTGGGTCCCCGTGCTGGCGGCGAGGGCAGTTTTACGGTTATATTTATTGCCTGTGCGCAGCTGCCTGCCCCCAGTCTCGCAGGATTGATGCTAATGGAAGGAGAGCTCTGTAGTTGCTGGTAATTTACACAAGAAATTCATTAACCTCCTGACAGTCATATTCCGCTTGCTTGTTGATGCGTGCCGTTTTTGCCGGGTTGTGGTGCGGTGGCGGACTGTGACATGGGACCAGAGACAACAGCATGCATTGTGCGCGTCACCGCCTGCCGTCACCTCTGCTCTGCTTGTAATTTACTCTCTCCACGTGACGGGCACGTGACACCCTCGTGCCCTGGAGTCGCCTGAATTATGGTTTGTGCGTCTGACGCGCTAGCCTGTAGCACAACAGCAGGTGAACACCAGGATTGGGGAGCATAATTTAGCCCGCTTTTCCTGTGGCACCCCCCTCGCGTGATTTAGCGTGCGCAGTGACAGTCAGGGCCTTGATTATTCATAAAACGGAACAAGCATGCTGCATTAGCGCTTCTCAACAAGCTTTAGCTGTCGTTGGAATTTAGTGGCCGGATCAATTTCCTCTTTCCCAAGTCCAGGCTTATGTACCCCCACCCCCACCCCGCCATCAGTTCACTAAGTGGATATGACAATAGAAAACTTGATGGAACTGGTCGGATCTTGCACCAAAAAAAAAAAAAAAAAAAAAGCTTTATTATGCCAGCGTTGAATTTGTTTTGTGCACACAATGCCTGCTCTGCTCACCGTCCCTCCTTTGACTGCCCAGTCTTCAAACGAAACGGCTAAAGACAGGTATATGTTTTGTGTTTTGTTTCAGGGTAGCAAGTTGAACGTTCAGACTTTTGGTCAAACTGTTACATTGGTTGAGACCTGTTCCCGGAGCTTATTGGCCCATTATGTCCGGCCTTGCCATGGCCCTTATAACCACGTTATAAATCACAGGTGGCCAAACATCTCGATGTTCAACTGAAGTGAAGAACCATTAGTTCAGCTGTAGTAGCTCTGGAGTGAAGCCCGCAGTAGCAACTGGACTGGTAGGAACTGTGCAACAGTTTAGATTTAATACAGATTAGAAGCCAAATAGTGGCATCAAACATGCCATAGATTGTCATGGTGGTAATGATGACGTGTTAGTGGCAGCCTCATGGCATTTTCAGCACCTAAGGTATATCATCGGCAGCAGTATTAATAGTAGCATGTTACCCCCTTTTGATTATATTTCTACTGTTCCTGATAATGATATTTTTATAATGTACCTAATAAACATTTAACAGCCTTTTTTTTTTCGATGCATAGGCAGGATATAATGAAATGGAACGGTTGGGGTTACGCTGATTCCAAGTTCTTCTTCAACAAGAAAGGCCAGGGAGAGTTCACTGGCAAGAGGTAAGCATGGTTGTGTCTACTAGATAGTAATGTCTCGGTGACCCTGAAGACCTGTATGTGTGCTCACTGAATGATCTAACTTGACAGATCCATGCAGTATCACTCACCACTACGGCTTACACAGACGAGACGAGTAGAAATGATGAAAGTGTTTTTGAGTGTGTCGAAATATAATGTTTCCTTTGTTGTCAATGTTTGAAATTCTTCAGATTTTTCTCTGCTGCCAGCATGCGCTGTACATGAAGTGTAGAGTGTAGCACTAGTGCCATCTAGTGGCTGGTATTTTTCTCTCTTCCAGCAGGGAAAGCTGGCAGCCAGAGGACTCAGAGAAAGCTCAGGAATGTTGTCTTGGTGGGAGGCGGTTTTGTGAAAATTTCTAACAACCTTTAACGCTCGCAGCACTCCAGTAGACGTTATGTTCAGCAGGAAAAAGAAAATAAAGGACTTTTCATACTGTGTGACAAATATACGTATTTGTTAGTCTTAAGAGTTGAATTCAGAAATGTTTCAAATGGAAAATTTTATAAAGAATAAATTTTTCCTTACACGGCGCTTTACTTCTATTGTGACAAAGCGTGGCCTAAATTTACGCTGACACCAAATTGATACTTTTTTTCTGTCTTTGGCAGAACTCCATTTGCTGTGCTCCACCTTTATCTCTGTCACCCACAATGAAAGTGGGGGTCTAGTGAGAGAGATGTTTTTTCTGAGTAATGGTGATGTATGGCCGCTGGAGACTAAAGCTTGGGGACATGCTGTAACCGGGGTCGCTGCATCCATGTAATATTTGGTGTTTGATGCCGTACAAGAAGGGTTTTTAGTGTGTTTTTTGAAATGGGTTGTGTAATGGGGACATGAAGAAATCCCTGTGCAGGACAGCTGAGCAGTGATGGTGGCAGGGAAGATGACACAAAAGTGAAAGTTCGAATTCAGACTCAGTTTATTAAATTATATTTCAGCAAATATACTTTTAAATGTATTAATGAACTTTATACCAAGCTCTCTCAATCGCCAATCAACTCTCATCTCTCGACTGCAAGCTTGGGCCAGTCTTTATAGTCCTGGACCAAACCTTTTGTCTGGATAGACTAGAATCAATAATCTTTACACAAACATTTGCAACAGTTCATAATAATCAAATTGCACATTCATCAAATTTTCACAATCATAAAATCGTAGGTTTAAAAACACACCGTTACCAATAAACCCCCTCTGCCTCAAAGCCACTTTGGTAAATTTCCAGCTCTAACAATGTTAGCTTATTCTTAGCCGGCCAGTTCAAATCACAAACTAACCGAATGATTATTAAATAACAACACTGCACACGGGTTTTTGCCAAAAATATATATTAAGATAGTGGCTGTCTGAGAATTTGTAGCGTGGCATTTCTGCTTTACCAGTGATCAGCTCATCAACGGTTCACTTTACACACCTCAAAGGCAGGTTAACATGACCCTTTTTCTCAATATGATCTTTTTTTTTATTATTATTATTATGCCACCACTGTGGTACAAATAAAGCCATTAAATGAGAAATGAATACATTCATTTATACATTCTGGGGTGAATATGAATGTTTCTTTAAATATTCAGGAGGTCTGGCCTCAATTTTGCAAAATTTATTTTATTTTTAAAACAAAGAAAACATTACCAAATTATTTAAATGATTATTATTTGTTAAAATAAAAATTCATAGACTGGTTTTAAATAGGCTATTCACAACCAACACGCTAGTTGGGTGGTTTTAATTCCGACACACCAGCCAATCATGAATCGTAAAGAACACATTATAAATTCCACTAACGTCTCATCTGCATCATACCATATGTTCATAAATTTGAAATGGCTCTGTTTTTTTCCACTCTATTTCCAAATGACATTGCCCCCCCCCCCCCACCCCCATTGTCTTTGGTCTACATACACCCACCAGGCATAAATTAAAGTCAATGAGCGATTTTCTCCTCGTTCCACTCCGCCCAGTAAAACAGAAGGTTTTTTCATTTAGGCACGTCATTTACTTTGCAAGACGGTTGCATTCTTAATTGCCACTGATAGATTCCCCTTTATATACAATGGATGGCAAATACATTGCCATCACGTTCCTGTCTTAAATAAACTAGAAACTTATCTTCATGTTCTCATTATTTGCATGATAAGGAGTAAATCAGAATGAATCTGCATGGCTCATCGAAACCGCAGTCGCTGATAAGTTTGTATCTTGCAGGTATCGATTAAGTGGGTTGATCCTGCCCAGTCTGAAGGACTGGTTTGAGGGGACGTTCGGAGCAAACCTGCAGCACAAATCTCCAGCAGTGGTGAGCCTCTTCACCTTTGCCATTCTGCCTGTAGCAGCAGCAGCAGCAGCAGCAGCAGCAGAGGATGGATGTTAATGTCTTTATTATTATTTTTTTTTTGTTTTTGGTTCTTTGTTTTGACGCCTACCTGTCGTGCTGCAGCCCAGTCTGAACACCAGCGCTGTGGCGCCCCCTTCACTGAACGAGGCCTTTGTAGAAGAGCTGAAGTCCACTGGTATCCCCTTCTCACATGATACAGAGGACCGGGTCTTCCGAGCACATGGTTAGAATTTTCTTAAATTAATAACTGTGAGAATAATCATGATTAGGACAGCGATAATAAATTATGACATTTTTTCATTTGAAGTAATGTACAAGAATAACTTGCAGAATTATTTCAGTTGTACATCAAGTTAAACATGTACCTCATGTTGTTTTGGTCACATATTAATCCGATTGATGTAATGTTTGGAATGTTTTTTCCCTCCCAGGGCACTGCTTACATGAAATCTTTTCTCTACGTGACGGCAGGGTCGGGCGCTGCCCGGACATGGTGGTGTGGCCAAGTGAGTGTCCTGTTCCATAGGATTACCAAGGGCTTTATATTTCACACAGCCCTGAGCTCCGCAGTGCCTCCAGGCTGGAGTGATTTAAAGGGTTAATCTCTGCGGCGGCTGTGGGATTTTAATATGTATGAGCGGGTGTTTAATAAGCCGCGTCAGAGGGAAAGGCGCTTGACATCCAATCCTATGCAGCCGGGCGGCGACGTGCTGCTGCTGTGAATTACTGTCCCGAGATTGGTTTGCCGTGGTTATGGCTGGCACTATTTTATCATGCAAATGAGTGTTGACTGATGGCTGGATTGATTAGCAGCCTCCCAAATGGGCAGCAAATCACCGGGCTTCTATTACTGCAGCCCAAATTGGAAAATCCGCTTTACTTTTTAACCTTCCCTGGTCCCGGCACCATCCCGAAAAACCTCTTTATTGCCCAAATGCGCTGGCATTATAACGATTTATAAAAATGTTCTACCACTGGGTCGAAAATGGGGCACAACACTTAATTGTGTTTTTACATGGGACCGGACTGCATGAGGTGGCATGTAATTCTGTTCTGCTCTAACTCCTTGCTGGCATTCTTCTCTCATTGGTTCTTCAGAGAGAAGGGTCTAGAACCTCGCCAGTCTTCCTTCATTTACTCTTAAGCATTAATGTTCTATTCAAAACATTATGTGGATTTACAAGTCAAGGTCATTTTCACAGCATGTATAGTTTGATGTTTTGATTTGAAGTGAAATATTTTAATATGATCCCATTTCTACATGCAGATTGCCATAATGATGTGGTGAAAATCGTGGAGCTGGCATGCAAACACAGTGTTTGTTTGATACCATATGGAGGTGAGTTTTCAGCCTGACTCCTCTATCAGGCCACTGCAGTTGTGCTTTTTTTTTTTTTTTTTCAGGAATTCTCATTCCACCCACACATGAATTATGAATAAAAAAACAGAATAAGCTCTCCTTGAAATGTGCATTTAGTGAGTAGGTGATTTCACAGCTGAGACTAACAGGTTTTGCTTGCATATTTAGTATAAAAAGCCTGTGAAACAATGTGAGTGGGTTTTGTGGGTCGAATATAATTCCATTGCTAACACCCAGCTCTCTCTCTCTCTCTCTCTGTATCTGATGTTTGAAGGTGGGACAAGTGTGTCCAGTGCTCTAGAGTGCCCCCCTGAGGAGACCCGCTCCATAGTCTCCCTGGACACATCACAGATGGTGAGTAGTAACAGGGGAGAGGGAGTGCATTGCAAGATAGAGGCCTCATCCTTACAGCTGGTACCGTTTTAAATCAGCCTCTACTGTACTGAAGCAAAGCCCAGCCTTCCTTTTTTTTTTTTTGTTGAAATGTGAAGTGCTGGGAACATGACTTCTCCCCTCCTTATATATCTTCCTTTTTTTCTTTTTTTTCTTTTTTTTTTTTTTAAAACACAACCTCCCCATCCACACTGCATCTGGTCCTTATCAAAGTAGCCGGCCTTCACATTGATAGCGCCATCCTCGGCTGATCCAGAGGAAAGTGCGGCCTCTGAGTCCGGGTGTATAAATACCAGTGACCAGTGCACTGTGTCGAGGGTCACGGGGCCATGTGGCCTGGAGCCCCTCACATGAAAGGCACAGTATGACAGCAGTGGGCAGTTTATTACCAGGAGGGGAGGGGGTGCAGTTGTGATTGATAGCAGGCGCTGGGGAAGCTCAAGCTGTGTGCCTCCATGCCTTGAGGAGTGCTTAAATGAGATGAGGATTTGTGGGATTGAATGTTAAAAGGAGGTTAACCTTTTGGAATCTGTCTAATGGAGCTTTCTCCCATCTAGCAGTAACTCTTGTGGACCCAATACCGCCACTGCCAACCGAAATGGCGTTTTTTTTTTTGTTTTTTTTGGTCCTAACATTTATTTCTGTTGCAACAGGACAACCTTTATTTGCCTTTGACAGTTCAGTGTCTGCTACCTGGAGTGAATTCGGAGGGTATAACAGCCATAGGTGCCCGCTGTCAGTGCAGTAGCACTTTAATTTAAGGCTCCCTCCCTCTCATAAAAGAATGTCAGTTGCTTGGATGCAGTACACTGTTTTGATACAAAGCCGAAGCCGAACAAGAAAAGACCATTGTTCTCGTGTTTCTCTTCTGTTTGTGGGAGCGCTTTAGCGCCATAAAATTTCATTGTCGACGATATTTTGTGCAACTTTTATTGCTCCTCCCCACAGAACCGAATATTGTGGATTGATGAGAAGAACTTAACAGCCCATGTTGAAGCTGGCATCATTGGGCAAGACTTGGAGAGGCTGGTAAGTTCCCACTAAGCAACCACCCATGCACTAGATGTGAAGAGCCCATAGTAGGAAGGGAAATCTCCAGTTCCATGTGGTTTTTAACCAATAAGACCCAGACTCTAAATTCTGGTAAGTTTGCATGGTGCGTTGGGAGCTGCCATTTCACCAGAAGCTGAGCGAAGTACGCCTGCCAGTGCGGTTGTGAGTGGTGGAGACTGAACTGCACTCTCTGAGCAGATGGCACCATCAAACTAATTCAGAAAAATGGGAGCTGGTGTTTTGATGTAGAGGAATGTGTGTGCACTGCATCATAAACAGATCACGCGTATGCATGTAGCAGGGGCCGAAATGATGGCGCAGATGGCCCAGCATTAAACCAGCGTGGTTCTGGGGGGGTGGTCTGTAATAAAACATGGGCCTGTTTTACCCACATCACCTGGCAAAGCCTCCATCTCCAACGCAGCTTGGGGACCATAGCTCACCATCAACTCTGAGGCAAATGTCACCTAGGGATATTTTAATTAACTGTGCACTCTTTCTATATCTAGCTCAATGAGAGTGGCTACTGCACTGGTCACGAGCCCGACTCCATGGAGTTCAGTTCACTGGGAGGCTGGGTGGCCACCAGGGCGTCAGGCATGAAGAAGAATATCTATGGCAATATAGAGGATCTGGTATGTGCTCTTCCATTTTTTTTTTTTTTCGATTCAATAATAATAACAATACGATACTGAAAGCATTTTTGTTAAAAGAGACTAAGAGTTTCGAGTCATCTCTGTTATCTTCTATTTTTTTTGCGTTTATTTGCATGGCTATACTGTACGGCAATATAAAATTATTGTGCCTGGGTGTGTATTTCTGGCTTTATGTATGAAAGTATTGAAGTCAAACCAACACAATCCATTTGAAGTGTACATCCTTTACGTTATTGTCGTAATTTAGCAGACTTTCCTAAACGTGAACAAATAGGAACAAAATTAATGCAAACTATAGACTAAAAACTCTCTCCACATCCATAGGCATCGTTAACACTGAGCATAGATGGGCCCTGATGCTGTTCTATTCCTGTGGATTTAAGTACAGTACAATACAAACTTCTGTTTAAGAGCCTCTTCTGTGACCAGCCAAAACGTACGTCTATGAATGGGAACTCCCTGCTTCTCTGTGTAAAGTGGCTCCTCTTTTCTTTACAGGTGGTGCACATAAAAATGGTGACCCCTCGAGGGGTGATCGAGAAGAGCTGTCAGGGCCCACGCATGTCCACCGGCCCCGACATCCACCACTTCATCCTGGGCTCCGAGGGTGAGCGCCTGGTAGTTTTCTCTGTGTTAAATCCTGCACGGTCAGTTGAGCAATAACTGTGTCACCCGGCGGGGGAAAAATGTACTCGGAGACGGCGCCATACGCTGCCCCTCCACCCCCACCCATGTGTGGCCACGTCCTTGTGTAGGCCCACTGAGAATTCGGCCATATGCCATGGCTCTGCCCGTAACGGGTGGTGCGGGAAGCGTTGGCATGGTGCTGTTAGACAGCTGTGGGTGCGCTCGCACAACAAAGCGCAGCAATCTGCTGCAGGAATCTCCATTTGTACTCATTATAATGTGCTGGGTCCCCCCCTTCCTGAGTGTTTAATGCACATCTGTGAATTGTAGTCCATCTAGATGTTTCATTAACTGTAATCATCTCATTTAAATGTCCTTCAGTTTTGGGAGGGCACATGTTTAATTTATGCGTGAATTTAGTAAAGTTACCAAATGCTTTACTGCAGCATACTATTTTCTATCATTCTCTTATTAAGCAACTGGGTTTTAACTAGTGTTTTAATACATGGGGTGGGTTTTTTACCAAGATTGATAACCTACCAAGTCTAACACAGTGTAATTAACGTAAAATGTTTTTCACATCATGAACCTCATCTGATATGTTAAGAAATGAATAACCAGATTCTGTGGGAATTTGTGCTCTATGTGGCGGCTGGTGGACAGGACCACCTCTACTGGCAGAGCGTGGCCTTCTTGGAGCCCAGAGGCGGTGGTTCCAGGGTCACCATCTGGACATGTCCCCCCTGTGTCACATGCTCCACACCAAACTTTACACCCACTTGCCAGACTCTGCATACAAAACAGGTGGCCTCAGTTTGATTAAGGCCCTTCCTGTCTTCATTGACTACACCGTATATCTGCTCGTCTTAATCTCCCCGACCTTGAAAGGGCCTGAATGTAAAGGACCGTGCTCCCCTCGCAAGTGAGCAGCTTAAAGGGAATGATCAATAATAATTAGTTTGAGTTTCCAGTGCTGCTTATCAGCCCCTTTTCCCTTTTAATGCAGGTGCATGTTTCAAAGCAGCTCTAATCTTATCTCACATGGAGATAACTCAATGTGAAACGGCCACTTTCGCTTTGAACGAGCTGCCCTACCGAATCACGACTCCCTCAGTCAGGCTACTAGCTGCAGTGTTTGACAGCCATGTTGGTTCACATGCTGAAAAAAACGAAACTGTCAAAACTACTTTTTAAATTATTTATTTTTTTTTTTAAATCAGAAACTTTTGTTACCTGATATTGATAAAAAAAAAAAAAACATGTTAAAGTAATGCTAAACAACTATCTAAGGTTTGTAGCTACTATTAAATATAATAATAATAATAAATGACATAATATAAGGTTTCAGCAGTCAAAACAGGATGGAAGGTGAAGGTCATGTCCACAGCAGTTGTTCTCAAACCTTGGTTTGGTGAGATTTATTTTATCTGATTTTTTAAGTCAACATAAAAGGGGACGTGGAATGGAATTTTTAGATCTTTGTCTCTCATGTGTACCCTGATGTTGATAGAAGGGCCACAGTCTTGGACTGGGTTGGAAAATTACTGGAACAGTTGTTGTCTGAACCGTGCTGGGATTCCTTGTAGATGCAGGAATGCCCTGTCTGCTATAATAGTCGCTTGTTCTCAGATGGGCCACTAGAGAGCAGCACAACTTGTCCCTCAGAAGGTCTCAACAGCAACCAGGGCATCTCAACTGGCAGCCAATGCATAGTGATTAAATACCCTAATTAACCAACAACACACATGGCCCAGAATGTGGTAATTACGTGGTTTAATGTATGACTCGTATAGAGGAAATGGCTCTATGCAGTTTGATGAGCATTGCAAACCGGAGAGACCACTATTCATTCATCTAATTTCTTGAATTTGTTTTTCTCTTCTCTCTCCAATGATCATCTATTTCACTGACCTGCCCAATTTTGATCTCTTTTTTAAAATTACTTTTAAAACATTCCTATGCTCATTAGCCTGACATCCAGGCACAATTCTAAAACCACAGAAGCATTGGATGAAGGGGGGGAAAAAAGACGTTCAGCTGCGTTCTTCCAGAATTATATACTGCTGGCAGAATTACGAAGGGCTTTTATAGAGGAGGTTATCACTATATACCGACATCTCGTTTAGATGACAGCCCTAATAGAGCTTTGGCTGGGGCTCCGCTTTTATTGAGCCAGTGGTCCCTGCGCTCCATGTGCTTTGGGAGCTGTAAACACCGCTCATTGCCATGTTTATTATGTACTCTGGGCTGTCCGTTATCCATATTTCACGCATTCTGACAGCTTTTAGGTAAAGTGTTGCATCTCAGATTGTTCGGTTCGGGCAAGGGCTGGATCATATTATGATGTGGACATAGTATCTCTACAGTTGTATGGATGGATGGAAATTATTGGTTTTGGTCGTGTATTATTTTATTATGTGTTCCGCTATTCCTCTGAGCTGGGTAAACGAAACGTGGACCACCACACTCAGAGGTGTAGTAAGATGTCCAGTATCATGCTGGGTTGGCTTGTATAAGTTTTTTATGTGTTATACCTTACTTTGATATGGTCCAGTCGGTAAATTTCATTTGTCTCCCTGAGTGATTGATGAAACAAGATCACGGGCTTGAGAAATAACCCTGGGATCACCCGTGGAGAGTCGAATGTGGATGTGAGGCTGTGTGCTATATGAATTATGTTTTGTCCCACTGATGTTACTGATACACATCTTAGATGCCTTTAGCCTCTGATCGCTTTTGGATCATTTAAGATGGACACTTCCTCTACAGGAACCCTGGGAGTGGTGACTGAAGTGACACTCAAGATCCGTCCCATCCCGGAGTACCAGAAGTATGGCTCAGTGGTCTTCCCTAACTTCCAGCAGGGCGTGGCCTGCTTAAGAGAGGTCGCAAAACAGGTCTGTGTACATTTCTTTTTTGCTGTTTTTTCCTTTACACTTCATTTCCTATTTCTTCACTCGCACCTGATCTTTGTACTCTTCTCAACGCCTCATAAATGTCCTCAGAACTGAAAAACTTTAAGGAACTGCTTAGTGAGTAAAAATTGACTGCCTCTGCTGCTAATATATTTTTTATTTTTCATCCATGTCCTCAAACCCTCTGAAAAGTAAAGGGATTAACATTGATTATATTGTTCAAATGGCACATGCCAGGGAAGGTTTGGTAATGTGTGAGAGAGTGACTGCAGACCTGTCCGGCACAGTCCTCAAGTCTGCTGATATTTGAAAACCGTAGTGATTGCTGTAATAGGAACGTGTCTAACACAGATCAATCCCATGCCGACCCTGTGCCATTGCTGACCTTGTCCAATACCAAAAGCCTCTAGATTGCAGAAATGTGGCCTGTTGAGAGACATGCCAAATACATCAAGACACCATAAAGTCTTTTGGAGTCCATCCTTTGAATGAACAGTACTGGATTGGTGAAAGGAGCATGCGATGCTCAATTTTTGGCAGATGGTGTAAAGTTAGATGGTCTGCTGATGTGACTTTTATTGACAAACTTATGTTTTGTGGTTTATGCAATCCCCCCCATATTACTGCCACATAAAGGAGTTTGTCTTAAAGTGCACAATTAAGCTATTGATTGAGTTGCCTGCACCGAGAGAGGGAGGCTTTGAGCTGAGATATGGACTTAAACTTCCCCCTAGCACTCTGTTCAACGCCACACGTACTTTTGCTCTCTTAGTGTCCCTCCACTCTATATCACTGCATATAAATCTCTGCTTCTTCTGGCTGAAACTTCTTAATCTCCATTAGTCTTCTGCAGAAGTGGTACAAAGGCCTTTCAGAGAGGACTTCCGACACGTTTGCAACTGATTGTTCAGTAAAGCTGTCAATGAGGTTGTTTTTTTTTTTTTTTGTTTTTTTTTTTTCTCCCAGCAATTTAATTATTCATACTGGTGTGGATTGGTAAACTATGGGTAGAAAGGGTTTTACAAAGTCACCTGCAATTTGGTTATTTAGCCTTTTATTGAAACAAGTAATTTACAATGATGCACCATGGTGGCTTGCACAGACACCTGATGACTATGAATGGGTGACAGCATACTTAAACCGAATAATTAATTTGTCCTAATAATGGATATATATATATTACTTTGCAGTATGCAGTATACTTTAAAGTATGTACAAGCTCTTCACATTCAACTGTGCTTTTGTTGAGTCAGGAACATCAGAAAAGGACCAGCTTATTTACATTGTAAAATCGTTACTCTTTTTCTATCATCAGAGGTGTGCACCAGCCTCCATTCGTCTAATGGACAATGAGCAGTTTCAGTTTGGTGAGTACTTTGTGGTCAAAAACAAACAAATGCACTGACCCATCATCAGACTCTCATATGGACAGTCATCAATTTTCGTAGTTTTTTTTTTTTTTTTTTTGTGTAAACTTTCTTGACTTCTTGACCTCCTGTTTTAATTGAATTCCTTAAATCCACCTTCAAAAAACATCCTCTGTGAGAGCCTAAAAGTAATCTATTTCCCTCAAATCATTGGCAGAGCAAGGAAAATGAACAAGAATAACACATGAGTGAGGGAGCACTACTAAGCACAATAGGAGGAGCCAATAGTAAGACTGTTACCATGGGAACCCTGCTTCCCACTGGTCTCTTGGAACTGGTGTTTTTTTGACTGAGGGACCCACAGCTTTGTAGATGAAGACCTTCCAGTCACAGGCAGCAGTGGGCAGGGATGAAAACAATAGTTCTGCCTCTGGAGTCAGATGACTGTGATCCTGAATAAAACGTTCTCTCTTCCTCCGTTTAAGGAGCAGATTGAACACAATATGAAGCTTTTAGGGAAGTGGACTTGTGATCGGAAGGTCACAGGTTCAAATCCACCAACCATCCTTGAGCAAGGCACCTTCCACACGCTGCTCCCCTGACACTTTTCATGGCTGAACCCTGCTCAGAATTGGTGATTGGTTGTTAAATACAGAGGACTCACTTCACATGATGCAGTAACACCTACTGGAATTTGCCATCTTAGTTTCTCTTTGTAGAACATGCTCCCAAACAGGGTAGAGTGCCAAGCAGCATACACTCTCACTTTTAATTCATGTTAAGTGTGATAAACTTCCCCTGTATAGTCTCTTTCTGCCTCTCCCTTTTTTAATTGCTGCCTGACTTAAGTGTGTGGAATTTTTATGATGCGGAGCGATCTAATTTTGCATGACATCATTTATCTGTGGAGTCGATCACCCTCCGTTGCCTTGTATAAAGTTAAATTGATCATTATTTCTCCAGCCGAACAGGGAGAAACACAGGGAAAAGCGTCTGAAGGACGGTGAAAAATCGCCGTGACAACAATTAAGCCATCCCTATATTGAAGTTTTATGACACCGTTCCTTGAAATCTCGTGGAGCGTGTCAGGTCTTGTCAGAGATCTCTGGAAAGTTCTGCTGTCTCAGGGGGTCTCATTAGCCCCTCTGCTCTTCACACATTTTCACAGAGTGTGCATTTCTTTAGCATTGAGCGGGAGAACTGAAGTAAGCAGGTTTCTTCCCACTAATAACTGAAAAGCGGAGCCTTTTCCTAAACTAGTTTTGGCTTTTTTAATGAATTATCTTGTGGTTTTAATGATACTGCCCTCTGAAGAATAGATCAGGTGAATTTCCATTGCCAAGGAAGATAAATCTGGGCAATTATATTGATATGCATTAGCCCTTGAATAATAAAATTGAATACTAAGACAAAATTTTTCAAAAGCACCCTTTTTACTGAATTTACTGTCTTCTACTAATTTTATAATACAGGGCTGTGCGATATGGCATAAAATTCATATTGCAAAATAAATTGAACCATAGGCTGTATATGTTGCGGTATATAACTTGATGAGTAAATTTAAATATAACTGTTTTTTCAAAGTGTAACATGTCCATGTTAAAGGCACCTCAGCAGGAAATTGTATAATAAGCTATTATACATAAACGTATAGCATAACCGTATAGCCAGAGAAAACATCTGGCCAATTCTACTGAAAGTGGACTTTGTCACACCCATATATATGTGTGTGTGTGTGTGTGTGTGTGTGTGTGTGTGTGTGTGTGTGTGTGTGTGTGTGTATATATATATATATATATATATATATATATATATACACACACACACACACACATACATCAGAAAATATTTAAATAACACTATGCTTGTTCATTGTTTTTTTTTCATGCAGGCCCTCCTTGTTTTCTAGATTTTATCGTGTGATTTTTTTTTTTTTTTAATTTTTAAATTAAAAAAATTTTTTTTTTTTTTTTTGGAAACATAATTGCTTTTTTGCACAGGGCACCAAACAGTCTAGGACTGCCCCTGCTTCATTTCATGCACACTTGCACTTCCGGGTTTACTAAGTGCAGTGCTCACATGGACCTTGTTTTATTCTGTTTATTCGCTCTGCAGTCATTTTTAAGACCTTTTAAACTATTGATTTAAGGATTATTAGTAATTTAATAATATTTAAGGCCTTGTAATGATATTTAAGGCCTTGGAAACTATAGAATTTTTGATTTTATTTTATTTTTTTAAGGTTCTGCGGAAACCCTGCCATGCACTCTAGCCTAAAGCTAATAGCTTCTGATGCAAGTAGGCGTGGTTTTGTGCAGGTGACGCGACTTTGTTATTTCCGATAGTTCTGCCATAGGCCGGTATAATCAAAATCTCTCATGTTGGCCAAATTTATATTGCATACAATGCAGCCCTTACAGATCATATAACATATAAACGATACTTTTATTACATTCCATTGTGTCTACTGAAATGATTACATTTGATGTCTCTACAATTGATAAATTTCAGGTTCCATTTGATTATATACACACACACACATTACAAAGTGTAAATGTAATAAATTCAACTGAATTGGAGTCCAAGTTTAATGGTGATTGTCAGATGTAGTGATTTGAATTTTTGAAGTTTTTATTGCTGTTATTTCACTCTATGATATGGCAGACAATTTGCAGATTTATTATTTTTACCCGACAAACATAAGCTCAAAATTAATTATAATCATCATCATCATCACATCTGACTGATTATTTGAGGCAATTGGTGACCACAAGACCAGCAGGTATAAATGGAAACAATTAAGATGTGATATGATTGAGGCTGTTGTTGGGACCTGAGGAAAATAAATGGGCTGTTAAGTCTCTGAAGAGTCACTGATGACTTTTCTCCATGTGATTGATAACCATCCCGTCGGCCCTCGCACCTCGTTTTTGGGCTGTCCACAGGCGCTTTGTGCGTCCGATCGGGAATAAATCAAAACGTGCGGATGAGGAAGACTGATATGGTGGTGTCACCCCCACTTCCCTTCAGAGGCCGGCTGATTTATGACGCCCGTCCCTCGTAGCCTCACCACAGTTGTATTCAAATGTTACAATTTATTTTCCTCCCATTGTTTAAATGGCAAATAAATCTGACACGCTGCTGCTGTTTGGACATCCAGAGGTAGCAGGTTAAAGATGTGGGCCAACCTGGCATGGGAACGGCGTTCGTATATCAGCTTATTCTACTCACAGCTCACATTTTGTCTTGGTGATAAAGCACTTGTCAAAGTTTTTTTTTTTTTTTTTTTTTTTAACCTGCAAAATGCAACCATATTAATGAGCTTAACCATATTCATGCAGCATTGTTGGCTATATTTTAATGTTTTGTTGTATTTTTTGGTGAAGTACCCCAACATAGTTACATTTTTCTACATTTCAGAATTGCCTGTATGCTGATTTTGCATACAGGCAATTATTACTACATTATTATTATTACCACAAACATTACCACAATATTTTCGTTGTATTATTAAGCCATATTAATCAGATTTTAAGGGTTTTGTAGTAAGTTTAGTGAATTACATTATTCTTTAGTTTGGTCACCTCCTGAATGGTGTCACATGTTGATTCTGACCAATGATTTAATTATTAGAAATTTAATCTGTGTGTTTTTCCACTGTAGGTCATGCATTGAAACCTCAAGTCTCCTCCATTTTTACATCTTTCCTGGATGGACTGAAAAAGTTCTACATCACAAAGGTAAGGTAGGGTGGTAGTAGCCTAGTGGGTAACACACTCGCCTATGAACCAGAAGACCCGGGTTCGAATCCCACTTACTACCATTGTGTCCCTGAGCAAGACACTTAACCCTAAGTTGCTCCAGGGACACTGTCCCTGTAATACTGATTGTAAGTCGCTCTGGATAAGGGCATCTGATAAATGCTGTAAATGGGCTTCGTGTTTATTTGAATGGAATTTTATGACATTCTTTCCTCTATTGAACAGTTCAAAGGCTTTGACCCACACCACTTGTGTGTGGCCACCCTGCTGTTTGAGGGAGATCGTGAGAAGGTTCTTCAGCATGAGAAGCTGGTTTATGACATTGCTGCCAAATTTGGGTGAGAATCTCTGACAATCACCTCCTGTGCCACTCAAATTTTTCAGTGTCTATATTGCTCTAGTGCATCATACCCGCAATTTTGCCGTGTAAGCACAATTTGCTTCTTTTCAGGAAGTCACTGTTCTTGTAACACTCCACAGTATTAGAAAAAACATATATTTTGATTGTCTCCTTATTTCATTCTGAACTGCATTAAAATGCATTTGCACTGCAACTGCACAACACAGCAAATGCATTTGCACTGCAACTGCATAACACTGTGCTTCACTGTTGAACATGCGTTCAAAGAGCCTGTGACCTTCAGAACAGGACCTCGGAGAAAGTGGGAAGATTGCAAGTTAGGGGAGACAGTGATTTCTCTGGTTCATCAGTAAATCTTGGGTTCTTTGTTCACTTTGACACTTACCACCTAAGCATGCCACCTGCCACATTCCAAAAGTGGTTCCAAATTTTTCAGGCCAAGCATCAGCTTACTGAAGTTGTTTGCTAATGTGATGTTTCCTCTGGAAAGTTTACGGGATAGAGTAAAAAATGGTTTGAGAGTGCAAGGGGTGATCTGGGGTGAGAGGTGTCCCTCAAGGCAGCCGCAGGAACGCGAGAGTGTTTGAAGAACCTAGCTGAGCCTAAACCATGCCGTGATAGATTGCCTGTGGCCGTCCCTGTGTCAGGCCTGTTTTGGTGGTTGGGTGGCAGAGGGGTGGAGAACGTCTCATTCAGGGAAGGGGGGCTTGAGTAATGGAGAACTGCCCGAGTGCCGGCTGCTCTCTGATTGATTGCGAGGCAGATCAATAGCGGCCCTGCTGGAAATAAGTTATCTATCAGCCCTGAGGAGGGACGTGCACTGTGCCGCTGTCACTACTCCTCACCTAATGCAACTCGCCTGTGACTGTACAAGTGCTGTAATGCGTCACAGACATCCTCCTGCCTGGCGCTACTCTGGAGCACTTGAACTGGGGTCTAGATTTTCCAAAAAAAAAAAAAAAAAACGACTTACATTTTCAGAGTACATACAGACAACAATTATAACAAAGAGAGGCGGATGCTATCACAATCACTATCTCTTATTATCATTAAAAACCTGGAAAATGAACAATTGGAAAAATTTTGGAATATGAAAGAAACGTATAAATTTCTACAAGAGTTTTTGAAATTTGAATGTATAACGAATACATTCCTGTGACACTGCGCAAGCAACGTTTTTCTAGGTTTACAACTACACATGTAAACATGCAACACACATCTCAACATGCAACACTGAACCATTTACGTCCAACCCGCTCATTTCCTTTCCGTCTTAGTCATGCGCTCCTAGTCAGGCTGTGATCGTGAAAAATGGCAACAGCAATGTGAAGGTGATCGTCATTGTGAAACACTGCAGCACAGCACACGGTGACACAATGAAATAAATCTTCTGCTTTTAACCATCACTCTTAATGAGCAGTGGGCAGCCATAAAAGGCCCCCAGGGAGGGGACTGCAGGGACGGTGCTTTGCTCAGTGGCATCTCAGTGGCACCTTGGCAGTTCGGGAAACTGGCAACCTTCTGATTATGGGGCCGCTTCCTTATCCGCTTCTACCACTGCCCCCTGAGATGAATTTTAATGTGATCATCGATCAAGATTGTATAATTGCCCAGAACTTGTGGTAATGTTTTACTTATTTATATTTGTTTTTTATTTATTGTTGCCTCCCTGTTATACATTTATTTTAACCAATTTTTTTTGGTTTTTCAAAGTTGCTCAGAAATTTGGTCATGAAAATTTGCCTTATTCATTGAAGTCATGGGGCCAAACTCATAGAAATTATTTTGTAAAAATGTGTAAGAACCCTTGGATCAACCTCATCAATTCAGTAATGGACTCAATTTTCCTCTTATAAACATACAATTTAGACAACATCCTTGCATTGTTTTAATTAATTTTAACTTCATCTTTTGTTTTGCTCAATTTTTGTTCTTGGTGACTTTTCTCTTTTGACAATATTCCTTTTTCTGTCAGGGCAAAAAAAATGTCTTTCTGAGGGGGAATGATCAATATGTCTCAATATGCTCTTGAGTTGTCAAATGCATCACACATCAAAACACTTTCATGGTCATGCTGGATAGGTTTCATGATAACTTTTTTGCAGTCAGGAGCGCTGTGTGAATGCTAGGTAGTTTTCTGAACATCTGTGTCCCTTCTGGCCTCTGTGACAAAACTTCACGTCTAACGTGACATGACACAAACAGCCAGTCAACAACAGCAGATTGTGGTACCGAAAAATAACGGGGTTTGAGCCTTTTGCAGTCGCTACCACAAAATTCCCAAGATAGTTTTCCTGCACTGCTACTCTGTTAGTCACTTAGGATAATGTTAGTGTAAAAAATGTGCTTGAGGAGCCTCGCCTGCTCACAAACGGAGCGCCTGCTGAGAGGCGGATGTTGTGAGGATGCTCGGGGGGGCTTCCTCGCAGGGGCTCGCCAGGAACCACAGCGTTCCACTCCATTAAAGAATGTCCATAGCAGAGGGAAGTGGCCACGCCACCGTTCCACAACAAGGAGCCGCTGTACAGTTAAGGCTATGATCCTAACAGGTCACTAGAAGTCGTGACCTCACAACACCATCTGTGACACGCTCAGTTTTATTTATTTTTTTTCATGTTCTGTCATTGGAACAGATTCAATATACATGATTTATAATCATCTCCTGTCCAATGCGGGTTGATTGATTCTCGCTGGCTTGCGGATGATATTTGTTTCTGGGTTAAAAGCATGTAGAGTCAATGGGGAGATTTTTGTCGCCGCTGCTCAGCCCGGGGTCCTAAATGAAAATTTGATTAGCTGCTGATGGTGATGGATGAGCGGAAGCCTCATCGATCGGTGGCCGTTGCGGGATTGACAGGGCAGTGGTTTAGCAGGAGGCAGCTGCAGTTACGGACCTCCGTGAAAAGGGTCCGGTTAAAAATTAACCCTCTTGTCTGCTGGCAGGGGCCTGGCAGCTGGAGAGGACAATGGGCAGAGGGGCTACATGCTGACCTTCGTCATCGCTTATCTACGGGTGAGCTCTCCCTGTCTGTCTGCTCCTTACTCTCTTTTCAGGAACTCGCGCCCATGGAACGGCTCTTCCAACACAACGGTGGTCCTGAAGACGTAGCTTTTGTTCAGCGGACGTCTTGTCATCTGCTTGATTTTGAAACCCCTGTCTGCATGAGTGACACTTCAAAAGAATCGTCTACTATTGATGTCCCTGTCTTTGCAGGACCTGGGGATGGAATACTATGTGATTGGCGAGTCGTTTGAGACCTCGGTGCCTTGGGACAGGTGGGGTATAGTACACTCAAGTACATTATTAACTATCCTGCCACAAGGTTAAATAGGGTTCGTAGAAACCCCAACCCCCAAACACACACACACACACACACACACAAATCAACATAAAAGCCGCAGCAGACTTCGACCTCGCCGTCATGCTTTGCTTCTTCCTCCATTAAGTCCCTGTGTCTGTTTGGGTGGGTGGGATGTTGGAGGCTCTCTGCTCTCTGAAGCGAGGCGGAAAACCTCCTAAGACCCTGATCCCCCTTCACAGGGGGGAGTGAAAAAAGCAATGAGTTTAGAGGTTGTGCATGGGCTGATGTTAAATGCCAACTTGCCACCTATTAAGTATTGATAGGCGATAAATGTGGACTACAACTGTCCCCTCATTACCCCGTCTCAACTTTCCAGTGGACAGGGGAAAATGACGCTCGTCTCCCACCACTGCCCAGTGGTCCATAGGAGTCCTTTATAAGGACATCTCACACACATACACACACACACACACACACACACATCGAGGCCCCGTGGTGTGAGTGTAGGCCATTACCCCACCTCCACACACCACTGCACAGCCCTGAGAGAAACACAGCGCACCCATTACAGAGCCTGTGGGTGGGTGTCCATCCACACGTGTACACTCACATTGGTCTATAGGTCAGCAACATCTCTCTTATACACACACACACACAAACACAAATGCACACAGTCCATTAGGGTGTCTGGTGTGTGTGTGTAAAGTACTCAAATGTCACTGGACATAAGTGTGCAATTGTATTAATCTGGATTTCACATTTGGGACATTTAGCTTTGTGTTTTTAGTTTTTTTTTTTTTTTTTTTTTTAAATGACCTCATCTTTTCTATTTTTCATTTGTAGAGTTTTGGACCTTTGCCGGAACGTTAAAGAACGCATTGTGAGAGAGTGCAAGGAGAAGGGTGTTCAGTTTCCCCCTCTGTCCACATGCAGGTAAGGTTAATATAGAAATCATGTCCTTACTGAGTTGCGTTGTCTTCACAAACACTAATTGTAGCCATGAACTGGTGTCCTGTTGACCACCTACCTGATAAACTCTATCCCAGTTGTCTGTTTTGGAAGAGTGTTGCACCAGTGTGCAATTCAGAAGTTAGATTCCTTATAATAAAGTATGGGTTGCAGGCGGGTGAAATTGTTATATGAATATTTTCACTAAAGTGACGAGTTATTGTATTGGAAATGCAAATTGGCGTAGCACAGCATGGCTTAAGTGCCTGTGGAAAAGAATCAGAGGTGGGTGGGGGGAGGGGTCCAGCCAGGGTCCAGCCCGGCTGACTTTGAGCACTGACCCTGCCCCAGACACTTCCCTGTCCCCCGTCCCGCCGCCCTGCCCATGCAGCCTCGCCGTCCTCAGCCATTCATCTCCCAACCCGCACTGCACAGCTGTCCCTCACAAGATTGATCTGTCCATTTAACCTCTGAGAGGGAGCCACCGCGCCGAGTGATGGCCCATGTCAAAGGAACGCCCTCTGTCTCTGCACTGCCCACCCCCCAAAAGAAAGTAGCAGAACGCACACTTGCCTTTGACTTACTCTTCATCTTTTAAATAGTTTTCACATCACAGACTGAAGCTCCTGTTCTCCTTAAGCCTGAATCATTTAAAAGGGAATTTAGTGTTCACTTGCCCCATATTCTTTCATATTGTATATTTGTAAGGATCAGAAAAACTATTGTTTGTCATGGAGAGGGTTTACATTTTGAGGGTTTTGAAAGGACTTCTTCAGTGCTTTCAGTAATTGCAAATTGTCGTAACAGCCCACTGATGCCGGTTTAATATGCTGATAATGTGATTTGATGAAACATGACAGAGTGGCTGGGCCATCTTCATTCATGAAAACATTACATAGAGTTTGGGGTCACGGAGGAAATAAGTTATGTGACCAGTTTTTATGTTTTAAATATGTTTTATCAGACATATTATTATGTTTTAAACCTGTGGCCTCCCTCTCTCTCACTGTCAGAGTAACACAGACCTACGATGCCGGCGCCTGCGTCTACTTCTACTTTGCCTTTAACTACAGAGGCCTGAGTGACCCAGTGCATGTGTATGAGCAAGTAGAGGTGGGACATCCTTTAAAAATAAGAGCGTGATTGCCTTGAACCAATAATGGATTGTTACTGATTATTGCTGCTTTATGAAGCCAACTGACTAGTGAAAATAGAAAGTACATGTGTGCATCCATGTGCATGCATTACTAATCTGTCAGAACAGTCATTTCCACTGACTGCCCACTGTCCCCATGTCCCTTCAGCATGCTGCCAGAGAGGAGATTCTTGCCAATGGGGGAAGCCTGTCACACCACCATGGGGGTGAGTCCTAGAAGTTCAGCTCTTAGTGTAATGCACATGCTGTCATAATGCACACTGTTACATCATAACATTTCACTGCCTGGTCAGTTTTCTACCCCACTTAATGCATTTTTTTTCATTGTTTATACATTATACTGGGTCCAGGGGAAAAATGCTTTGTGCATTCCATGTTGATTTTCAACATGGTCAACTTCTGATTTAGATCTCACCAAACAAGGAAAGGTTTGAGAACCACTGCTAACCACTTCATAATTTACAGTGTTAGTTTTATTATTATTTAATAGTGGCTATAAACATGTTTTAGGTAGTTGATTAGTTTCAGCTAATCATTTGAAATGGCCTGGAATGTTCAAATGTGGTCAGAAGTTTAGTAAAAAGAACTTGTAATATTTTACACAGTGCCATCAATTTAGGAATAAATGAATTGGCAACTTATCCCCTATCAGTTATTACATCCAGACAGTGTAATTATGTAATAAGTAAGAAGGATTTTCCATGAATATCCGTTGAAAGTGTCATTCTCCGCTAGTAACCACAGCAGCAAAAATGACCACAGCAGAGACAAATGGCCAAGGTTTTGCTCTTTGTTCATTTCGACTTGGACAAAATGAAACACGAGCTGGAAAGGCACAGGGGAGGGGGAGGGGGGGGAAAGCTCCCAGTGCCCTATCAGGTCGAGCCGAAATGGCTGCCTTATCTATATTGCCATCCGCCTGGCTGTTTTCATACATCACTTCAGGTTATTAATCACCGCTGTCAAAAACAGCATGCTGCGAATCAGCGCTAATATTAAATCAGCTTTTTTTTTTAACCCCCCTTCTTTTCTATTTGCACGGGGAAGGTGCGAAATTAAAAGATCGCTAATAAAAGGAGCCGGCGGGGCGGTTTGGAGGATGTCTGTTATCGGCCGTATTTACTGACTGGTAAGTGGTGGCCTGGCCACCCGAGATGGAGAAGGGGGCAGTATTGATGCACCTCCCGCGTGCGCGCTGCACTCTGTAATTGTGATTAATAACAGCGAGGCGCGCTATCTGGCCGCAGACAGACCGCTTTGTCTGGCCACAATCAACGTGTGACAAATGGAGCCGCTTTCTCTGGGTTTTGTGTATCAAAGAAAACAGATGTAGTCTTGGGAAGGCAAGGTGGGAGGGCACCACGGGAAATCTACGCTTTAGGTAGCCTGTGTTTACAGCAGGTTGGAGAGGAGGAGCGTATTCACACCCGCTCACACACATGTGTACATGTTCCTTGGCTCTCCCACCTTCAGCTCGGCTGATGGCACCCGCACTGGGCTCAACTCGAACAAATGTTTCCAGCGTTCAGTGCCTGATAGGAATCGACCTTGTTCTGGCCTTCTTCCCCTACAGTTCACTTCTGCCATATCGTTGCATGTTCTGCCGCAATGAATAGTGATTAATGGTACAGAAGATGGCAGACTTGGGGTTGTGCAAAAATAAAGTGCTTTTGTTTCTCCTGGTTGACACTCATAAGACTTCAGAAATTATGTAAATTCTTTGTACCCGTGAACCTTTATTTTGTACACTGGCAATATATTGTAAAAATCTTTTTTTATACTTTTATGGCACAAAGCGTACACATGTCCTGCAACAAAGTTACTAAAAACAGAACTTTTTATACTTGTATCGTAATATTGATAAAGTATGTCTAACAGCATGGATTTTTTAAAATTGTTTTATTGTTATTCCCTGGTATTATTTATTAATATTTAAAACCCAGTAGGTGTATTTGCCCCCTCACACTGTTCAACTCAGATCTGGTCTGTGACCTATAAGGAACACATCCAGCTCTGGAGATATTCTCTGGGAGGGAGAAAGGCCACCTGAGTGGGGGTCTCCAACAGGCTGAGGTGGCCTGGGTACCCACAAAATATATATATACATACACACACACACACACACACACACAATATAAATGCACAGGTTAAGCTTTGCTTCTTCAGGCTCCATTTTTCCCTCGGCCATGCCACCTGAGAATCTACACGCATCGGTGTGTCCGCTGTCAGTATTTCATCTCCCTCCTGTCCTCCCCCACCTCTCGACATGGCTGCCTCCTCGCGTGGAGCTTTGCATGTCTCTCAGCTGCACGCTCGGAGCCGCGGCAGATTGATTGTGAAAGCACTGAGAGCACGGAGAAAGTGACATGATAGATGTGTAAATTATCCCGGTGATGGAGGCAATGATGCAGTCTTACCTCCTTCTGTTTTCCCCTCCTCCGTCAGTACAAGGAGGGCTGGGGCTAACCGCGGGGGGGAGGCAGAGGGAGGGGCGGAGCACAGAGGGCCACGCCCCTCCGATTCCTGCTTCTCCCTACCCATTGGTCCCATGCCTATTGGGAGGAGGAGCCCCCAAGAGGTTTGGCCCTGTCTGTCAGGAGGAGTCGCTGGGGCGGCCCCAGTGGTAGATTAATTTTTGTAAAGCAGTTTGTTGTCTGGGTGCCGCTGATAGCGTGGTGCCCTCCTACTCTGCCGTGTCCCTCTTTGCCCCCAACACTGTCCTGCCTCAGATCACACAATTAACAGGTGACGCGGAGGGGTGACCTCCGACCCTGCTGCTCTATCTGAAAGAGAGGGAACAGATGTTCAGTTTGGTGATTGCTTGATGTGAAAAGCCACTTTTTTTTTTTTTTTTTTTTTTTGGTTGAAACCTGTATTATTAGGACAGAAAATTAGGCTTATTGTGATTAATGATTCGTTTCATATGAAATAAATATTTTATGCTATTCCTGTGCCCTCTGCAATTAAACCCCACCACACAATCTCTTGTTTGTCTAATTTTGTGACTACTGGAACATCAAATGCTTTCAACACCCTTCAGAACTAAAAGAGTACAGCATGATTAGCATAAAAAAATAGATTTTATGGGGATTTTTTTGTCATTGTCATACTTAATAAACACTGGATTGTCTCTAAAAATTGTATTACTTACAAGCCATTAACATTGTAAACCAATTATGCGCTCAATGTAGGAACATAAAGAAAAATCTGTGAATTTATATGTACAGGTCTGATGTGTTCTGATCCAACTACATCCATTCCAGCAGCAAAATGTGCATCTTTTTGCATCTTGGTAATGCATTGCAATGAAAAAGTTCCAGATTCATGGGGTCACATGATTATTCCATGTTTAGCCTGGTCCTTGTAATAAAACTCAGATGTTGTAAGGAAAAAAAAAAAAAAGATTTATCTGCCCTACTTTGAGTAGATAAATTTTGTTTATTTGAGTGTTGTAGTCATTTGTCTCACATGGCTGGACACACTTTTTTTTTTTTTTTTTTTTAACATTTTTTTGAAGTCCAAACATTGAGAATTAATTCCACTTGGTAACCCATCTATGCACAATGTGCCTTCTGTGACGCGGTTGTTGCCTCTGTAAATTATTATAGGCTCATTTAACTGCAATAACAGCCCTGTATTCTGATCCTTTTGTTACGGAATGAATTGTAAGGATCATAATTCCCCCCATTTTCCCAGTCAGAGGAGCTGAGGAAAGCTCCCGGCTTGCAGTCATCGTTGTGCCTGTGTGTTGACCGGGTGCCAGGGAGCAGCTGGGGATCAGGTTACGGCCGTCGCTGATGTTTCCCAGCCCACCCTCTCCCCCCATGTCTGTGGGATCTGGAGTGTGTCCGCCTGGACATCTGGTGGGCACCGGGAATGGACTGCAGGACCCCGAGTCATTTTATCCCCTCCGCGTAACGACTCCGGATATCTGGAGGCGCAAGCAGCGCTCGTGAAGTTTTATTTTATTTTTTTTACTTCCCGTGTTTTTTGTGTATCCGTTCTCGCTGGGTGGAGATGCCACACGTGGCCACCTTAGGGCTCGGGGCCTGCATGTGCAGAGCGGGGTGGAGAGGGAAGGAGGACGAGGGAGGAGACGCAGACAGAGCAGAAGGGAGACGGTGCACGGTGGCCAGCTCCTCCTCTGGGAGAAACACACAGCCTAATGAGTTTGATAGTCTGCTGGGCTCCATAAATCATGCCATGCAAAACATTTCTTCTTTCTGAATAAAAGCATTTATCACCCACTGTTTATTCACTCACTCTCGCAAGATTGATTGGCTCCCAGCAGCCTGCTGAGCAATCAAGCGTACGCCGTTTTTTTTTTTTTTTTTTTCTTTCCTTCTTCCTCCCTTTTATGTTTATTTTTTCCCTTTTTCTTGATCCTTCAGTTGGAAAACTTCGGAAAGAGTGGATGCAGGAGACCATTTCCAGCGTCGGCCTGGGCATGCTGAAGTCAGTCAAGGATTACCTGGACCCGAACAACATATTTGGGAACAGAAATCTCCTCTAATTTACAATTTAGTTGTTTTGATTTATTTCTTTCTTACCTCCCCTTCCTCCCTTATCGAAATGTTTTTTTCTAGCTCAATTGGAATCAGTGCTGACTAAACGTGAAATTCCATACACACTGCCTCTTTGTCCTTTTGTAAGTGTCTAAACTGAAGAACCGTGTTTTTATTTCGCCCTCGTTCCTCTTCTGTCTTCTGCTGGAAGAGTACAGGGCCTCTCCGTGGGCCGAAGTTCATTTAAAGTAACACGACCCCCACCGTCGCCTGTCCCTGTTGTCTTTTATTGTTATTCATAACGGTTTATTATTATTATTATTTTTGTACATGTACCTGTTATTGTATTGTCACAGTCACAGTGGATTTAGTACTCATTTCAGCGACCCTGACATTGTGCTCCCTGGGTTACACGATGCCGACATGCGCTTGATGTGTCACATCAGCGAGAATTTATGCCAACTTTTAATTCTTTATGTATGTATGGTGAGCCTGTTATGTTTTGTGAATATCTTCTACCCTGTAAAAGTTGCGCTTTCTAAAGCACTGTGCCTTCTCACTGTCCGCCTTCCCTCCAGTCTGCCACACTTTAAAATGTGACTCTGTGTGACCTTCCTTTAAACAAACAAGAAAATCCCCCCTTCCTCATTCCTTCAAGTGTAATGGGCACATTTAAGAAGATGTGTGTGTGTGACCTTTAACCCTAAAAGTAACCCTTTTGCCTTTTTATATATATTAAAAAAGAGATGTTGTTTTCTCATGGTTGCCATTCCCTGTGTGTGTTTTGGTGAGTTACTGATGGATCTACGTTTTGAATTTATTCGGTTTGTTGAAATTAAAACAAATCCAGTGCCTCTTTATTAAATGTAAATGTGTCTGAGTTGATGCACCCCGTTATGAAAGCTAGGGCCATTAGACCCCCGTTTTAGCTTTTTTTTTTTTTTCCTCTCCTCTTTTCTTCTCCTGCCCATGCCAAGCATGGTGATTTGCCTGAGCAGAGTGTCCAATGGTCAGTCCTGCAGAAAGCTCCATCGCTTACATTTGTACCAAAGACTCGCCACGTTCAGATTTGGCACTCTGCCAAGAGAACTCTACCGATCTGTATGCATAGCTTTGTACATTTTATGTATATAAATTAGACAAGCGTTGTGCGTACGAGTACAACGGACTCCTTCGGATCATCCTGACTATAAGCTGTAATTTTTTTTTTATTTAAACATATATGCAAAAAGACTTATGTGATTTGTGCGCAGCTCTCAAGTGATGAACATTTGTGACACTTACTGCACTTAAATTGAACTATGTTACTTCAATTTTAAATCATCACCTTCTGTACTTTCGTTTTGAAAGAAACTGATGCAGTCCTGCCCCCTTTCCACAGTCCATTCTGATGTGAAATGATAAGTTCTCATCTTTCTTTTTTGAACCTGAAGAAAGTTCGCCTGTGCGTTTAGGTAAAGAAGGTGAGGTTTTGGATGAAAAGACATCATAGATGAGGCCGCTGCAGTTACCTGCTCCACTTTTGCCCCCAAACATGGACCAGGGGTCTTGGACGGACCATTCTTTTTCTTTTTGCTATACTTTTAATGACTGGTCACTAAAAAGTCACTTTAATAGAGTTCTTAATTTTTTTTTTCCTCCGCTCCTCATTTCTTGGTAATGTATTAACAATGAAGTACCATTTTGTCAGTGCTGTTTGTGCAATAAATTTAATCTATGGAAAAAAAGTGAGTGTCTAGATCTATATGATACAACTGAAATTTCCTAAATTCTTAAGTCTTCCTTTTGTTATTGTTGGTACATGGTCTTCAACCCGTGCTGCCCCTGAGCGTCATTGAGCTGTGGCATTGTGGGAAGAACTGGGCATGACGCCCCACGGCCTCACCTTGTTCACTGTGCTGGGGTGGTGTGAATGGGATTCCTGCTGCCAACACCTCCACACCTGCCCACGGCCTGCAGCGTCTCCAGAGACGTTATTCAATTCCACTTTACTTTTCCTCCACAACAGTTGCTTCCCTTCGCACAAGCATTGTACCACAGTGAACAGGTTCCTGTTTTTATGTCCTGTTCCGCTGTTCTCTGCCACCGTTTGGCTCTGAAACACGAGAGCTGCACCACAGACCAAGTGCAAAAGAATAACTGCAAATGGAAAGGTCCGGTTCACTTGGCCTACTGGATCAAAGTGTCACAAAACTGGACAGTGATGACTACAGATTTAATTAACTACCTTAGAGCTGCACTTAGATTAGTGATAAAGACATGAATGACCTGTGGAATCCCGATACAAGATCTCTTCATCTGCTATATCTAACATTGTTTTAATAAAAATCTAAATCCTGTTGGAAACATAGATTTAAAAAAAACAAAAAAAAATAAACTAAAAATTCCAGTTCTCCCCACACAGGGTAGCTGTTGAGTAAAGGGGAAAGGAGATGCAGGGTTGGTTAAAAAGTCCCACTAAGGGGCAGCAAAATCCTGGAAGTGCAGACAAAGCAGGTTCTACTAGCAGCACACGTTTATTTTAAATCAAACTGAACATTACAAATTCCCTAGTAACATGCCTTTAAATATCCGTTCCAATGACCTCACTCATTAACAGAAAAAAGGATGAGAATTGTAAAATTGTGAGAATTAAGAAAATGCAAGCCTTCTCCCAGCTGTCAAGTCTTAGAATATCTGTTCTATGCCACCATAATGCAATATCACAATCCATGCAGTCACATTAAATGACAACAATGTTATCAAATTGCTAATAATTTGAAATTAGGAGTAATTCCTCTTAAAAAAAAAAACAACCCAAACAAACACAGATAGCAGCCATTTCCAGAATTTCATGCATTCAACAGTGTCCCGCTGTCAGTTGTATTTAGGTCTATCTAACTAGAGCACATAGGTCCATGCCACACACGGAGCACAGCAACGTTTTATCAACTCCAGTTCACAATGCTACAACAGTTTAAAATGTGGACTAATACAAATGCAGCAATGGTTTGGAAGCGGTGACGGTGGTCTGCTTGTAGTTCTTTTTTTTTTTTTTTTTCTCATCTCAAAACTGAGCTAACACAGGCTTCACGCCCATGTTCTGGTTTGGAGTTACTGAAGGAAATAATTTAGAAAATCTAAAATAATTATATGGTTATTGTGAATGCCATCAATCCTCAACTGGGATGTCTACAGATGCTGCCGAACTCTACAAAATGACCTGTAAGTGTGGCTTTTTAAAGGGTAATGGCATGATGTGCCTACAAACTAATTCTAAACATGAGCCAAGGTTATTCTTGGGTAATTCTTCAACTGTTGTCCATTTTGTCCTGAAAAGCTTTAGAAAATGTTATATGATATCAATATAAACTAATTGCATTGGATTGTTTCTCCATTCTCTCTAAAAACACATCCTGATGGTGGCTGTGATTATTACTTCAAATAATTTACATTTATTTGACATTTCAACAGTGTGAGAGAACAATGTTGTGGAAATGACCTTGTGAGGCGTTTCTAGCATAAAATACACACGAGACAAACATCATAAAATGAAATTGGTCCAGTTTAACTTTTTTGGAAATGACACCCAGTAAACAGTCACTATTTAATATTACTTATTAAATTCTTATTTTTTTATTAGTCCCTGTAGACTAATTGTTTTAGTCCCTAAAACAATGTTCCCAGATAATGCTACTTGATTAAAGAATGTGATAATCTTTCATTTGTATATGGCGAAAATGATTTTATTTCTAAATTCAGGATGAAGGCAGGGTATAATTCATTGTTATCTTGTTATATAATAAAATGAATGTATCATTACTTATTATTTATGTTTTACTTGTTGTGAAGTAAATGGGATCCAGGGATACAAAATATACCATTGTTGAAGAATCACCCATTAATAATTATTAATAACTCTATGGTGTAAGATACTGGGCTGTATTCGAATGACCCTGAGACTGGTGCAAGGGGTATGTTCACTAGCATCATCTGAAGTACACTTATTAAGTTTTAGATACATACAAGAACAAACAAATTAGTTAATTGGAACTAAATTGTCATTCCTGTTAAACTGAAGTTTGAGTTGACATTGGCAAACTAACCGTATGAACCAAGGTTAAAGTACAGCAATATTCACTCCCTCTGACCACAGGAACCACAGTGCATTTTTACACCTGACAGAGTCTGTGAATGAACTTTTGTGCAATTCCATAGTTCAAAAAATACATTTCTATTTTTGGCTATTTCTATACTACTTCTATACCTTACTAAGCTGTTTTCAATAATGGATAGCAGCAAGTTGATGAGAGTACAAGAAAGAGAAAAGGCACGTCCATTTGCTTTAGGTCACTTCCTGTGGTTAAATCTATGTACTCTGCATCTACTCTTGCAACAAAACCATGAATGCCAAACTAACACCAAATGCCAAAATCAAAATAATTTTGGTCAATAATAATAAGTTGTCACTCCGCTGTAATTAATGAAGGCAAATCTAACCGTTTAAGATGCCTTATCAGCATGAATGCGAAAGCCTATTTCCAGCTATTTCCAGGATAATTATGAAGCCTGGTGAGGATGCCATGCATTTTAACCAAAGCGCAGTGTAGAGACGTGTATCGTAACTGCATTGCAAGCACCGCCATTGGTCCCTCACCGACACTGGCTCCTCAGTAGTCGCATAAACCAAAATGACAAAGAACTTGCATATTTCATTCCATTAAATTAAACATGTGCAGTACAGGAGAAGAGGGGGAAAAAAGGGACCAGCGTCCTCCCCGAATGCATCACGCCCTGCTTCGGTGCCAAATAATTTCGTAGCAGACACTGCAGACGTAGCAACAGAAGTAGATTACACTTTTTGCACTGTACACGGCAGGCGCGTCCTTCACGGCCCAGAATCGTGGCGATTGTGCAGCCTGGAGCGGCCGCCCTGCGACCGCGCCGTGTGAAGCACGAACACTCCCTGAAAACGCCGGCGGGGTGGTAAGTGGTGTGGCTTGCACAGCTGCCCTGCCGCGGTGCCCTTCTCTGTTGGTGCCCAAATAGCAAAGGGGCAGAGCAGAAAACCTCTGCAGGCGCAGCACCTCCTGCACCACGGGCCGTGTGTGAGTTAGAAGCTGAGCGGGAGGGGGGTCTGCGGCGGCTAGCTTGCAGGTCTGGGGGGGGGCGCTGCAGGCCGGGCCGCTGTCGTGGCTGCCGGGGCAGCCGCAGCCGCTGGTGGGCGCCTCGCTGGAGCACGGATCTGCCGGTTTCGTCCCTTCCTGGCTGTGCTGCCTCAGCTGGTGCAGCTCGTCCCACCGGGCCCTGTTGGCTTGGATCATGTCGAGCATTGGCTGCAGCCGGGGGTTCAGTTTCACCAGCGTCTGGAAATGAGGCACACAGGAAGGAACCAGTTAGCACTATTTAAAAATAGCAGTTATCTGGATCTTGAGGCAGAAAAAAATGACAGTAATTATTTCTGTCACCCAGAACACAATCGTTAATGATGTTTTAATAAACAGTCTAAAATGGCAATGATTGACAGCTCTCATGCACATTATTTTCTCATTAAAGACCATGCCTGTCAATATGCACAAATGTCATTAAATACCATGTTTTATCTATTTATTTCTGTAAGTCTGGAGGAAGCCTCTAACATGACACTAGTGAACAAGCCCACACATAGTTCTGCAGTATAGTGCGTATCACAGAACATGACTTTTTTTCAAATTTTGTTTTCTTAATGAATTAAATTATTTCTTTCTTCAGAAGTCTACACACAACACGCCATAATGACAATGTGAAAAAAAGTTTAATTTTTGGAAATTTATTACAAAAAAAAAATGGAGAAATCACATCTAAATAAGTATTCACAGCCTTTACTCAATACCGTTGAGCATCTGCTCAGCATCTGCTGAGAGATGAACCGTCGCCCCACTCTGAGTTCAAGAGCGCTCTGGAGCAGGTTTTCATCCAGAATGTCTCTGTACTTTGATGAAGTCAATTTTCCTTCTATCCTGACTAGTCTCCCAGACCTGCAGCTGAAAAACATCCCCACAGCATGATGCTGCCACCACCATGCCTCGCTGTAGGGATGGTATTGGCCTGGTGATGAGTAGTGCCTGGTTTCCTCCAAACGAGACGCCTGGCATTCAAACCCAATCTTAGTCTCATCAGACCAGAGAATTTTGTTCTTCAAGTGCCTTTTGGTGAATGTGCTTTTTACTAAGGAGTGGCTTCCATCTGGCTGCTCTACCATACATGCCTGATTGGTGGATTGCTGCAGAGATGGTTGTCCTAGAAGGTTCTCGTCTGTGTACAGGTATCTCTGACAGAGTTCGGGTTCTTGGTCGCCTGACTAAGGCCCTTCTCCCCTGATCACTCAGTTTAGGTAACTGGCCATAACTAGGACGAGTCCTGGTGGTTTTTAACTTATTCCACTTTAGGATGATGTGCTTATTGGGACATTCAAAATCTTTCTGTAATATTCCCCATATTTGTGCCTTGAGATAATCCTGTGTCATAGGTCTACAGACAATACCTTTGACCTCTTGCTTGGTTTGTGCTCTGACATGAACTGTCAATTGTGGGATCTTATATAGACTGGTGTGTGCCTTTCCAAATAATGTCCAAACATCTGTTTTATCCACAGGTGAACTCCAGTTAAGCAGCAGAAAAATCTCAAGGATGATCAGGGGAAACAGGAGGCACCTGACCTCAATTTTGAGCTTCATGGTAAAGGCTGTGAATACTACATGTACATGTGCTTTCTCAGTTAAATGTAAAAATGTACTGGTCACAGGATGAAAAACACATACATCCAGACCTAGTCCTCAGTGTATTTCCCATAATACATTGGGTGTAACTCACCACAAGTGCCCATAGTTACCAGTTACCAAAAAGGTGTGAACTGAGCTGCCCTCCAGCCTCCAGACCTGCTCTAGCCAGTCACTGAAGCACTGAATGAACTTCATCTAAATCTGGAACTGAATCTGGATTTGCAGGCCAGATTTTACCAAAGATCTTTTAATATATCATGTAAAAAGGCAGGCTTATTTTCACTCTCTTCTGAATTTTAAATGAGAGCCCTGTCAGTGTGACACCCTCTTTCACAGCCAAACTATGCATTTTTTCTGTACACTTAACGTTAGCACTCATCTAAATGTTATGTGAAGTGCCCGGGTTCACTAAGCGCTCTTATTAACCCACATTTCATCAGGCCTTCTGCACTGGATACCAGCAGCAGCAAAAACAAAACTGCCATCCGCAGCTCTGGCTGCCATTATTAATTCTTAAACGTTATTATATGGATGCCCTGTCACAATGCATTAAGCATTGCTGTCAGCACTATGTTGTGAAACACCATTATACCAGTGTGTAATGTGAATCACGCTAAGGAAGGGGTCTGTCATCATCATCATCATCATCACATTTTAAGTCTGAGAGCACATAGTCTATAGCATCCCCTGAATTCTCTTTATGTGTCCTCTGCACCTACTGAGCCGTCTCTGGGGTGTGCTGTCGCTGTGACAGGCAGCTGCTAATGGAGGCTTTACTGCAGGCTTCTGAACCTGCCGTGTGTGCACATGCTGATTAACATATCCATGTCTGCACCTCATTAAGGGCAACAGGCTGTATTTTAGACCTGGCCGGTAGTGCTTTAATATGAATGGATTTTCAACCTTGGATTTAAATGAGTGTTGCATACATCAGACCATCTTGCCTTTTTATTTTTGAAAGCTGAAGATTTACCCCAAACTGAGGTTACTGGGGTCATGTTTAAGTTAGGTTTACAACCTCAAGTCTTAAAAAACATGGGGACACCAGAAAATGTAAATTATATATACACACACATCTCATTCCTAGCTTTTTAATACAGACCTACAGTCTGCTGGCAGTTCAGGGTTTAGTTTCAGCTGACTCTTTATTCTGAGCGTACGCTACATAAATTAATGCCTCACCACCTCAGCATGACTCAGAGGTCAAGTTTTAATTTATGGAGGCAGAATGTTCTTTTTTTTTTTTGTTGTTGCATTATTTATATTGCCACCACATATGGTATTTTTCATCACTTTGCATAGGCCTTCGAAAGGCAGCCCACATGTTGATCACATTTAACAGGTTATCATTTTATGAGATTCCTGCTAAGTGAATGGTATGTGAGTGTGTGTGCCCTGGGCTGGTGCTCATTGTCCTGGGATGAGCTCCAGCAGCCGTGATGAGTCGGTGGTCAAACTTTAACTCACTGATGTGGCGAATAGCGCCAGTAAGATCTATATTACTACAAATGTAGCTGGAGGTCACACAGGCCATGACTTTTACACTTTACATCGATATGGATAGACCCAGTTGTTAAATATGATTAGTTTGTAAAAGTATCAGCTTCTAGATGTCATAGATGTCACATCCATACAGATGCATCACATGCTGGTTTTATGTTGCTGTTGCTGATGTGTTGCTAGGCAACCTTTGTCTATAAATAATATACATTTATAACAATATAGTGGAAAATTAGTTTGAATTCATAATTATTAATAACATGTTAAATGTTATTTATGTTATACATGTTTCATGTAGCACTTACAATACCACAATACAACCACTGTAGCTTTCTGCTTTAATATGTTGTCAATATGCAGTCTTTCAGGTTAAAGCATGTAATGATTTGTCTCCAAGTCAATAATTACAGGACCCTATTTCATCCTCAGGGACCCTAATTTCTCTACAGTCGTCCTGGAGACAAGTATTCCATCAATATTCCAGTAAAGTAGCACAATGGCACAGTTGTGGGAGAGACACAGCTATCTGGTGGGCTTTGAAGATTGGAGGTTTACATAACCGCGGATTAATATTCCACACTGAAGCACCGAGAGATCTGTAGGATTTTCTTCTCCTCCCACAGACACAAACCCCTGTGAACTTCCTCTCCACTCCACCGTTTCTCATTTAATTGGTGTTGGTTTGGTCATTGGATGCGAAATCTCAGTTCTCTAAATGTTAGCATTTACATGGTCCTGTGGGTTCCATCTTTTTAAAACAGACAATCACCTTCTGAGGTAAGGAACGAACAACCACAATCACCATATTCCTGTCTAGAAAATAAGACTAATTTTTGCAGGTATGCATCATTTCATGCACGTCTTTTTTTTTCCATGTCCAAAAAACTCAGAAGCTGAACTTGACATGATGTTTACAGAGGGCCACCCCATTCAAATAAATCAAGAGGGAACTAGAGTCTCTTATTTTTCATGTTCAACGTTTTAATAGGTGAAAGGACATAAGAGGACATGGGGTGTTGTGGTTGGGCAAACCAAATTTCACTATCATTCATATGTGCAATTATCCTTTGCCATCATAAATCCAAATAGCATTACTAGCTTTGAAGATCTCACATTAACTAGTGGGTACAGAAAATGCTAATCAGTGATAGGATAGAGACCCTGTTTTTGCTGAAAGCAACTGAAACTTAAACAGAACCATCCCGTCACCGAGGCGTGAGCGAGGGCAGCGGACCTGATAAAGTCATATTTTGCAGGAGAGACTGGAGACGTGGGGGGAATTAATGAAGGAATATTCGCTGCAAGCTTCTGCTCCGGTCGGAAGAGGCCGGTGCAGGCCGCCCACGCAGTGCCGCTTCAATTCACCGCTCACTCGCGTATCTGGGTTATCCAGCCTGCTCTGGCATTAAAGTGTTTCTTTTTCTGAATGAGATAAGACAGTTGCTTCTACTCCTGCTCCTCACATCTTAATTTTTTCTGTATAGGACTTTAAATGAGTGTTTTCCTGGGTGTGGGGATAATGTTCATTATGCCGTACATAACGAAGCATTAAGTGTTCTAACCCTGTTCAACCCTGATCATGACACACCAGGGCCACACCGAGTCACACCAGTTCACTAAACCTGTATGCATGTAGAAAAAGGGGTAGTGGTCTAGTGGGTGAAACACTCACCGATGAACCAGAAGAACACCAAGACCCAGGTTCAAACCCCACTTACTACCATTGTGTCCCTGAGCAAGACACTTAACCCATAGTGCCTCCAGGGGGGGACTGTCACTGTAACTACTGATTGTAAGTCACTCTGGATAAGGGCGTCTGGTAAATGCTGTAAATGTAAAACCAATCATGCTTGAATCATAAGGTGGATCATGGGAAAAAGCACTTTTATACATAGGTTAGCATTCATAAGTGAAACAAGATTGTTGTTAAAGGATTAAAATGACTAAACCACAAGTAAAAACTATATTTTGGAATGGAATACAGTATAAGATAGGGCCCACGCTGTGGCATATTGTGATTAGTGTTGTGGCCTCGATTCTCAGTCACATGTTTGCTCTTTAGGCTCTCTTGTTTTCTCCCACCATCCAAAGGCACCCATGTGGATTGGTGACTCTTTAGTGTGAGTGTGTAAGAGAATAGTGTGTGCACCATGCGGTGAACTGATGTCTGGCACAGCGTGTGTCCCTGCCCTGCTCTGATTGTCCCAGGATGGGCTCCAGCACTCACGACAAGCGATTATTGAAAGTAAGTGAGTTACTACAGGCTAGAAGTTTAGTCCTTAGTCCTGTTACTCAAGGTTGTGTCTGCCAGAGCCCATTGTGGTACACTGAGTGCAGGGTGGGGACTCACCTAGGACACACACACACACAGACAACTCAGACAAAACAAACTACAACACACAAGGTCCGAGCCAAGATTCATACTCACAATGCTGCTCCACAATTTTAGTACAGGAACATTCAAATGTAAGTGACTGGTTGCTGAAGTGTAACATGCATTGCAAGTATAATTTAATGCATGCAAATTTTTATGTATGAGTTTCATCAAACACCATGCCTTTATCACAGTAACACAGATTCACTGCATCCTTTCCAGCCATTTTTTAAAATGTGCTCAAATAATGTTTTATGTGATTAAAAGCATCAGTAGCTGATCTGGGCTCATTCACACACCCTTTCTAACCAATTCATCACCTCCCTCATCACTACAAGGACAACCCCCACCCCCTCCCTGAAAGCCACCGGAGCTGAAAGCCACGCTGTATCACCATGGCCATTCGTGTCACCGCCTATTTCACTCGCAGCGCTCAGTGCCCTTTCTTCACATCAGAATTTTCAGCCTTCTATTTTTATTTCCCCACACTGAGTGCCTTGGACATGACGTTACTTGACAGACTGACTGTGAGCAAAATACATTTTTCCTCTCATCATTTTATGTTGGAAAAAAAGGATTTAGAAAAAAAAAAAGACATTTTATCCTGGAGAATGTGTTGCGGCGAGGCAACTGGAAACTGTGTCATGCACACTGGACTGGAATAAAGCCATCTGGCCCCTGTCAGACTGGGCTTGGCGCGTGCGGAGGAATTACCTCATAGAGAGGGGCGCAGATTCCATCAATCCATTCGAGCTGCAAGCCGGGGAGCTCGTCCTTCCGGTTCCTATCAAAAATGGCCTGAAAGGAAAGAACAGCACCATCTCCAGCTGCGCCAGAGCAAAGGTCCACCCACAAGACATCAGCCCACACAGAAGTACAGAGAAGCAGCCAGCGCAACACACAGGAAAGCATTTCTTATTTGAATTAGTGCTTCAAAAATACCAAAGTAATGTGGAATATCACCAGCATTTGTCTTTGTGGTTTAATTCTACAAGGGTAATCTTCATATCTGCTCCATTATTTACATGAGAAGAACTTATGTTTATGAATTTATAATGAAAATTCTGTCTTTCAAATCCAGAATATTACCACTGACCAATCAAAAAAGAAACTCATTTATAGTATCATTTATAGTCAGTAGTGTGTTGAGAGTGAATTTGGGGTGTTTTCCCTTATACTAAAATAAAACATTTTCACTTTGACAAATGATGAATACCTTGGTTCTCAATCTGTGGTACATGGTCCAACACAAATCTTTGAGATGTGCTGTGCTGTGTCTTTAAATGCAGTGTAGTTATCCTTTTTATGTGAAGTGATTGTCACTTGTGATACACATCAGCACAGCACAAGGTGCTCAGTGAAATTTGTCCTCTGCATTTAACCCATCACCCTGAGTAAGCAGTGGGCAGCCATGACAGGAGCCCGGGGAGCAGTGTGTGGGGACGGTGCTTTGCTCAGTGGCACCTCAGCGGCAACCTTCTGATTACGGGGCCGCTTCCTTAACCGCTAGGCCACCACTTATTGTCAGTGTGGTATAGTTAATATCCACACGTAATGTGTTTGACAGCATTTTTTTACAGTGGATGACTTTCGATAGTAATTATTTTTCACATTAAAACTGCCCCCTGTTTAAATGAATTAAACACACTACACTAGTATTTTAATGCTGGTCATAATCTCAGCACTCAGAGAGCCTAATGGTACTCGTTGTGAAAGGAACAACTGGATTAAGAATTTATTATAATCTGTTATATACATTCAAAGAATCTGTTAGACTGAATTTATATAGAAAATATATACAAATACAGGGAATATTGAAATATTGAGCTAAATGCTTAATAAAAATAAAAATTCTTTATGGGGAGATTGTGTTGTTCCCTTTCATGAGAATCCCTCCACGTTTCCCATGCCGCTCCGGTCTCTGCACTTCTAACACTTGGGAGAGGCTGCGCTTCAGAGATAGTTACTGGGCGCCTAGCGCAGTAGCAGAATATATAATTCATAACGCCCACATGCTCTGGGCTAAAGATTTTGACACAGGCTTTAAACCTGGGGCCAGTGCGTTCCTTCAGAGGGAAGGCAATGTGGTGCGGCGCGATTAGTCAACGCTCACTAATTACTGAAGAACACAACTCTTTATTTAAAAAAACCCAACACGTGCACCCCTCACCCCCATACATTAAAACACCAGCAAATGAGGAAGCAAACATGGTGTCGCTTCGATCCTCTCTATTATCGCTTTAAAAAAATAAATAAAAAAAAAGAAAGAAAGATGTATTGTTGTCGCTCTCGAACCAAGGTCACAGTCCACTTCACATAATTGGATTGATCCAAATGTCAAGAGGAGTTATCACACGGACCTGGAATCTACAAACAGAGGTTAAGTTGTTTGTAGTGCGGAGCCTAATTACATTGGCTTGTGTAACCGGGTAATTCTAGGTCAGAGTCGAGCAGAGTTGGTTCAAAGATGGCTTTAGGCGCACATTATAGCAGGGACTGTAGATGTGAGCCGACAGTCCTCCCATTTCTCTTTTATCGTTGTGTGATGCAAGCACTGCGCAACCACTGATCTTTGCAGCGACCGGCATCCTCCTACCATTCAGGAATAAGGTAAATACTGATCGTATGGGAGCATAGTGATGACAAAGAAGAAAAAGAGCTTCGGCTCCAGAGTGGGTTATGACGTGCGATGGGGGGCTGCAGAACTCACAGATGGAATCAGCTTCAGCTCAGATCTCTCCCGGTCTCCCTGATCAAAGAACTCACTGGTCACCAGCTCGGCCACCTGATCATGAAAGACAGGGCCAGATTAAAGAATGAACAGCTCTTGGAGGAACGTGTGGGATCACACTACGGGTCACCGATGGGAACTTGCCTTCCTCGATATGTCCCAGGGCTTAGTGGCCGCCCCCAAGTCACACGCCGTCATCAACATTGACCTGGGTATGGTCACAACAAATTATTCCCTCACATTGCACAACCTTCTACAAACCAAAATGAAACATTTAGAAAAGAACGTTTAGAAGTGAACAGATCAAACGGATTAATGGATGTGGGATCATTCGGCCGTTCTACTTTGAATACAGAGCAAGTGGCGAACCTGCACATTTCCCTGTGCGCCTTCACGTTCCAGTTGTACTCCCCTTTACTGACCAGCTCGAAGAACATGTTCCTGTTCCTGCAGGGCAAGAGAAAAGAAGATGATGCACATGCACGCAGCGTCCACTTGGAGGCAGTGTGGGCTCAGACAAATGCATACTGTGGCTCCCTTGGTGTTTGTTTGCTCAGCATTCTCACTTCAGCTGCTGCCAGCGTTGATTATGTGTTGATTATTACGTTTTTATGTTTTCATGCTGTTCTGCCAAGATGGAGTGAATGTGGAAAGAGAGGCGGTGCCGCACGTACTCAAAGTAGAGTGTGAGATCCGTCGCCAGAATCGACTGCTTCAGCAGTTGCATTAAGTCGCCATATTCTCTGGAGGACAGATTGGAAAATATGTTGTGCCCCTAAGACAGAAAGGAGGGGGAAAAAAGAAGCAATTTTGAAAATAAAAATCCTTTGCCACTTCTAGCCAATCAGAATGTTCTACATCTGAACCGGTAATTAAACAGGATCTGTTTCATTCAGTGCCGTGACCTCACTTAACAGGGCTTAATAGGAGCCCCGGCAGGGTCATGCATACACTTATATCATCTGAATGAGACTGAGGACCCTGATTCATGGACAGGAGGGGCTAATCATTCTCACAATGAAGGGATCTCCACTGAAGAGCCCACTAGTTTCCAACTGTATTCTAGATTAGGCCGTATTAAGCATGGTTATCAAGCTATTTTTATTAAGGATTCCGGTGACAAGTCAGATCACCACTTCCTTTTCATTAACCACTGGTTCCCTCAGCTTCAACTGAGACTACGCTGTACTTTTAAAGCTGTCCCTTTGCCCAATCATTAATGCACTAATTATAAATGTCATCAGAGTGAAAGCAGTGGGTTGGGTTGGATTCCAGGAACAGGCAGCATTATCCCCACTGGAGGCTGGTAGGACACAATCTGCGGACGTTTTCCTTGTGATTTAGGGACACTTCTCATTTATATGCTAATGACGGTGACAGTGACATCCCTGCCGTATCATCAGAAAGTATTATGATTTGCCCGGCAAACGCTTGTCAGCTTTCTGTGTCGTCACAGATGCGATAATGAACCTAATGGAGCCAAGCCTGCAAATCCCCGTCTTGCTCACACCCTGAACTGTTTTTAATTAGCTATTTGCACAAACCCATTCTCCTGTTGCAACATATCTCTCAGCTCATTAAAAATTGGCTTGCGTTTTTTTCTCATAGTATAATTCTGATATTTTCTCCCAGAATGGCGCCGCTGACCATCGAGTTGTGTTAAAGGGCTCTGAGACGCATGGATTAAATGGTGAGTGGTATGCGCTGGATTAATTCATGGCTTGCACTGCACATACTTCACTCTGCAGGATCATGACTGCATGGTTGAAGTGATGGTGCTCGAGGGTGGCGGATGTCCCATACAGGAGAGACAGGGCGGAGCCCGTCCTGAGTGAAAACATGAGGTAAACATTGAATAAAAACCCACAGAAGGGTGATATATGAAGACTATAACTTTAAAAAGAGTACACTTTTACTAACAGAAATATTTAAATAAGATAACAGTAATACTTTACAATAATTAGAGAGCATTCATAATGCATCATCGCACAAAGTGTTCATAATTCTTTCATAAATAATGTAGTAGTGCAATGTAATCAAGTCAGGATTGGAAATAAATATCTTTGCGAACTTGTTCACTAACGCATATGAAATTTTTCTTTTCAGGAAATACATGCAACCATGAGGAATTCATTTCAAGTATATAATAATACTTTTTGCAGTGCCACTGCACCATTGATGAAGCTTTCAAACAAAACACTGCACACACAACGTCAAAGTGAAGGTTGACAGTAAAGTAGTGTCCTTCAAATGGTATATTTTAAACCTGTATGTAAAGTCTAAACATGGAAAATGACTGATTTGTCAGCACTGTACAGCTCATGTCACCCGAGTAAATGTTTGCATGTCATTACTTCTGTTCAGCGTAACTAATTGAGTCATTAGGCTGGACGGACTCAACGAAGCTGCCTTGTGACAAAGTCATTAGTTAAAAAAAAGGCACAATAGAAACAAAACAGAATGTTGATGAATGAACGATTACTATCTGCACACACGCAGATATATGTAAATATGATTCATCTCTGCAATTTAGCTGCAGTTCAGAATCTTAACAACATTAAGGTGACATTTGACCGTAAGTGAAAGGAACAACATTTAGGGCCCAGTGGCCTGATTGTCACTCCCAGCTTGGCGTGTTCAACAGACTGTTATGCAAGCCTTATGCAATGCAGCTCTTGACTCTGGCTGATCTTAGCTGGAGCGGCTGCGGCAGACACCGGCTGTCTGCAGGGAGGGATGAGGCCGCTTACTTGGCTTGGAAGGCATTGTTGGTCCCGCGGTGGTCCAGGTCGTGGCATATGGATCCTACGATGAGAGCCAGGATCTCCACCTCCGTCAGGGTCTCCTGGAATCCTGCTGTCTGCCAGTAACAAAGAAGGTTCTGTCACAGAGGCTGGGCTGACCCCTGGCTGCCCTGGTGTCCTCATGTTTCGGCCCGAGCTGACTTTCCGCCTGGCTTCACTGACCGCGATATGAAGGGAATTCCGCATCCGTAAGAACATTCAGATTCCATTTTTAAGGGTTGTTGCCAGTGGGCTTTTTGAATCATGAGGGCAGCGACAGACAAAGAGCACTTGGATGGGCCTTAAAGTGCAGCCATTCAGAGCACAGTTGGCTTTATGGCAGAAATAATAGTGGTTCGCTTAATAAACGCTGCATGGGCCCCCGAGCTCTGAATGACACAGGGGCCATTACAGTTTCCCCTGCTGATAATCATTCCTAATAGCATTTCAACGTATGCATGATAAAATAAAAACAGTTTGTGGAAGTGCCCCAAAGGATTTGCAGAAGAAATGGGCTCTTTTAAATCTATAAAACAGTCTTCCCAACACCAGAATGAATCAAATCTGGAACCTTACTGACTACTGAGCTACCATAATAAGCGGGTACAGGCATTATGAATTCCAATTTAAATTACTAGTCAATTCATTCATTTTCTTAGTTTTTGTTTCTGCAGTTTATCCAGTGAAAAATAGTGGTCAATCTGTCATCTCCAGGATTTAAAATGGCCCGATAATAAATGTGGTCAGTTCTAAGCAGTGTGTGACAGAATGAAAACCTTCTGGCAGGGGTCCATGATGAGTTGATGCTGCATGCATTACCCTGTGTTTTACACAAAAGATGATCTCATTTACATTTACATTTAAGGCATTTGAATGATGCCCTTTTCCAGAGTGACTTACAAAGTGCTTCCATGTTACCATCGATGAAGTGATCAATTCTGCTTCACTAGGACCCCCAACTATGAATACAATTTTTTTATTCACTCTGGTGTAGTTTCTAAACATAAGTCAGGCAATAAAAATGTTACAAGTTAATCTAAATATCCTATAAAGAGGAAGGTCTTGAGCTGCCGTTTGAAAATACTCAGTGACTGAGCTGTTCTGACCTCGAGGGGAAGTTCATTCCACCACCGAGGGGCCAAGACGGAGAAGAGTCTAGATGAATGTCTTCCTTTTACCTTCAGAGATGGAGGGACCAGGCGAGCAGTACTGGAGGCTCGGAGTATACGAGGTGCAGTGCGAGGTGTAATAAGGGCTGTGAGGTAGGATGGTGCTACTCCATGTTTGGCTTTGTAGGCCAGAATCAGTATTTTGAACCTGATGCGTGCAGCTACTGGGAGCCGGTGGAGGGAACGTAGCAGAGGGGCGGTGTGGTAGCAGAGGGGTGGTGTGGGAGAATTTGGGAGGGTTAAAGGACAGTTGTGCTGCAGCTTTTTGTATTAGTTGTAGAGGTCGGATGGTACGTAGAGTGTTAAGTAACAGCTTTCCAATAGCCAACATCAACAAAGACGCACAACTAACAGAAATCCTGCTGTTGACTGATGAATGGATGAATGCAGAGATTGTACTCACTGTCAGCATGGAGAACATGCACTGGCAGACGTTGAAGGCGTGTCTCCAGTTGTGGTAAGGGACCATGCGGTAGTTCTTCCTCACCGTGAGCAGCCATCTGCACAGCGTCTGCACACCAGGGGAGACGAAGACAGTTGAAAAGAGTCTCGCTTTCATGCACCAACACGTCATCTTCCATGAAACATTTAGTTCCCTCTTCCCAAACAACAGGTCCCACCTCGTAGTCGATCTTGAACTTCTGCACCATGCCCAGCTCCATAAACATACGCAGAGCAGCAGTTATCATGGCATCCACGTCCAGTGAGAAGTCGTCAAAGGACAGCTTATCAATGCCCAGCTCACAGACCAGGGGGATGTTTGCTGCCTGTTTTTACCAGTAGGACACCCGGTGACAGAAATACATTTTGATGACTTTAGTGGATCTTCTCATTCTTGAATAAATGTATGAAACGCATGGGCTGCTTATAGAGGAACAGAGGAATAATGACCAGAGGGACTATAGCACATACGGTACAGGGAGGGTGTTAATTAGATCGCTACAAACACATCGAAATGGCGAACAACGTGCTAATAAGAGAACGGTGAGAGGCGCTTTGGCGTGATTCTCGCAAAATACTATTTGCACTCAATGAAACATTCTATTTTTAACGTGCAAAACCAAATCGGGAGTTGCAGTGAGCAGACAGGGAAAAAAAATTTCTATATATATTTTCCCCGGATTAATTAGATTATTGCACTCCTGGAGCGCCGTGCTGCTTTCGGGCAGAAGATGAATACGCAGCTCCACCTCGCCAGCCCAGCACTTTCCTTGGGAAATGTTTGCCTTTTGGGTCAGCGGGTGCGCAAGTCTAACTCGACCCCTGGCGTTATGAATGGCTGTGGAGGGCCGTTCGCTGGTGACATTTACAGTGCTTCTATTTGTAGGCCGGTTATGAAAGTGGAAAAGGCCGGGCGCTCGTCGGTGAGGAGGCTCTGAAAAACATGAGGCTGAGGGTAAGAGCACTGGAGCACCCTAACAGGGATGACACTTCGGGGCGCTGTTTTAACAGCGGGGCATTATTTATCGACACACAATCGGCCATGGAGTCACATGCGAAATTTCCAAGTGATGGATGGTACCCCGGTGGGGTTCATAAACAGCCCCATAGCGAGTACTGTATAAATAATGCAATGACTTCTCAAAAACAGCAGATTTTTATATATTTATAAGAACGACCGGTGCCTGATTATTGTATTTGAGAAAATGTCAAACAAATGGATTGGGTTTGTTAACGATTAGGTATGTGAAACGTATTTTTCTTCACAGTCTAAATGGATGCTGGCCTAAAGCATCAATCAAGCATCTGCTTTTGTTCATGATTTGGTGGTTATTTAAATCTGAATAATCAGACATGACTGTGCACTTAAATTGCTGTTATACTATTGCATCTCAATAAGAATACTTGACTGTATACGTGAAAATACTTTTTAGATGTTGGATATGTTTGTATTGTCATTGACCGTAGGTACTAATACTAATAATTCTCAACAATCAATCAAAGCCAGTGATACTGCTGTATTTTTTTCAGTTATCTTTGAGAAAATGTCTTGTATAAAATTGAGGACATTCAACTGTTTATTAACCTTTAATAACCATTCATCAACACTGATACTAAATCTGTTACCTTAAATTTGTCAACCTCTGTCTTGGAGCAGGTTGCATGGTATGACAGGACCTACAGGAAGACAACATGGCTGGTTACTGCACTGAATGCATTAATACTGAACAAGAACACCATTGGGCATAAGGCTGGAGCAGCTGTGAGTTGATTATAATTGCCATGAGAATATGAGAATATTACCGAGTGCAAGACTGGTGAACAGGAAGGGAGTTAAGCAACAATCTGCTATTAATTTCTGTGGTTAACTGCAAAGTACAAGGTCTGCCCACGCGCTGTCACAAAAGATTGAATCGCGCATGATCAAACCCAGCAGCAAGATCCCAAACTAACAGTGATGTTCACTGAAAGTGAATGACACACACATCCCCACTATGCTCTCCCTACGCCACGGTCACACACTCCGGGGCTAATGCGGGTCTCCAGATAATGCAAGGTGATACGGAGTCCCTCTTTTAGCTCGGAATGTTCCAGATCCACAATGCAGCGCGCCCTGGGAAACAGGGATGTCGGTATAGATTCCGTCCCCGTGCCTCGCGCTCGCATCCAGTGAGGAATAACTGTGGCCGCCTCTCGCATCCTTATTTGATCAAGCGCGCTCATGTTTATTCAGCGCCGCCGGCAGCGATGCATCTGTATGCTGTGCCTGCCCACCGCCACCGTATCTCAGTAACACCGCCGCCACCCCACGAGCTTCACCTGAGATCCCTGCGCTACTGGAGAGGTCCAGTCAACCATTCAGCCGAGATCCGAATGATAACGTTGGTGGGGTGGGGGGGGCTGGCTCTCACCGCGTACGGCACCGTCATTGTTGTTGGTCAGGAGCGATGCCCACCAGCATTAACAATTAAGCAGCTCTTTGTTTGAGGCTATTGACAGATATCCCTTCTGTCGCCGCCCGGCCGCCTACGTCCACAAGACACATGACACTAATAGAGCTGATCAGACAATATACTGCGGCCAACAGCGCTAAAACCTGATGGGTTTACATTACAAACTGCATTAAGACACGTTTCCAAAGGGACTGAATTAGGAAGAGGGAACAGACTTCATGCTATCAAATGGTTGGGGTGTAAAGATCCACAAAATTCCAACCTAAAAATGTTCAGGCTCAAAAACAGCCCACCCAGCGCCGATGTCCCATTGTCCCCCATGCAAACTTTATAAACGTTCACAGTTCTTACGTCCAGAGCCACAGACTGCTTGGCCCATGACTTCTTCACCTGGTCGTACATAATGGTGTTGTTGATGCCAAGACCGCAGAAAATGACAAATGCCTAGAAGGGACAAGAACACACTGTTATTTCTCTGTATTACACACAGTGTGCACGGTAAAAAAAATAAATGTGTGCTTCATCCTGGTGTCGTGGGATACAAACAATGATTAATGCCCCTACACACTCACACAGCCAGCGTGTTATATGAACAGCAGGATTTCTATATATACGGCTTTCCCTCTAATATTGGACTGCTGTGTAGTATTTATGTTTTAATCATATTTCTCTTTCCCCATCATTTCTGTTCTTTTATGGTTCGTACCTCAAAAAGTCGCTGGTCTGCATCATCAAATGGTTTCCCATCCAGTCTGTTCAGTACCTGGGCCACACCTACCACAGAACACACACAAAAGTCCTGAGTGTGTTGGCTGCTCCCCCCCTGCAGCACTGTGTTCCACGGCCGGTAATTACGGCCGCCTTTACGCACGCTGTGCAGCCCCGCGCTCGCCGAGCCCCAATTAGCTTTAAATCACACCCACGCATTCATTAAAGTCATTGATAAAACAATGCACAGGCACCCTGGCTCCGCGGCTGATGAATATGTAAGCGCTTCGCCGACATTACCCTGCGCCCACAGCACGCCGCGCTCACCAGCTACAACGCCGACTGATCCGCTTCCTCTTTCCTTCTCTCGCTAGGACACAATAACGATCCCTTTTCACATACGTTATACATAAAAAATGCGGCACAGTTTGCATTTGCCGTCTTCTGCTACTGTCTCCATACACACCAGGAGCCCTTGTAGCAGTCCAGTGCCGTGCTGAATGGTCCCATGCCCACACAACCAGACAAAAGCTGCTTTTCTGGACCCTTTTCTACGTTCCAAAAAAGAAAAAACGAGGATCCGAAGATTCAAATAACACACATCAAGTTATAAAGCAAACCCAAAATTAACAAAGCAAAACGCTTCATATTGAAAGCAGCCAAACGTGCTGACATGACAGCGTTTCACACTTTCGTCCTCATTTTAACCATATTATGTCTGACGATGGGGATGTTTTTTTCCTGAAGGAGATTATTGTTAATGATCAGCTCATGAAGCTGCTTATGAGGATTCAAATGATTCAAATGATTCATGAAGGCACATTTTGTTTTTTTTCATAGCCTTTACACAATAGGCGTGTTGGAACGTTTGACAGAGTTTGACTTTTGATGAAGGTTCAGCAGTAGGTCGACATACAATGCACCTTTTAAAGAAGGTGTTCCTAATAAAGTGACCACTGCCTGTCTTGTCAATGGCACAAGGCAACCAGCAGGATCCCCTTCATTCATCTCCACATTTTTCAAAAACCAAGGACTTCTCTTCTGCCGCGAGGACGCAGGCAGTGGGCGGCTGAGGTTGGACTGCCATTGTCCTTTGTTAAAAGGTCTGCTTAATAACAGAAAAAGAATTTTGAACATCCGTCAATCACAAAGCGGCTCAGCCTTCAACTCGTAACCTTTCCGCCCTTGATTCGCAAACGCACTGACTGTGCGCGATTGTGGCCTATTGAAAGGAGGGAGGATGTGAGGAATCCTGCTAATGCCTCTTTACGTTTGCTGCTGTTGTGCGCTTATAATGGGCTCTGGGTCCTGATAGATTCCTCCCACACACAGACACACACAAATCTCTCTCTCTCTCTCTCTCTCTATCTCATATAGACACTCACACACACAATGCACCACGGCAGCCAACCCCATTTTACTGCTGACCGTCTGTGTGCAGGCAGCGCCGGCGCCTCTCCTGGCAGCCATGCTGATCGGTTTGCACTCAAGCAAAAGTAATGACTTGGAGAGTCAGATCTCAGAGGGCCTGAGTCTAGCTGCTAGCGTTGCCTCTCGCCGCAATATCCAGCACCAGCGTCGAGCAGGAGATCAATGATTTATCAGGGTGCACGGGTAGTGCAGCCCGGGCCCGGAGCTGATGCTGTGGTGGCTGAGAGACGTATTATAAGCAGCAGCGCCCGGTGATTAGGAAAGTTCTGGAAGGATTAAGAGTCTAATTGAAATTGTAATGGCCACCGAGCCGAGGCTCAGGCATTAGTAAGATATCTTTTCACATGCACACTTGACCAACTCCACGCTGGCATCAAAGAAAAGCGGAACTTACCTATTATCTGATGGTTACTGTTCCAGATTGGCACACAAAGAACAGAGCGTATGTGGAAACCGGAGAACTGATCCGCCTGAAGCAAAACGGGGGAGACAATGAAATGAACGACATGCACCACGTTGTGCGAATTAACCCCTTTAACAGTCCAAGAACCAGCAAAGACAGACAGCACTTTAATAATATGTCATAAATATCATAAATATGGAATTTGTTTTCAAATGAATAGTCGTAGGAAGATTCAGATCAAGTTGTATATCAGTGACTTGTTAAATATAGAACCCATGGAACCAAGTCTACCTCTGCATCGAACCGGGGGTCTTGATATGCATCGCTGATGTTGACGGGGAGGCCAGTGGAGGCGACCAGCTCGGCAATGCTGTTGTTTATCAGCCAGTCGGAATAGGAGGACTTCTCCAGGCTATCCTTGAAGCTGGAGAACACAGTGGTGGATGGAGACCATCATTTTGCTCTACATCTTTGGTAACAGTTTACGTGCACTTAATTGAAACAAATTAGAGAAGCAATATAATACCCACTAACTGTGTGCAAATAATTAGTCTGTTATTAAGCCTACTGAACACACATTTAAGCAAGTATTATGTAGTTGATTCATTACTATTAAACATCATAAAATGGTGAAAATGTGAAAATCTGATTGGCTGAGCCATACTCAAAGCCATAACTGCACACCTGTGACCACACATTACAGCAAGTGCTTTTATGTTGCTTTTACAGACACGTTGCTAGGCAACTGTGTCTCTAAATGAAAAGCACTGAATGAAAAGAATGTGAATTATTTGTATTGATGACAAAATATTGAGTCAACATATTTGATTTATACTTGTGTTTTAAATAATGCTTGGACCGTACTAATGAATGAACGTAATAGTGAATGAATAAATGTCAGCAAATTATTCCAACAACAACAAATAACCATTTTGAATAAAATATTTGCTGGTCAAAAACCTCTGTAAAACAGATGCCGTTCCCAATGGTTTCAGACATTTCAATATGCCCCTCTAGAGCCTTGTGACATAATGTAAAGTTAACTGTATGATTGCCGTCCTCCCACCCACACTTAGGGAACGAGAGTGTTTTGCTGCCTGTTCCTCTCGGCCCAGGTTTGTTGTGGCTCAGCAGCGCTCAGCACATCCAGACTCCCGAGATCCCAAGTGGTCATGCAAATCGACAGATTGCAAAACACACGGGAAACACTTTAAACCCCTGTGATTTCACCCGTTCCGTTCCTTACAGGCACAGGACAAAGAGCGCAGCGCCTCTGGGGGTAAACACCTCCCTGCCGCCTCAGATTACCACATTACCGCCCGCAGTGCAGCAGGAGAAATGTCAGGGCTGACATTATGTTTCCTTATGGAATTTCAGGAAAGGTAAAAATGTCATGAAATGCTGTCTTTGATATATTCATTTAATTTAAATCGTTGAAAACCTTGCTTGCCGAGCCCCTTGGCAGATAACACAGTTAATGTGCTTCTTTATTGTTCCGATGTCTGGTTGAAATGTTTAAATGGGAACACTGAGGATGTCAGATGATGAAGATGGTCAACAGCTCCTCTAGATCTTTCAGTAACACTTTATTTTACATTTCCAGACAAATACATCATACAGGGCCCAATTGTCACAGTGCCACATAAGACACAGTGCAAGGGGAGTGTTCGCTGATGTCCCTTTTTTTTACTGAAATTTATTGATCTTGTTGATTTTCTGTATCATGGGGAGGAGGAACTAATTATGCACCCAGTTCTTTTTGATGCTGTGTTTTTACAGTATCCCTGACACCCAGAAGACTACAAGACTTAAATTACGTTTTTAATATTTCAAGAAATTAGTTGAAGAATTCTGACTGGCAAACCAGTGAATAGGACAGGCGCTCCAGACATTCTATCATTTAAATGTTCGCCGTAATGTTATGTTGTACATATATTTGTATACTGATGCATACTGTAATTTACATCTTACCCAGTTATTTAGGCAGTACGTACATGAAATAAACACATGGACTGGGGGAAAGTCATTGAGCCTATCAGATTTAGTAATGTAATGTAATGTAATGTAGAAAAGAGGAGAACTCACTCAGCTCAAAATTTGTTCAATCAATTGATGTACAATGGATGTTTTGCGCTAAACATGTGGTCCCTGGCATTCTCTTGAGTGATTGGTTATGAACTGAAGAACAGAAACTTGCAAGTAAAGGCCTGAACACAATCTGGCAACTACAGAAGAATGGACAGGCCTAATTAAATGAGTGGAGAAACTCATTTGTGGGGCGTTTTGCTGACATGGTTTGGGGCCGCTCATCTCCTCGGAGGGTAAGGTGAATGCAGATCGATACAAAGTGAATGTGAGGGATCACCTCCATCCTGCAACGCGTCTGTCTTGACAAAGAGTGCTGTCCACAGGCGTCATTCATTTTTGATGAGTATAAAAATGCCGTTAATCACACAATATGACGATCGGTCGCTGGATCTCAACCCCTTCAGAACTCATAATGTATATTCTGGAGCATAATCGTAATCTGCACTGTCCAGCACCATCATCGAAACACCCAGTGAAACACCCATCTTATGAAAGAGTGGAGGGCCTGGAAAATCTGTGACAATCCCCACTGAAGCCGTCAGATCATGTTGGCAGCTCCTTAATACGACACATAAATCACATGAAGATGCATACATATTTTCAAAGTGCAGATGTGACACCAATCGTCTTCCCAATTCAACTTCGTCTTACTAATGTGACGTTTCTAAAGCAATTAGGCAAAGTTCTTCCAAAGACTTGCTGTTCTTCTGATGCTGAACAGCGCTACAGTAAAAGACGCTTCTTGGGCTGAGAGCTCTGTTCCAGATCACAACACTACCAGATCACAAAGGCAGGAAAACAAAATCTCGACTTGAAAGGACTTCAAAGGATCCTGATGCGGGGAGAACAACACGTCCCAGGTGTTCCAGGCTGCGGCGCCGCCGCTCCTCATGACATTCCCCTGAAGTGCTGCCTCATTCTGCCACAATGCTTCTTTAATTACACCTGCACTTAGTGCGCTCGTAGTGGGGACGTCCACGCAGCGCTGAACAAAACCACAAATTTGGCCTTGTATCCTGTTTTGTGTCCTTCACACAATGAAAAAAGTGAACACTAGCTAAACTTAAACTCTTACACCTAATACTGTAGCATCAGCATGTAAATGAACAGGTTACAGCGGGTTTATTTGGTTTATTTGCATTGCGGCAATGCTACAATATAAGTTGTGGTGGCCGGCGTTCACTTTTCTCCTGTCCCTCCAGGAGGTAAAGAGAGGGGCTTCAGGGCAACGGGGCTGATGCACCCTCAGTGTGCACCGCGAGCTGCATTAACGGCCGAGCCGGAGACTCTCGCCGGCATGTCGTGTTCAGAGGAGCATGCAGAGGGACGGGAGGACAGAGCCCTGCGCTTTTAACAGAGGCGAGGCTGAACGGGTGCAATATTTTACGCCATTGTTTGTTTTTTCAGACTAACGGCATGCGGCCAATTAGTGTCTCATCAACGTTGAAAGGGGGTTTGGGGGGGGGGGGGGGGGGGGGGGGGGGGGTATATATACAGTGGGATGTAAATGATCCCTCCGCAGCAATATTTAATGTCTGGGTTTAAAACATTTATCAGCGAAGGGAGCAGTTCTGCCGAGCAGCTCCATCCTGGCTTTAAAGCCGCCCGATTGCAGCAGCGCCAGTAGCAGCTCCCATTCTGATGTTCCGACACTGGGCCGCCGAAAAATAATACAAGTCACAGCTGTCACTATATATGTCACTAAGAATATATAATGGAAAAACTAAATAAATGTGTAATAATGCACATAATAAGATAAAATCTTTGTTCAAATACCATGTATAGCTTTATTACTTACTGACCCATTTACCAGCGTGTTTGCGTAGTGTACGGCATTTTTGGCCCAAAAATGGTGGGTGTCACATCCCAGTCCTGTTCCATATTCAGGAATGTGTTCAGGAGCGAGACTGAGCAGCAGCCAATAGAAATGCATCTTGCCACTGTCCAAATAGTTTTTTGATACAGCCAATCAAATTCAAAAAAGGGCGGAAGATGTGAAGATGTCCACATTTTTAAAAATACTGCTGGATGAATAACAAGAATAACAATTCACATTGTTTTGCTTTCCACATTTGCAGAGGATTTTTATTCACTGGGCACATCGCTCATTTACTTCTGGGTGTGTCGATGAACAGATTCCAGCAGTTATGCCACACACAGTGTCGCGTGCTTTAAAGCATGGAGGCATTTACCTCCAGCTTACTAATTGAGTTATGGAGCTTCTGTGTAGAGTTGCATTCTTTATAGAGTTGGTTCTTTACTAAATCCATCTCGTCTGTCTTACCTGCTGTCTGTGTCCGCACTGCACTTCGGTGACAAGAGCTCAAAGGACTTGGTGAATTTCACCACCTACAGGAAGAGAAGAGCAGGATGAGTGTAATTAACCCCCCTCCCCACCCCACCCTCTGGAAAGGCCACAGTAACACCTCCACACGGACTGTCAGAGAGAGCCAAGTACAAAGGCCCGTCGTTTTTTTTTTTTTCGGTCAATATCTGGTGCCCAAATTGACCTGCATCAGCCACCGATGGCAGGATGAAAGGGAAGGGAGGGGTGGGGTGAAGGTGGGGGTGGCGTACCGGAGACTCGATGTCCTCGAGCAGCTGCACAGAGCAGCGCTCACATTTGAGCAGCGTCTGGGCACGGTGCATGATTTTCCTTACTATCTTCTCCAGGTCCGTCTGCTCCTCAAAAAGATCGTTCACCACCTCCAGAAGAGCCTGTAGGGCGACAGAAACACGCGGGAAACATGAATTGGAAAATCCCAGCAATCTCAGCAAAGACTGGAAAGCAGGAATAACTTAAGTTACGATAAAGATGTTATAACACTTCATTCAAAGCAAAAATAAATAAACCATAAACAGAGGTCTTTTCTGTCATCTTCAGCTATACGCCCGTCCACCAGCCTCACTGGTGTGATTTACACCAGAAAGCTCCCTCTGCCCATGTTTCCCAGCAGCGTGAGTGGGCTCGGCCGGATCCAGCCTCACCCTGCTCCGGTCGTACTCCTTCCTGGAGGCGGCGAAGAGCTGCGCGTTGGAGATGGCGATCCCGCAGAACGGCAGGTACATCTGCAGCACCTGCGGAGTCATTAGTTACCGGATAGTTACAATGTGGTTCAGGAAAAGGCATCGTTTTGGCATTCATTAGCCACGACTAACACATCAATTCATCTCAGTGTTGGTCTTGGTTGCTTCCTTCAACCCCCCATGCCTCGGGGGGATTACGTAAATCCCGTAATCAATCCCGTCTTCCGTAATTTTTCCGTGTTCTTTTTCCTTCCTGGCTACTACAGAGACTGTTATATTTGAATGCGTAATGATCCTGTCAAACTAAAACCACAAATTATTTATGTTACCACTGACGCAATCAATTTAGCAGCGATGTTGAACAGCAGGCACGCACGCATGCTTTATTAATGCGCAACGTTCGTACAGCGGTGAAAACAGCACTGCTTCCAGCAGGGTCCTGTGCTGGTTACTTCACAGGTTACTGACCTGCAATGCAACGCACACGTTAACCTGTTATACGCAACATCATGCTCCGCATGCATTATTAAACGAAGGCGTCTGACACTGGAGGTGGTAGCATGGAAGCCAACATTTTTTTGCACTTTTTAATTGTTTTGTCTCCACAGTGCTGGGAGACCGGATAATTACTCTCCCTTATCATTTGCCTTCCACAAAGCTCCTTCTACATTAGTGCAAAGAAGGCTGCGGTAATAGAACAGTAGGAAAAAAATAATAGAAAGAGATTATTTACCTGTTTTCTATTCCATTTAAAACTGAGTTCGCCGGGAACGCGTGTAATCAATCCCGGGCGTAATGGATTGACTAATCTATGACGGATAAATGGGATTTTAAAATGAATGCTCTAATCTGGCTAGCACAGTAATGCACGGATTGATGCTCGGTTCACACCTAATTCTCACAGCCAGGCAGCTTGCTGACTAAATTGCCTTGTCTGAGAGACACTTAAGGTTCCAGACAATGAATTAACGTGCTTTCTCCCTACACACACACCTTCAAATCTCTTTGTGTTATTTATTTGACCATTTAAATGCACAGAATGACTACACCTCACTTTGACTGCTCGGAACAAGTTGTGCACGCTTTATATGGTTGTCGTGTACACTTCATTGAATTGTGTATCCAACAATGACTAAAGCCTGAAATAGTGCACAAAAAAGATAAATCACAAAATTTCAATCACATTGTGTCCCTGAGCACGACACTTAACCCCGAGTGTCCCCAGGGGGACTGTCCTTGTCACTACTGGTTGTAAGTTGCTCTGGATGGGGGCATCTGATGAATGCAAATGTACTGCAAACTAAGAGTGGGCCGCTTTTTGGATGCTTTTTTTTAGAGTGTAACAATTTCAGACAATTAACAAAGTTTTTTAAACAGTTTAAACACACGTAAACACTCATTCTACATTCTTTAAACCTGCCCGTCAATACGTCACATGCACAAATATCATTAAAGATAAAGAGTTTCTTTTATTTATGTAAATCCTGAAAAACAAAACCAAAATGCTAAAAAAGATAGTGTAATATTTGTACTGTTACTTTAAGATGGGTACTCAGATCATTTCATTTTAATGTATTTTAAAAACTGAAATGTCTTTTGCAGACATTTGAAACACCACAGGGCACACACACCATTCACTCACAGACTCACACCTACGGTCAATTTAGAGTCGATAATGCAACCAGTGCACATGCCTTCGGAGGGCGAGAGGAAACCGGAGAACCCAGAGGAAACCTCCACTGACATGGGAAGAGCATATAAATTAGAGAGATTTATATTACAATCATATTACATTAACAACAAATGCACTCTAACATGTAATTATTGTAATTTAACTGCACCCATCAATATGGTCAGTACGACTGACACCCTGGAACTCTTTTGTAGTTCGGCGTGAACATAATGCAGGAATTCAGGTACAACGTAAGTTCCTCTAATTTCATTCTTACTTTTTTTTGTGAGTGGGTGGAGCGGCTTGGCTGACTGCTGGGTGAAGAATGGTTTAATAACGGAACACACTGACCGAGCCCTCGGGTGGTGCTGGCCGCTCTTCATTCTTATCTCCTTACTTCCTATAGGTGACACGTGAGACACTGGCGCGCTGGTCCTGCTCGGAGTCCCGTCAAATGAACTGCGTTGCCCAGTGAAAGCACCCGACGTGGCGTCAAGTGGGATAGTCTCGGCACCGTCGGCACCGGCGCGACCCGCATTCCCTCCTCGTGTCACGATGGCCGTTTCTGACCTCCTTCCCACCTCGGATGCGTTTAGCTGCGATTGCTCTTTACTGGAGGCACGAAATCCAGGGCAAGACAACGGTAACAGCGCGGCTCCGTTACTCTGCGTGCTTTTTTGAACGGACGTCTCGTGGCAGAAACGCGCACAGGTGCACTGGCGGTGGCGCCGATGGCCTACTTTCGCGGTGGCCCCTCCGGCCCGCCCGCTGACTGGAGGCTTCCCTCCGCGTCGTGGCTCGGTGGACCGCCTCTCCGGCGTCACGCAACTTGCCGCGGCGCGAGTGCGAGTCCAGTGTTCGAAACCTGCCCGGCCCGCGGGTGGCCACCACGGAGCGCCGCAGCAGCAGAGATTACAGAGTATCACACAGGGCCCAGGCGCGGCCGGAACCACCACAATTCTATCACCCCACTCACTTTCCACAAGCGATTAGTCTTGCTCCCGGGACACTGGGCACAGACACACACACACACACCGCTCATTCACACACTCACACACTCACACCCACCAACAATTCAGAGACGGCAGTTCACCCAGCGCCAGCAGTCAGCCGGGGCTCAAACTCCCAACATGGGATTTGTATGACTAGGAAAAACATTTGGCTTGAGGCAAAACGAAAGAGGACATCTGGTTAACGGCCACGAGGAGGACAACTTTCTGCTATGATGCAACCTTCGGATGCAAATCGCCGCTAATTTGCCAATTTTGAGTGAATGGAGCTGCTCCCCGGGCAGCCGGCCACGTCCCATTACTTCAACCGCCCCGCAGGCTTGCCGCTGTGGAAGCGAACTCTCCATCAAGCGGCCCGCAAACACAGAGGCGAATGTGCGTGGAGGGACGGCATCACTCCGTTCATCTGACTCATGGCTGCTGCGTAAAGGCACGCGCGGCCTGCCATTTCCACGGCTTTTTGGGGAATGCTACAGCCGAAATTCACGGATAGTTTTTTTTCCATTTTATGCAGTAAAACTGACACTGAACGTTTTTTTGGCTCCCGTTTTGCTAACAGAGTTGAAAAAGAGTATAAATGGCAGCACCCAGCAGAACAATGGTACTCGTATAGCCCGATGATTTACGCCACGAAAAGCCCGGGAATTGCAGAATCCAGGAAATAAAACGGAATCTGTTCTAAAATGCGGAATTGCATACAGTGCGCGTTTCAGGACGTTTGCGCCCCAACACAATGTAAATGCTCGGTCAGCTTTGGCGAAGAGGCTGTCAGTGTCGAATACGTAATCACACGCCCGATCGGTTCCGTAGTTCAGCCAACTCAAAGAAATCGGTGGATTCAAAACTTGTTTTTTTTATCATGGTTCCCGTTCATTACGCAACTTTGCGTTCTTTTATGTTGACGTCACTTTTATTTCCCGAAAGGAAGAATGTGTAATATTGTGAAATAGTTCTTTGCATGAAATGATCGTATTATTTACATGTAAATGGTTTACAAAAGCAAAGAGTAAACGGCCAAGCACTTTGTGGAACAGTTGATTAAATGTGATTTGTCATATTGCGTTTTTAGGTGAATAAAAATGTTTATAACAGAAAATGGAAAAAAAAAAACTGAAAAGATGTGACGGATTTCATGGGGCCCGTCTACAGGAACCTGCACGACTGCTGGATTCCCTTTGGGCCAAAGAAACAATGCAGCATAAAATTGCTTGTATGCGTCCTGCGTTAATATCCCATTTCATTATCATTATTCATAGGCGCACATTGGCATTTGCCAGGTTGTTTCCACCCACGCTTGATTCTGTAAAACCTTATAAAATGAAAAAATAAATAACCCACAACAACAGCAGATCTTGTTGTCAGTGTCAAGCGTGCAGGTTTCTGGGCTACGCTTCATGGTGTCATGTGACACGGGAGGAGACGCCAGCAACTGGGAGCCTGCCGAGAACATTTCATATCTTATTTCAGAAGGAGGCATCACAGGCCGCCACATAAAGGGTTATTACAGTACTGCTTCAACTGCTTTTGGAACGGAGCAAGAATGACGAACGGGAGGTTCAGTTTGACTCCTGGGTTAAAACCAACATGACGCTTCATATGTTTTATTGTGAATATACCAATTGGATTTTTAAATTTACATGCAGTGCACGAAGCAAAGGAAAAGACACAAAGTTTGATATTTGTTCCATCAAGAGACTAAATCCTATATTCAAACACAAACTTGATAGGCTCAGATAACTATGTAGTGTAGGTTCACCGACATAATTCTAAAAAATCTGCAAAAAGGTGAGAGCCTGAGGAACCATGTGTCTCTATAAATAATATTCAATGTACGAACTTAGTTAATAGAAAGGAATATAACAGAATGCAACAGCATTGTTAATTAAGGACAATGATCTGTATTAAAAGATCCATAATTCATATTTATTGACATTTCCTATATTCAAACAAGCAATCCGCAACTCTCCTCAGGGAGGTAAGTATTATTACAGCAATAATCCCTTCATCATCAGTCACAAACATGCATGATAATGATGTGAAATATGTGCTTAAAGGCATTTTACTATGAATTTGGTCCAAATTTCCAACAGGATATATATTATTATGTACCATTGCTACCATTGCATGTTGCAGTCATCGGCAATAACTGTGGTTCTTTAAAAAAAAAAAAAAAAATTCATTCTCAGAAATCTAAATACTTAGAAACCCCGACCATTCAAATGCGGCGGCCTAGAGACACATTTCCCAGGAATTACCCGTCCTTCACAAATAATTCATGTAATTGTGTTCTGAAGCCGGGGGTTATATCACACATCCTATCCGCAGATAACGGGCTTGTGACAGTAACAGCTCTGAAGAGGCGACGCTGAGGATTTCATCATTAATTCAGCAGCAGCCACTCTGAGCATTAACATGATGGTCGCGCTGCCGTGCAGACAGTGCTGCCGCCGCGTTGTTTTATTTGCATCCACGGTGTAACTCCCAGAATCACTCTACAGATCGCATGGCACCACAGCAAAAAGCCCCTAAAAAGCTGGCGTGCGTTTCAGCTGCTTTTATCAGCGTGCCATCTCCGCTTCCCCGCATCCAGAACGACCCGGAGGGACGAGGCGCCGCGGCCTGGGATCTGGCCGCGAACGTGCATCCTCCATTGAGAGCGCCTCAGAGCTCCACCGCGGCCGCGCTCGGCGTGGACCGAGCGCTAAATGACTAACTGTGCCAAATAATAGCTCGTTAGGAATCAGCGGGTTCCGGCAGAAAGATCAACGGCCGCGCCTCGCCATTCACCCGGTCATTTCCATTCAGCGCCAGCCGCAGGCACCCTTTCCGTTCTAAGTGCCCGGCCGAGGATCACCGACCCAATAAGTGGGCAGGGCTCTCCGGCAAGGCCCGTGCGTCTTGGCACCCCTCTTCTCAACTGGGCCCGCGTGAGACGCTCGGCTCTGGACGAGGCGCTGCCGGCGTGACGTTCTGCGACTGTTTGCTCTGTAATCGGAGCCCGGCAGGGGCCGCGGCCTTCGGGCGCGGAACAATCGCGCCGTGAAAGGCGCGGGTCTTCACAGGCCAGCTGCCGAGCTTTATTACACGGCCGCACACAAACAGGAGGCAAGCCTTTCAGCTTCACGCCAATTTAATACGAGCCCTGACGCGGGATGTGTTGACACCGTCGCCGGCAGAGCAGCTGTATCTGAACGGACTTTAATGCCACAAGCGCGTCTGAAAGGGACTTCTCTGTAATATCACGCGCAACTTCGGGGTTTTTGGAACTTAGACGTGTGATAGCTACCCCGCAGAAGCTTGTTCGCAGTGACACAACGGCAATTTGTTCACAAAAGAGACACAAGAAGAACGCCGTTCAGATCCTAAACAGCAGAAGATGAGACTTTGGGAACGTTCCTCTTGCATGTCCTGTTCTGCAGGCCTATCTGTCCAGCTCAGCACCTTTCTGATCAGTGCACAATGAGGCTGCAGCCGCCCAGTACAATTAATATGTAATTAAGACGCGGTATAAAATATGTGGCTCTGTTCCTTCCACCAATGACTAAGTGTCTGTTTGGTTTAAGACCTGCAACAGCATTTTATTGGCCCGACAGTCGTGTGTAAAGATGTAATATGCATAGACGGAGACCCCCTCTGTATCTGGAGAGATGTGTGGCACATCCATCCACTCCACTGGATACGGACTGGGGGTTTTTACTAGATGACGCCACGAAAAAAAACAAGCAGATCCAAGAATGTTACTTCCTTATGTTATTTACGGCGTGCACGCATTTTTTATTCTTTTCATGTCAACTTTTGAGTAGAAAGCGTAAATTAAATGGGAGGTCTTTGTTGCCAGATTTATTCCATCTCAAGCAGACTGTCTCCAGTTAAACCTTGTCTTAGCGGATTACCTCCATGCTCCTAAGCCCAGGAATAGGGGGTAAAATGAAATAACAACCCAGGCCGCCAGGACAGACTTAAACAGCCAGCTCGCGTTTATAATGAGCAACGCCGGTGTGCCTAATGGTCGGAGTTAATGAAGGAGCAGTTTTTTTTCCTTCTTCATTTTAATATAACCATGTCAGGCCAGGTAACCTTCTTGGACTTTTATCATTTCAAAGGTAAATCAGGAAAAAAGCAATTAGTTTTGGTCCATAGACATTAATGCCGCGGTAATTACAAAACGCATGGCCAATCACAGGCTCCAGATCTTTCAGCCGCCGAGGCATTGCGGCAATCCTCATTTGAATGCGTGTTAGACTTTATATCAGCACAGCCCCCCGACCAATTATAATACAGTTCTGGCTATTCCTAGCACATGCGTGTTCACAACACATATGGATAAGATCAATCTGCCATGTGCGGTATTTTGGGGTTATTCGGAGTGACTGATTGTAATGTAGTTTTCATCCACGCTGCTATAATTTATATCAGGTACGTATTTATTGTTACAAAGATACTTGCATGTGTATTATTAACAGAAAAAAGAAATATAGGCAAGAAATATTGTTGACTGTCCAAACAAGTCTTTCTCAAAAACTGGAATATTTTTTCTGGTTTTTGCCTCGAGTCCACACTGAAATTTTAGGGGAACCAAAATTGTCATTTTTTAAAAGGAGTTCTAACGCTGATGTATTAGCCCCACCTCCAACTTGACCTGAAACCCCAAACACATCATACAATGGCAGCTGCTGCAAAACCTCATGAATCAAATACATTATTGTTTATTGCCAACCTTGTGTGGAGGCTTTATGCACCTTTCTCCATGTTTCCTCTTTCAAAGGTGTGAAGGGCTAAGACAACGCCTCCATTTTAGAAAAGAACATTCTCATGTGGAAGGGGGACATCAGAGGGGGACACTTTTTCTGGTATTATATAAAATATTATATGCTGGATGTGTTCATGATTGTCGCTGGCCAATCTGAATTCTCGGAGAAAAGCGCTGATAGGCTATCTGCAGGAAACAGGACCTTGTTGCCAAATTTGAATTTGCTTGAGAATAGCTATTGAGAAACCCAATGGTAAGTAGTAATGGCAGTTAAAGAATAATGATAGTAGTAGTCAAATGTTAACACACTCGCCTAAAAATCACAGGTTCAAACCCCACTTAATGCCACTGTGTCCCTGAGCAAGACACTTAACACTGAGTTGACAGAGCCCGTAACTAATGATCGTAAGTCACTCTCGATAAGGGCGTCTGATAGAATGCCGAGAATGTAAACGTTAAATCACAATACTTGTGCTACCATGGGTGTGACATACTGATGGGATTGTTATTTGGGGTAGTTGGTTTCTCCCCTCCAAAATGGCCCATGGGCTACATCTGATATTGTGTTCTGGTCGTCTGGGGTGTTGATGGAGGGCTATACCTTTGCTATGAGACTGAAGGCAAAGACGATTGATTCATAGGATGAATTATTTACATAGGTTTGTCATTTAAATATGGAATAAACCCCCCAAAGAAGTGAACATTCGAATCAGCAGCACAGCGGTAGTGCCAGAGTTACCTTCTCGTCATCCTCTGTGAAGAGAGCACCTTCTGGGCTCTTATTGATGGCTTGAGCCACACCAATGATTTCTCCATCACTGTTTCTTATGGGCATGCACAGGAGGGACTTGGTCTTGTACCCAGTCAGCTTGTCAATTTCATCACTGAAGCGATGATCCTGCGGGGAAAAAATTATAAGAATTAGTGGATGTACAGCCTGTGTTCTGCGAGGTTCTCTACTGCAGAAAGGATAAAGTCATTAAAAGAAACAAACCTATAAGATTATTGAATTTGTTTCTATGACTATGGGACAGTTTCCTCGGTGCATCTAGCCCAGGGATCGTCACTGTTAGACAGAGTTAGATTCAGTCCAGAGCTCGTCCAAGTGGCTCATGTTTCAGTGCCTCAGGGGCAGCACTTTTTAAGGTTCCTGACTGTACGTCACGGTTGTATATACAGTGGGGGATATAATTATTTGATCTCCTGCTCATTTTGCAAGTTTGCTCACTTACCAAGAAACAGTCAGTCTCTAATTCCAACGGCAGGTGTATTTGAACACTGAGAGACAGAACTTCAAAGTAACACATTTCAAAAAGGTTATTAATGAATTAGCATTTTTATTAAAGAAATAAATATCGATCTGGAGCTCCATGCACGATCTCATCTCGTGGAGTTTCAATTATTATAAGAACAGTGTGAAACCAGACCAGAACTATTCAGGAGGAGCTTGTCGTCTCAAGGCAGCTGGGACCATAGCCACCAGGAGAACAGTTGGAGACACACTATCAATCAAGGACTGAAATCCTGCAGCCCGCAAGGTCCCCCTGCTCAAGAAAGCACATGCACAGGTTCACCACTGAACATCTAAACGATTCAGAAGAGGTCTGGATGAAACTCTTGTGGTCAGATGAGACCAAAATCAAGCTCTTTGGCATCAGCTCAACTCGCCGTGTTTGTTTAGAGGAACGCTGCCTGTGACTCCGACTACACCACCCCCACCGTGAAACATGGAGGTGGAAACCTTATGCTTGGGGGTAATTTTCTGCCAAGGGGACAGGACAACTGGATGGGGGATGGATGGAGCCATGTACAGCCAAATCTCGGGTGAGAACCTCCATACCTCAGCCAGGGCACTGAAAATGGCTTGGAGCGGATCTGCAAAGATGAGATATGTGCAAACCTTGTGGCCAAATACAAGAAAGTGAAGTGATTGCCATTGTGAAACACTGCAGCACAGCACACGGTGACACAACAAAATGTGTCCTCTGCTTTTAACCATCACCATTGGTGAGCAGTGGGCAGCCACGCCAGGCGCCCGGGGATAGGTGTGGGGACGGGGAACCACTGACGTCTGACCTCTATGATGGCCAACAAAGGTTTTGCCACCGAGAACTAAAGCATGTTTTGCACAAGGGATCAAATGCATATTTCATTCATGATAAGGCTAATGAATTTATAGCTTTTTTCGAAATGCATTTTTGTTTTTTATTCTCTCACACTGTTCAAATGTACCGACCACTGATGGATCATTTCTTTGTACAAAAACAGTAATTATTTCCTCCACGGTGTGTAGGTTTTTTTTGCAGCATTCTGAGGGTGCATTCAGAGATGAGCTCCTGCTGTAGCTATTTTTTTCCCTATTTGCTAACATTATAACAAAATAGTAGAGTATAATAAAGCCAAGAGACATAGATGCTTGTAGATACCGAGCATCTAAATGAACACTATAGACCACTTGCTGTGGTGCTGGTTGTGAGCACATGTGCCGGTGGTCCTCTGACCTGGAAAGGTTGTGGGGGTGTCGAGGTGCCGGAGAAAAACACACACCTGGTAGGCATCTGGGATATTTACAGTCTCGCCATGCTCGGCCACATATCCAATGATGCCCTTTCCCCAGGGAACCTGAACTTCGTCCGAGTTGCTCAGGGAGGGCAGCACGGCGGTGCCCGCGTGCACGTCGAAGAACTTGGACACCAGGGTCTTCTTGTTGGCCGTGCCCTCGACCAGGAACAGGGAGCAGCGGTCGGCGTCGACCATGATGCACACGAACACCAGCACCTTGTAGCTGAGGCTGGTGAGGTCCAGGTCGTTGGAGATGTCCTTGACCAGCTCGAGGAAGAACTCCCGCTCGTTGTGCTCCTTCAGGTAGTACTTGAAGTCCACGGCGGTGGAGGGGTACTGGGGGATGTTGACCCGCGACTCCAGCAGCGCGCTCAGGATGTGGGCGGTGGTCGGGGGCAGCGAGCTGGCCTTGCGCAGCAGGGCGCGCCGCCGCATGCTGGTCAGCGGCTCCTGCGCCCGCGAGTTGACGTGCTCGTCGTACGTGCGGTTCGCGTTGGCGGCCTTGGAGCGGGCGAAAGTTTTGCGGAGCTCCTTCTGCGAGGCGCGCCGCTGCAGGCCGTCCCCGCGGCTGGCCCAGCTGTCCCGGTGCGCGCCGGGCTTGTCCGCCTCCGCGGCCGGAGCGACGGGCGTTTTGGCGGCCTGGTGGCTCTTGAGCCATTTCTCCACCATGCTGTGCTTCCCCTTCCTGTTCAGGTAGTCTTCGAACAACTCGGGGTGGTCGTCGAGAAAAGTTTCCACGTCAGAGAAGGCCATGCTCGCCACAGCCATCTCTAGTTGTGCGTGTGCGGTTCGCCGCGACCCGGTGCAAGAGCATCCCACGGCGACACACCACCGACGTCGCAGCGGGCGGGCAGGCGACACGACGCGCGCGGAACCGGACAGAAACGGGAGTGATTCAGCGAAGCATCCCCAAACCGCCCAGCGAGGCGCGCCGCCGTTCCCCGGTGCCCGCCGGCGCCGCCGCGGCGTCTCCCTCCAACTTCGGCCGGTTCCTCATGATTCTGAGCTTCCCTCCTTCCTCCCTCTCGTCCTCCCTCCCTCCGGTGACGCGCCAGTGCGCGCGACCCCCGGCCCGTCTCTCGTGCGCGCGCGTCACCGGCGAGGATGCAAGCGCGACCTGCACCGGACGACGGCGTGCGGTCACAACGTCGCCATAATCTTTACTAGGCTTCCGCCCACAAGAAGAGTGGCGCTTCATAATAGAACAATCCCGCAAATAGTCCGTGGTACATGGTGGTCGAAGTAACTATTCTTTTAAACAACTACCATAATCCTGAAAATGCAGCTCGTGGGCCACTTTGGTGGCGTCGAGAACACTTCCACGGGAGCGCAGGTCACAGGCTGGGAAGCACACAGCGCGTTAACGCGAAAGGCGTGTGCGTAACCGTGTGCGTAACCGTGTGCGTAAATAGCGGAATTTCTCACACGTAGAGGCTGCCTAGAAAAAGCCCGCCGGGGGGCATACTGCGCATGACAGTGGAAACGACAGCGTATTCACAGTATTCGTAACGTCCCCTGCTGATACATCGCCGATGGTCGGTAAAAAAAAAAAGAAATAAAAATAAAATACAGATTTCCACGGGCTCGCCAGACGCACAGATGCGTGGTTACAGTGTCCCCTGCTGGGTGAACGTCCCATTACTGTACGCTGGAATATTAAATATGAACGCGCAAAGCAGAGAACTGAAAGTGAGAGAAAGCAGAGAACACGAAGCAGAGCAGAGAACACGAAGTGATCTGATGGCCACGGAGACTAAACTTCCACGCACATGTTGTATGAATGATTTGACTTTTTTTTTTATATAAAATGGTTTTGGTTTGAATCGGTTTCTTCCAAATGATGATACCTTCGACTGGACATTTATTCATTGGACATTACAGTTCCTTCAGTCACAACAGAGTCCTTCTGTCTTCTGAGCATTATAATGAAATAATAAATGAAGAACTTGACTAGTTGACAACATCCTGAGCACAAAATCAGCCAAAGGTGAGCGGCAGGGTTACAGCAATAAGCAGACTGGCGTAAAACACAAGACTGACATTAACATTTTTACATGTACAGCATTTATCAGACGCCCTTATCCAGGGCGACTTACAATCAGTAGCTACAAGGACAGTCCCCCTGCAGGCACTCAGGGTTAAGTGTATTGCTCAGGGACACAAGTAAGTGGGGTTTGAACCTGGGTCTTCTAGGCTACTACCACCTGACAAGAAGTGAATGTCATACACTTTTTGTTAGGTGGTAGTAGCATAGAAGATCATGCATAAAAACTCTCCCAACAAGGCTGAGATATTCACTCGAGCCATCAGTTATGTTTAGTAAGTGCTGATCAGTAGGGGTGGATTACGGACCGGGCCAGCAGGGCCACTGCCCAGGGGCCCTTGGGGTGCAGAGGGCCCGTGGGGCCCCTAGCCCAAAACAGTTTTTTTCACATTGGAGAACTTGCAATGCGTAAATCATGGGGAGAGACCTATCTTTTCCCATAATAACCAGGCTGCTGAATAGAAATGGGATGATTAGATAAAGTGCTTTGATTTAGAGCATGAATTGTATGACATTCAAATAATGTTTGTTATGGTACGATCTAGTTGCGCTACGTTGCTACCTGTCTCTATAAACAGAGATGGGTAACCTGGTGCTAACTTTAACGTGAAGTAATGGCATTAGGCTGTACTGATTATAATTTGAGATCCAACTTACTGTATCAACTTAAGCCACCTTCTTTTAACTTAAAAAAAAAATAGCGGCAAAAGGTTTTGTCAACATCATTCTGCTTTTACAACACGGTACACCGCACTAGTTTGGACCCACAAGTGGCATTTGGGCCCACACGACCCATAATCCGTCCCTGCTGATCAGTAAGTAAACCATTTATACGGAGTAATAACGTGCTTGGCACGCTGTGGGTTTAGCTGCAGTAGCGGCTTTGATTCCACTAGATGGCGCCCAAACTCAATCAAGCCAGAACCGGCTATTGTTGATATATAAATGGCATTATACTTAATTTTTAATTGATTAATGTGTTTATTCAAAGCAACAGCACTGCGTTTTATTATATTTAGACATATGTAGATCTAAAGCGTAAGTATTTAGTGGATTTAATGCCAATGTTCAACAGACAGCAAAGTGCACAACATGTAACGCTCGCATTGATACAGAATTCTTGCGTACCCGTAAATATTACTGTCGCTAAAATGCACAATAAAACAACAGATAAGCACCGCTCTGTACGGGTGAAGGTGGTGGCCCGTTTACATTTTTACTGAGTATTGTTTAAAACACATGGAAAGCGTAATACTTATGTCCGTGTAGACAATAATGTTTAAGCTATTATTGTGGAAGAACACTGAATTCACTTTGAATTCTCACTGGCATTGTAGCCATATTACTGAACAACTTCAAGCATTGTAAATAGATACATTATAAATACGTCCAAATGAATAAATAATTGAATAAATGACGTACAGTGACGCACAAACCCCATATTGATAATTGCTGTACAGGGTAGGCCATTTATATGGATACACCTTAATAAAATGGGAATGGTTGGTCATATAAACGTCCTGTTTGTGGGACATTAGTATTTGTGAGGGGGAAAAGATGGTTGGTGACCATAGTGGCCATTTTGATGTCGGTCATCTTGGATCCAACTTTTGTTTTTTAAATAGGAAGAGGGTCATGTAACACATCAAATTTATTGGCAATTTCACAAGAAAAAAACACGGTGTGCTTGGTTTTAACGCCACTTTATTCTGTCATGAGTTATTTACAAGTTTCTGACCTCTTATAAAATGTGTTCAATGTCACTAACCATCCCCATTTTATTAAGGTGTATCTATATAAATGGCCCACCCTGTATTTCGTACCCTGCTGTGCGCTGGCGCGGGCGGATCCCAGACACCAGGGGGCGCTAACGCGGAAATTTACACGCCGGAGCGCGGACCTTCGCCGCCGTCCTTCTACCGCTCTGTTGCCGCGGACCGTGGAACTCTGTGCGGTTCTGATCCGTTCGGGTCGAGTTCTTTTTCTTTTTCTTCTTCTTCTTCTTGTTTTCCTCTCTCTCGACATGGAAGACAGCGGCAGACCGTCGTCGCACCTCGACGACCCGCCCAACAGCAGACTGTTCCTCGTCACCAGCAAATTCATCACGGAGGACGTGATCCGCGAGAACTTCAGCGGCTTCGGGGACATCCAGGACATCTGGGTGGTGCGAGACAAGCAGACCAAGGAGTCCAAAGGGGTGTGTTTCGTCAAATTCGCCAAGTCTTCTCAAGCCTGCGCGGCCATGGAGGACATGCACGGCAAGTGTGTGCTGGAGGGAACCAAACCCATCAAGGTGCGAGTGTGAGATGAGTGTGGCTGAATTCGCGGTTCACGAACCGCTTTCCTGAAGAACGACCCTCGTTTGTTAGAAACCTTGTGACGACTTCCAGAATCTCTTTATTTTTACGCCTACATAATTGCGTTTTTTTCCTCCGACTATCATGTACATATGTAAAAACAAACGCGGACAGTTTTTGATGATAGGATTTTTTATTTAGCTTTTTTGTCCTTTAATACTGTGTCTGAAGCCCCTTTTCGAAATTGAGCCTTGGTGCAGAGTTACAGCCACTTTTATCCAGTCCCACAATGAGATTTCCCCAGGACGCGCGTTTCGGAGTCTGTAGCTTTAAAATGAATGGCCAAAGCATGCTTTACAACTCTATTACAACTCTAGCCACTGCAGGACCATAGACAGGCTAGGGGAACTCATATTAAAATTATATAGTCTCACACTGAAATGTTCATAATAGGGGATTTAACATGTCACCTTTAACTTGAAATGATCTATTGTAATCATATAAATTACCTAATGTACCTATATGTTTACCTTATGTTTACCACTGTATATCACTTCACTTTTCTTTCAAGTTTATGAACATCATGTATCACATTTATATATTTACATGCATTTATTTTTGGAAGCTTTCCATAAACCAATACATTATGTAAGATTTAAGAGAAAACATTGCGAAATAAATAAGAAATATTTATTGACAGGTTTAGGTGACTGACTTACACACCACTGGAACTTAAGACTAATCCTTGGTGATAAAGTTCCTCTCTGCATATATGAAGATATTCACTCATTAACAGATGTTTTCAGCTATCAGCTATGGACTGGAATTTTGATCAACGTGGTGTTGTTGTAAAGTACAGAATAATTGTTTTATAATTTGAAAAAAAGACAAACGTCATGTTGTTGTTTTTTTAGCAAGTGAGAGAGTTAAAATTGACTTAGGATCTTTAAGTCAACGCTTGACAGATTCAGCGAAATACTTAGGTGTTAAACTGGACAGCGAATTGACATTCGATGCACAGATCAGCTCAGTGGTCAAAGCCAGCTTTTTTTCGATTGAGACAACTGTCCAGAGTCAAGCCACTTCTCTCTCTGCGTCACTTTGAGATTTTGATCCATGCTTTTATTACGAATCGTTTGGACTAGTTCTACGCACTTTGTGTTGGGCTTATAACCCGAGGTCACTTGATCGACTTCAGGTGGTCCTAAATGCCGCTGCGCAGCTTTTAACTGGTGCTAAAAAAATGTCTTCATGGCCTTGCCCCACAGTATCTGTCCAATGTGCTTCAGTTGTATGCTCCTCCACGTGCTCTCAGGTCAGCAGGACATTCATTGATAGTTGTACCTAAGACAAGGAGGAAACTTGGGGGTGACCAAGCTGCTCCAAGACTTTGGGACTAAATGCCCTTGAACATCAGGCTGGCCAAATCCCTTCCTGCTTTTAAGAGTTCCCTCAAAACATGTTTTTCAATTTGGCTTTTAAATCTGTCTGAGATGTTTTACTGTTCTGTGTATAGCACTTTGGTGAACTTTGTTTTAAAGTGCTTTTTATAAATAAATTTGAACTTGAACTTGATGTGTACAAATGTATTCATGCATATGTTACACTTATAGTCAATCATGCCAATGTATTGATCTTTAATCAAAACAAGCTGCTTTTGCTATTTTTAGAATTTACAATGTCTGCAGTGTTGTCTGCAACGCCCTGGAACAGCTGAAGGTTCTCCTGGAAGTAGGATGTTTGATGGGTGTGTTCTGTTTCTGTTTGGCAGGTGTTTATTGCCCAGTCACGGTCCTCTGGCAGCCACAGAGACGTAGAGGATGAGGATCTAACCCGGATATTCGTCATGATCCCCAAGACTTTCACCGAGGACGATTTGAGGGAAACGTTTAAGGTGTGTGACCTGCCACTTTGTTAAGGTCGCCACATAGTGAGTGTATGACGACACATGTGATTGTGTCTTCATAACAGGAGTACGGAGGCATCGATTACTGCATCATCATCAAAAACAAAACCACAGGAGAAAGCAAAGGTTTAGGTTACGTGAGATTCTACAAGCCGTCACAAGCAGCCATTGCTATAGAGAACTGTGACAAAAGTAAGATAAATTCCACAACATGAAAGACAGGTAGCTAAATTGCAAGCTTGATTAATTTAGGGAACATGTCTGTTTTGCAGCATTTCGTGCCATACTTGCCGAACCGAGGACAAAAAACTCTTCTTCCGATAATGACTACTTCAGCAATAACCGGTCAGACCACACCAGCAATGACCCGGGCATGAGTGGATATCCCATTGGTAGTATTTTCAGCCTTTGTGTGGTCTCTTTGTGGCATTTAGGTCTCCTCTTTTCCCCAGAAATATGACTGTGACATGACCTATTTCAGACAATAACAGCTATGCGTCAGGAGACATGTGGAGTAGTGACATCATTACCAGATGCCTCATGGTGTCCTCGAGGGCCAGCGTCTCTCAGGAACAAATGTTCGGACTGTTTGACCTGATCCCAGGACTGGAGTATTGTGAAATGCAAAGGGATCAGTTCGGCTTCTCCAAAGGTGGCGTATGGGGTTGGGTTGGTAAAGGACAAAGGTGTTGATTCATTCCACACCACATTTTAGCAGTCAATAACATGTAGGTTTTCCAACAGGTCACACTTCATAGCAGAATTCATTAGGAATTTATGATTCGTATGTCACAACGAAATAAAAATAAGTTGCTGTAACAGCTCATGATTATCTTTTATATTTAATTGATGAAAGATCATCAGTAGTAATCAGATAATCTACCTAAACCTAAAATATGCTGTACAAATGTCTCTGATGTCTAATTCATTAATAGGTCAAGCTATGATTCGCTACAACAACCTTGGATCGGCTGTGTATGCTAAAGAGAAGCTGAATGGCTTTGAGTATCCTCCTGGAAATCGTCTTATTGTGACTTATGTTGACGATGGGGAAGACAGGACCAGGTATGTCACTACACAACTTTATAATACTGTTGAATTGCGGCTATTCATCCTGGTTAAAATCTTACTGTATTTTCTTAAGCCCTGTTGGGAAGATGGCCATGCAGCTTGTAGCTGCCCAGATGATGTCCATGGTGTGGAATGGTCCCAGTGGGTCACAGCTCATGAAGACCAGCACAGTACGTTCATAGACTGATTGGTCTAGAACTCAAGATCAACCACGTCCTAGCTCTTTAAAGTGTCCTTCTGAATTGATGCTATGTACATATATTCTATGTTATGGTATATGGTATATACATATATTCTGATGCATACTGCAGGGTTATGCACAACCTGTGATGCCACAGAAGCCCAGAATTCAGATAGATGTTGCTCTTCCACCTACGAAAAAACTGGCCCCAGCAGACAGTCTGGTGAAGGAGCGCCTGTTTGTGATCTTCAACCCTTCACCGCTACCTGTGGATGTTCTGGAGGAAGTGTTCTGGTGAGGCCAGACCCACTGTTGAGAATTTCATAATCAAGTGTAGGGTTAGTATCAGTAAATAAAAACTGAAAATGACATGTGGTCAGATATCTCATAAGTATCTCAATAAATTTCTAATCCTAATAACAAGTAGAAAACGTTTCTTAATGTAAAAGTAATCTTGCCAAATGCATATTTGTATAAAAGTAATAGGTAATAGCCATGACTGTATATGTTCCTGCAGCCGTTTTGGGTCTCTTATCGAGGTGTATCTAGTGCCTGGACGCAATGTTGGCTACATTAAGTATGCTGACAGGAAACATGCAAACGAAGCCATGGGACTGCTGCACGGCAAAGTGTTGAATGGGGTGAAGATGAAGGTGATGCTGGCCGACCCACCCAAGGAAGAGTCTCACAAGCGGCAGAGAACGTACTAAGTGAGTAGATGGGTAAGATACCGAAAAATCCTTTTCTCCATATATCAGTGCCAAATCAATGTGTGGATAAATACTGAGCTGTAATTTGTCACAAGTCACATTAAACTTAATTGATTTGAATAGATTCAAATTTAACCAGTTGACTCTCAGTTCATAGTCATAATAAATAAGCTAAATAAAATGAGCTAAGGCCTAGGGGTGTTAGAAAGTATCGATACAGCAATATAGCATAATATTTTACCTGGTGATATTGTATCGATACAGGGACATAAAATATCGATACTTTTGTATACAGATTTAGTCCACCGGGTGATGCTGTTGAGCATTTTTTTTTTGTGAGGTCAGCAGAGATTAGAATCAGCATGCGACTACAACCTCCACTCCGGTAGATGGCGCTGTACAGCATGGTACTTATAATTACTGCCTGGTATTTCAGAGTAAAAAACATGTCAGACCGGTCACAGCATCTTTCAGTGAACTATTGCAGTATGTAAAGTATCACAATAAACCGTGATACATAATCGTATTGTGAATGGTGTATCGTGATGCATATCATATTGTGACAATACACACCCACTCTATGGCTGTTTTTAAAATAAATTCAAAACTTATGTTTTACATTTACATTTACAGCATTTATCAGACGCTCTTATCCAGAGCGACTTACAATCAGTAGTGACAGGGACAGTCCCCCTGGAGCAACTTAGGGTTAAGTGTCTTGCTCAGGGACACAATGGTAGTAAGTGGGATTTGAACCTGGGTCTTCTGGTTCATAGACGAGTGTGTTACCCACTAGGCTACTACCACCCTACCATGTTGTTTGGTTGTGATTTATTGCTTATGCAATTATGTATGATGGTTTATTAAGATACCTAACCAGGACCTGTTCAACCAACTTCTGCTTTTTGAATTCCGTTGCATTCATTGTGCATAGTTTCACACTGCCTGGATCACTGAAAATGCAGCATTTAATATTGCGATGTATTATTAGTATTGCTAATTCCTAAAAAAAATTTTCTTTCATAGATAACTGACTATTAGCATTATAAATAGTATTATATTTGAAGTAGCGTGGTTGACTGCTGGTGAAGGAGAACTAATTAAAATGATTTGTCATTGGTCTCTAAAGAAATTTCTTCAGCCAAGTAATGTTGCTTAAGCTTCAGAATCAACCAGAATCAGGTAAATCTAAGCAAAATTCAAGGAGGTCTCTTTGTGGCCTGTTGTCTCTTTTTTATTATTATTTTATTACTCAGGATTTTGCAGCCTTTGCGGATGGTCTGTAATTTTAAAAAGCATCTTTGATGTCAGGTGCATTTGTCCATTAAGGAGACTGAGAGCGTGGAAATAAGACAGTTTTGTTTTTTTCCTTTGTAATTCTGCTAATTTCTTGTCCTTACAGAGGTTTGACATGACCTGTAACATGACCTTCTACATGACTGGACGGACATATATGATGACACGACCTCATAGCTACGGACAGTGACTTCATTACATTTCTGAAATAATGCTTTTAGTACCTTTTTTTTTTTTTTTTATTTGCTTGCTCATTTTAAAGGTGTACATATTAAGTTCAACAGACAATACAGAATATGAGATGAAGTTATTATAAGCACACTTGTTTACAATGTACTTGATCTCAATAAAAGACATAGTGGATAAATGTGTGGAAAAATCTTGGGCTTCTGTTTTTTTTTTTTTTTTTTTTGTCTGATTCAAAGAGATGAAGATGCTGATTTGATTGGATTATTACTGCAGAAGGTATTTTTAGTTGTTTATATCTGTAAAATGTATAGGTAATTAAAGATGCATAACACAATAGTAATATTCTTGTCATCACTATGCAGGTCCGCTAGGTGGCAGCACACAGATGGCCAAATAAGCCCGGTTTAAATGCGTATTAATTATTTACACAGCTAAAAATATCTTTGGGAGTATAACTTTAATGGGGACGCAAATTCATGGCTACTTTGAATAAAGCATCAATTACGTTCCTGTAATTTTTCAGATGAAATTGAGACCAACACAGTAATTTTTTTTTATCACTGTGTATTTACAACGTTCCTGGTTTAGTTTAAGAATCCGGTTCCTGGTTTTGCCGGGAACCGGTGGCAGCAGCTCCGTGTTCCGAGATCCGCGCCGGGCCTTCCGGTCTGCCCCGTTTCGCTCCCTGCTGCAGGGAGGAGCGTCGCGCCGAGCGTCCGTCTGCCCGCGTTCGAATTCGGCCATTCACAGCGCGCTCCCGAGTCGGCTTCGCCCCACGAACCCGGAGCAGCCGGCGGTTCTCCACCGCACGACGACGAGCGATGACTGTTGGAGGTCTCGGTCGGGCTTGCGCCGGGAGGGACTCCGCCGCGGCTTGACGGGCCCGGGGAAGCCGGGGGACAGAGAAAGAGCATCGGCGAGTCATGGTGACCGGGGCGCACGGCGGTCGGTAAGGGCTCCGCATCTGCACCGCCGCCGCTGCGGGTTTATCGTGACTGTGACTTTCGACGTGGTTCTCGTTCTAAATATGAGCCACAGACTAATAATGGAATAATGATGAAAATTCGAGTTGTACGGGAAGTGAGCGAGAATTCCGTGTGGTCCGTGGCATGACGGTGAGGTAATGCATCCACGGGGACGAGGTCATCGATCGGTGACCTGTGTACCTGGTACAGTCTTTAAAAATATTCACACCTGGACGTTCAATTCTGGGGCCACCTTCTTTACAATTGTGGGGTGCCGTGCCTGTGGCCCCCCCAACCCCGCGGAGAAGGTGGTCACTCCAGCCCAGCCACGACTCCAGAGAACTGGGAACTTCACACCGAGCAAGGTCAGGCAGGGACGATGCGGCGTCACTCTCCTTTTTTCAGAAATTCGGGACCTTCTCCTGACCTTGATCGGTGCATCCAGTCCCACGTCCTCCCTTTTAGTTTTTGTCAGAAATGATTTCTTTTTTTTTTTTAAAGTGCTTAAAGCGCCAAAGTTTAGACCGTAATGCCATTACGTTATTTGGTGGCCGGCCGCGTCTAATTGAAGTCGTTGGGTTACAGGTGGAAACACAACCCCGTGTATAACATCCCTCGATGTAAGACGACTCTAAGGAGTCGGCGCCTGTCAATTAGGCGTTCGCTTAATAATTCAGGCCCCGTGACGGCCGCGCGGCCTGCGGAGGGGAAGCCATTCCTCCAAAAAAGAAGCAAAAATGCATCTCATGCATAAAACAAGATGTCCCCGTTGTTCCAGAGTCGGCTCCTGTGCCGCTCGTCAGGTACGCCGCCTACGGGGCGTGCGATAACCTGGGCCAAATCCCCGGGTCGCTCGAGTACGGGTATAAGCTGATTTATTGTCTGAGTCACAAGCTAGTCTGTCGCGGGCGTGGAGGGTTGGAGGTGGAGGCTGGTGGCTAATCACAATCGTAATTAGTCGCCTGCAGCGTCGGATACGAACAACTGGCCAGTCGCACGATTGGTCACGGAGCGAGAGAACGAGGCATCTGTTCAAGTGACGGGGCCGCTCGCCCGAGCTGTCACACGGGATGGCGAGCAAGTCCTCCCGTCTCTCTCCCCCCCCTGCCGGGGTATTTATACTAACAGGGTGCAGACTTTACACCCTGCGTTACGGCTCCATTTTCTCCCGGTTGGTGCACCAGCTTTACCTGTTTATAAGTTCCTACCTGTGGATGTGAAGTGTGTTGACAAATCGGACAATGGCACCCGTCACGGCTGTCAAAGCCGGCGCCCCTGACGCGCCGCGGGCTTTGTTAATCGGTTAAAAAGACGTTGACACCAGATGTGTTGCGCATCTAGTTGCACCATGTGTGTCGTCCTCAGTTCTGCCGATCTGTTGCTATGGATGAGTCACGAGGCGCTGCGCCACATGCCGACTCTCCGTCGCTGTCGCATCACCCCACACTCCACTCCAAAGAGCGCCGTTTGCTTTTATAAATGGCAGTTTGTCAGGTAATAACCAGGTAATAACTGGGTAATAACCAGGTAATAACCCCGTCCGACTGTAGTTGCGACTGTATTATGAATACACGGGTAATTGTGTTTCCTGGCGCCCAGCCCCTTTCCGCTTTATCTGCGGGGGTCTCCGGTGTTCACCTTAATGAGCTACGACAAGCACAGACACCAGCGTCTGAGTCGAGGAGCCGGGTCTAATTAGATTCTTTTAATGAAGTCACCTCCCTCGACCGCGGGGTAATTCGAATGAGTGCAGCGCGAACAATAGCAGTGGGAATCACGGGGTGACCCGCGATATTCAAACCTGTCATGATAACACCAATTCAGCCCTACGTCATGACTAGTGAATCCCGAAGAGAGTTGGAATATTGTGGAAAATGCCGTTTGGTTGTGTCATTTCCTCCTGAAAGGTCAACAATCAGCCTATCAGCAGGCAAGGGTTGACAGAATAAATTAAGATTATTTTCAGAAACATTACATTCATTGTTATGAGTGATTGAACATAATGTTCAAATCATCTGATTTACAGAATTGAAAAAAGTGCTTATTACTTAAAATTATGAGTAATTTACATAATGGTTGTTATATATATATATATACATAATGGTTGTTATATTCTCGGATATTAATCTATACTAAAACTTAGTATTGACCTCGATACTAATTAGCACTGGTATCGATACTTTTGCATCTGCCGGTTCACGGAATATCCTGGCCGACTACAATTTGTTTTGTTTCAGTGATTGGTAAGTTTGATTGGTGATTTGTGTCTGTGATTGTTTTGCATGTTGTAAATTTTTCTTATTAAATAACATTTTTCATAAAATGTTAATTTGATTTGCAATTCTTGGCCACCGTCCTTTAGAGGTGTGAACCTTCACTGGTCTCACGATTCGATTCGATTATCAATGCCTCGATATCGATGCACCCAATAAATGTTCTCCATGGTCACATGATGTTTTCAAATACAAAATACATTGCGACAATGAGCAGAAAAATGGCCTGTGTTCATTCCGCACTCCCCTGATGCAATATCGTCCATGTCCGCATCGCGATGCATCGACTATCGATTAATTTCAACACCCCTACAGTGGTCAGCTGATTCGTTTAATTATCGCGCGAGAGATGCTGAGGAGGGGAAATGGAGTATAGCGCTCATACGGCGTGAATAAAGCGCACAAAGATATCCAGGCTTTTAAAACAGTGTACTTGTTGGGTCTGATTCTGTCAGGCTCGGGCCGGCCCAATTACTGCTCTAATTCCAAAAAAACCTTTATTTATTAAAAAAATAATAATTAAAAGTTTCTGTGTTTGTTTTTCCTCCCCCTGTAGTACCGAAAATAGTACTGAGTATCAATGTCCATCCTTAGTATCGGTATTGAGTTTGAAATTTCAGTATTGTGACAGGCCTAATGTGCACATTATGTGTAATGACTGTAGCATATCATTTTGTATATTTGGTAATATGTTTTTGAATACAAAATGAATGACCTTTTCCAAAATGTTTTTGAAAATTATAAGTATTGTACTGGAACTTACAATGATCCCGAATATAAGGTGATCTCCCATCAAGACTACATTTGTTAAAAGAAATAGTCTCTGCTGTGTTTTTGTACACCTCGGGTTTTGAGATGATATCACTTTTTTTCTGCTGTTAAAGCTGACTTCCACAAACAAATTTTGACAAAGATGCATTGATATCGGATACCATCGTATCACAGTATATTGCCATATTGATTTATTGTCCCACACCTTGTAAACACACATTCACACGAAATGTCTGTGTGTGTGTGTGTGTGTGTGTGTGTGTGTGTGTGTGTGTGTGTGTGTGTGTGAGACCTGGGTTACGGGTGAAAGGAGAATGGCCGGCGTTATGGATCCACTCAGACGTTGGCGAGGTGGGGGATGGTTTTCTCCACCGGGTGTTACGCTTCCAGTAAACATTCTGCTGAGCTGGGAGAAAGGGCTTGATTCATCTTCCTCCAGGCTGACCTGAGAATGGCTGAATCTGACACTGTTTGCACGGCAAACACGTTTGCTACAAACCTGGCAACGCACTGAGTGGCCTTTTGTTAAACGTCATCACCTGCGTCCTGCCTTGTATGGTGATATGCCCACATGTTAGGGCTATTGTGAAGACAGCCTGGACGGTGGCTGCCACGCCTGTAACCTAGCTCACTGAGACCATTGCCTTCAGTCAAATTAAACACCTTAAACAAATTCAAAAAGGCATTTATGAAATAATCATGGACGATGTAGTCTGTATAAGTGCAATAAATGATTCAGAAGACAGACGAAATTCAAGGCTCTTGTCTCAGAGCATGTAGAACGCTGCCTGGGACAAGGTGATTGTGGCCCGGAGGACCCATCATGGTGAGAGCAGCAACCTTGTGTTTTGAAAGCTATTTACTCCCCATCACATCCTGTTTTATGTACCAGAGTGAATAATGGAGAAAATGACCAGCGCTGAAATGGGGAATTCAGCAGCTATAAATAGATGCAAAGTGTGCATATATATATACCTCTTATGACACATACTTTACTGTTATAGTAGTTCTAGTACATAGTTGGTTTCAGCCAATTGTCTCCTTGACGTTTATGGAGGTTTACTGAATTGCCATTCTGATCTGAGCTCTGTGTAAATTACAGCTGCAATAAAACCCAAAGTTTGGTTCCAAGGTCAGTAATTATTTTTATCAGTGTGTTATTGTTGATATAACTTAAATGCTGCAACTACTACTAATAATATGATAATTGTTTTATTACTGTTATTATTTGTGGTCCAAATTGTAATTAACCCTAGGAGTTAACACAGTGAAGATCTGCTCACTCTTGTTTATTTCCTGACGTTCTTTAGGCTGCGCTTGGACAGTGTAAAAGTTATTGAAATTGGGTTTTCGCTGCATGGTTTCAAATCAGGACTTAAGAATATAGAACAAAACCACATTTTTATTTTTAACCCATATCATCGAGAAGCAGGCAGTTTCAGACGTTGAAAACCAGGAAGTAAAGCGTCACCAAACTCCGCCCCCTCATGCTTTTTAGTGCAGGGGCGTCAATTATAAATGTGTTTGTCTTACAGCAGCACATGTGTGTGCCAGGTTTGGTGTGTGTATGTTAAACTGTCTTTTCACAGGAAGAAAAAAAAACACTTACACCGTGTTTGAAACGACTGTTCAACATTTTCAGTGCTTCAAATGGACCTTCTTGACAACATCCTGACGATTTTGACCATGTCCGTGCACAATATTGAAAACTAAAAGCTCACACTTTTTGTGACGGTATACAAAATATTTTTACCATGATGTGACCGGGGCGTCACCCTGAATATGTCTGTGAAATTTGTGGATGTTTGGTTAATGTTTACTGCACTAAAATATATTTTTTATGTATATTTTTATATTTCTTTCATTTGCCAGCAAAGGTGCAATGTTGGTCTGAGAATTGAATTTAAAGTGGCCTTAAAAGGCCTTAAAAAGTTTTAAAATTAAGATTAAAAAAACTGGGGGTACCCTGGGAAGGATTTTATAATTGCAGATAATTTTATCTGTGAGTGGGTGTGGTGCAACTGGCCAGCTATGGTTGCAGGGCCCTAAAAAATCAACTCAAATTTCCCTTTGATGTCTTTGATGTTTTCTGGTCAGTGGAGGATAATCCCAGACTCCCATACCATGGCGAGGTCTTCTGGCCATAGACGGAGGGCAGGATCGGTTTCACCATTCGAGCTGGCCGTCTGCAGCGCTGGCCAGTCTGGAGAGACTCCCTTCATTTGGGTTAAAGACCCAAAGTTTATCCCGTCTCTCTGCTTCTGTCCTATTGGCTTACAGCAGTTAATCAACGCTAGCGTGACACGGTGTCAGCTTCCTGTCTTTCTCTTGCCGTCATTGTCCATGGCCTCCTGCCTGGAATGAAGCCTGTCAACGTGAAGATTAGTATTTAGCATGAACGATTATCTCACGAGAAGTAAGCAGGCCAAAGGCTGATCACGCTGGCTGCCCAATTTAGGCAAAAATAACAATCATGGTAACTTTAGCAGAAATTGAAGTTACGATCACTTACTGTAATTACTCATGATGTAATTTAAATGTTACTTCACAACTAAAAATGAAAAAAGTTCTTTTAAAAATAGTATTTTATACATGAACAGGATTTGTGAGGCCTGGCAAAAAGAGGGCATCATTGGGGATACAGAATACAGCTAAATAAATAGTCATTGGATGCAAAAATTATTAAATTTTAATATTCAGTTCATCCATTAATTCTTTGTATTTGTGCATAAAATGCCTGTATGTTTAGCACAGTGTTTCTCAACCAGGTAACCATGATTCAGCACTTTTGTTAGTTTGTTTTTGGCAATAATTTATCTTTTTCTTTTGGAATAACTACGAGAAAGACATTTTATTGTTTGCCTTAATTATTTGTCCGACCTTTGAATGAAATTGTTCTGCTCCATTTTCCAGTTTAATATGGCAAATCTTGCCAAGTCATTCCCTTTCTGTGTCTTGTGAAGGAGGACTTTTTTGGCACTGACAGTCCCGGAGCGGTTTATGTAAAAAGCTTCCTCGGAATTTTGTCCTGTACCTGCTGCTGGTGTCACAGCGCTTCCACCCGTCACCCCAGTGTAGGCGTGCGGGTTTGATGTGCCAGTTGTGAAGATGAAGAGAACGTTGTAGCCTCCTCTGTGTCCCGTCCGTGCTGATGAAGCCCACAGAAGCTCTGCTTCTCTCAGCGGTGCTGCACCATGAGTCACAAAGACGTGGAGAGCTGTTGAACTGTGCAGTTTTTTTTGTATGATATATATCTGTTTTTCAGTAAATCGTGGTAACAGAATAGATATGTGTATTTTATGAAGACTACATTCAGATCTTTACGATTGTTTAGTAATGTGCTCTTTTTTTGGTCTTGTGTTTGAGTTTGTTAAAAGTGAACATTGTTCGTGTTTTGGTCATGCCAGCTCTGGTTGCTGGGAATGTCTGTTAATGATGCAATGTCTTCATGCATGTAGACGGGAACTATATCAATAACAAGTTAGTCTTGCACTCCAATGGAATACTGTGTTCACTAATGCAGGTCTGTCACTTTAAAAGCAGCATTAATTATCAGAAAACCCTTTTTGCAATGATCTTAGTGCAACAGGCCGTCTTCACACCAGTTCAGTATCTGGTGCATCACCACATGTGGGTTTGACTATCATTAATTTTGACTTTGTCATGACTATCTTTCATTTTGTAGTTTTTTTTTCTATTGTTTTCACAGAAAACTAGGATATTTTGAACAGCAGTGAACAAACGGACACATAATACCAGTAGTAATAATAGTGTAAGGATATTAGTAGTTATTTGGCACCAGTTACATTACATTTTGAAGAGCATTAACAGGAATGAAGATTGGTACGTATGCCTCATCGTGAGGTGTAACGTGTGCTTTCAGAAGATGTGGGCTTCTCCCAGCGTTACTCGCTTCTGTATTTCACTTCTTTTGACTTGCAAAAAATGGCTAATGCTTCCCTTTACTGCTGCTTAGAATGAATACTACTTTCAGTATTTTGATCTACTTACATTTTGTTTTGGGGGTTGAAGGATCCAACCTCACTTACAATTGTGTCCTTGTGTTATCTTAGTGAAGATTCTCACTGGGAAGTACGGTCTTGTGACCTTTCAAGGTGAATTCACAAGAAATCACGTGGTTCTAATTTTTCTGGTCGAGTATCTGCTTTTGCTGCTTGTAATCGGCTTTCCAGAAAAAGGGCATCAGGTCACTAGTTGGGGGGACGGATCATGGAGGGCAATAATTACCGTGACAGGACTTAAAGGATCAGACTGATTCCTAATTGTATTCACAACGGGTCTACCTTCTGGTGCATCATCTACCACCAACTAGTGTACCATTCAGTGGCTTCTGTGAGTGCTTTGTTTATTTCATTCAGACCTTTATGCATTTCCACAGCACTATTCAACCACAGCACTGTCATATTTGACAGGCATAGAAGAACATGTTGCTGTATCAGATGGACAAAAGAAACTTTTGCTGTGTTCTGTAACTACTGCTTGTTATTCAAGAGTCAGGTAGGGATGCCCTCGTGTTTGTTAAAAAAATTAGTTTGGACTATTAAGGGATAGGTGTAATGGTTAGCACTCTGGACTCTGAATCCAGTGATCCGAGTTCAAATCTCGGTGGGACCTTTACTGAATGTCAAAAAGCAGTTTACTGAAATTTAATCGCATGGGTTTAGGGTGGTAGTAGCCTAGTTGGTAACACACTCGCCCATGAACCAGAAGACCCAGGATCAAATCCCACTTACTACCATCGTGTCCCTGAGCAAGACACTTAACCCTGAGTTGCTCCAGGGGGGGGGACTGTCCCTGTAACAACTGATTGTAAGCCGCTGTGTATAAGGGCGTCTGATAAATGCTGTAAATGTAAAAAGACGTCAAAGGGGTCAAAACCTTTCTCTATGAGTTTATTTGATCGGAAAACAGTTGTACTGATTAAACAAGCAATAAACCAACTAGTACAGTATCTAGAGCATCAGCAGATGTAGGTCTGAGCACATCATTTTTCCTGTATTATTTCAATAATTATTCCTTATCCATTGAGTAATTTTTGTATTTAAACCCCTTTCGTGCTCGGAAACGGTAGTGTCGGTAGCGCGTATGTCGGCTGGCGATGTGAGCAGCGCTGGGTTTACCTCTGCTCACTAGCTGGGTGTTGGCCGCGGGCCAGGCTGATGAGGTGGGGCGGCTCTGAATAATAAATGGGCGGGTGCAGTGTTCTGTTTACGGCCGTCCAGCAGTGCGTGCTGAGCGCCCGTGCCGGGAGAGATGTCCCCCGATGCATCATGCCGTGGCGATATTCTGTCCGGTCGCGGCGCTGCTTTCCTTCGCCAGGTGCCTCTAGCCACGGTAAAAAGACTCTCAGCCGCCATCCAGACCGCCGCCAATGTTTACTGGGCCGGGCTTTCTCCCATGTAGGCCGGCTATCGGGTTACTCGTCGTTGTGAGCCCTGGAGGATCAGGTTAACACGCTGTTAGCAATCAAGTGCAATGTGCAGTAATGTAACCTTATAGCGACAGAAATTGTATCTCATCTCTCTTGTCCTTTGATCCCACGCCATGAATATAATTAGTTTTTTTTGTTGTTGTTGTTGTTTGTTTCGATCAATCAATCAATGAGGTGCTTTGCACAATGGACCTTGACACAAGTAAGTTACGGTTTTCAAAACCCATGCTGAGGAAGCCAAAGGTGACTGTGGCAAGGAAAACCTTGATATTCGCATTTACAGCATTTATCATGCGCCCTTATCCAGAGCGACAGTAGTTACAGGGACGGTCCCCTAGAGACACTCTGGGTCGAGTGTCCTGGAGAGGAATCAAGGGTGACCCATCCTCCTCTGGTCCACACTGGTTGATGCCTGCTCCAGTTTCTTTAACCCTGTGAACCCCTGCTACCGGATTAATAATATGTAGAATCCGAACCGTCCCCTTGTTCATAGCCATTTATTCCTTACAACATCTTCCCTGTTCATGACTAGCTGTCAAACAATAACCCGAAAAGTTTACTTTGTAAAGTTTACGTGCAAATCCTGTCTGCAAAATACAGTAACAGTTACTAGTGCCGTCAAGTTACCGTATTGGTAAGAATATAAGACAATACATTTTCCCAAGACTAATTAAGACAAAGTATCATGTTTGCATTGTATTTTTTGAGGTTAGACAAAGCCACTTTTTCAGACTTATTTGGAGAAAAACAGTTTTATATTCAGGCCAATATGGTAATAGCTGCTGAATGCACTAGTTTTATTTTTATTTTGGTCTCGCAGTGACTGCCGTGCCACATTTCTTTTCGTTGTAAATGTTATTGATCAGGAGTGAAGGTGATTGTTTTTGTCATTGTGAGCACATACAAAACGAAAGAGCAGACTAAACGGCAACCGGTTTTCTGATCATTGGAGCGTTCAGCAGGCGGCTGCATGTTCGGATGGCGTCGAATAATGCAAATAATGTCATGTAGCGTTTTTCTTGGAGTCAATTTCTGCCAAAATTAACAATTGAACGCAGCTACAAAGCAGAGCAAAAGCTTGTATGACCTTCAGAGGGCGTTCATTTTGAACATTGTTGTGGACGAGACCGAAGTCCTACCCGGCGCGGCCCTGTACTCAGGAAGCCACAGTCACTACCGGCACTACATTTTTACATTTTTATTCTGCCACCAGAAAATCACCAAGCAACGTCACTATGATTTAATCGGTATGTGCGTTGATGCGGAATCGTCCACGTCTGCATTGCGATGCGTCGATTATGAGATAAATTTCATCACCGCTAGTGGGGATGGTAGCTTGTTCGATGGATAAAATCACCCAAGCTTTTCATTGGCACCATGACAGCTCAGGATTTGAACTCAGGAGTCCACTTCCCTACCCGCTAGGCCACCGCTGCCTATTAGGAGGACGCGTCCTCCTAGCTTTTCCAAGCTTGTTTCTCATTGTCTTTTTATGTGCCTGAATCCTGGGCCATTTTCCCAAGGGGAAACCTTGCGGCTCTGTGCATATGTCCATTGTCCCATGTCCTCAGTGGAAAACTGGGACAACTGCTGATAGAGCGGTGCGTGATGTGGATGAGGAACGCGCTCCTCCGATTCCAATTAACCTGAGCAAACCAAGCTGCCTCTCCACGGCGTGTTTAATGGAGACCCCGGCCCAGCGACAGACGAGGACCGCGCCGCCGCCACTAAAAGCGCCGCTGCTGTGTTCATTGACCTGCTTGACGCCTATCGCTTCATTTTCTGGCTGTGAACAATTACGCCAACACCAGCGCTCGTATCACCTAACGCGAAGGGCGTGTGTTTACCTTAGCGCCCGTATGAAAATAATATTTAAACATGACTCAGCCTGTTACCACAGTCTGTGCACAGATGCCGTTTCGCCTCTATCGATTTTGCATCCTCCACCCATCACCATTCATTCTCATTATGCTAATCAGGCGGTGAAGAGGACATTCTGAGTGCGCAGCATAATGGACGAGTCCATCGTCCTCTCTCCCGAGAGAGAAAGCAGTTCTGGACGTTTTGCTCTCGTAGGCAACGGATGGCTGTAATGAGGGCTGCTCCTCCGCCTCCGCTCTCTGTGACTGGGACCACAAGCGTCACCGAGGCCCTGTGAGGCCTGAGACCGTCTTTGCGGGATTGGAGAGAGACGCTGTCTTCATATGGTTTAAAATAAAAAAAAAATAAAAAAAAGAGCAGCGATGAGTCGACTGGCTTGAAATTGTCATGAAGTGTGTGATGTTTTGAGTGCACAAAATGAATTGTTGTTAATTAGGATGCATTTGACGAAGGGATTAAATGGCCCCTTTCTGTTCCCTCTATGATAAAGGTGAGAGGAAAACAAGAGCTGGAGTGGATGGCCGGGCGGATAATGCTCCGGAGCTGCTGACCGAGGACACCCCCTCCCACCACTGGAAACCATGTCCCACCACCAGAGATGCCAGCAGGCCCGAGCCATGAGCACGGAGGAGCAGAGCTCCACGCCCGTCCACAAGACCTCCACCCCAACGCATAAGAGCGCCTCGTCCTCTTCGTCCTCGCAGAGAGACAGCCGGCAAGTAAGCAGCATGACTAGACCCCTCTGCAGACGGCGGGGCGGAGCTCACAGCTCCACAGGAGAGCTTCATTATGAGCCTTGGAGGTCTCATTACGGCAGCATCATAGGGGTACAGGATGCCATTTTTAGCAAGTTTCCACATCTGAGACTAAGAAGTGAAAGTCAAGCCATGCAGTCATTGTATCCCAGCATCCTTTTTTCTTCGTCATTCTGCCATTTGCAGCACTCCATTCCAATAATGGTGATTGCTCAACTATTGAGCTATCGGACATTTGACAACCCTCCCATAGCAACACATCTGTTACTGTTCCTCGAAAATATTCCCTCTAGAAGTCATTTATAATTGGCGAATGTAGGTACAGTTCTGCTAATGATAATAAAACCTGGAAATGATGGAGGCATTTCAGATACTGGGACAGATTGCACATTACTCTCCATTGAAAAGACTGAGGAGCTGCAGAGTAACATCTAAACTTCTCTATAATTGTACTGTAATCAGCATCAACCGATTGGAAACACTTCAGTTGGCCAGATAAGTACAAGAGTTGGAACATATGGTCAGCTTACCACAGATTAACCCAGTTCCCACGGCCTCTGTCATGCGGTTCAGACACGCTGGTGAGGTGCAGTTGTCCAGCCGGTGACCCCAGGGGTTGACTGCGGTGTGTCGCTGGTGTGTGTGTGGGTGCACACGTTCGTGTAGCTTCTGCAGCGCCAGGGCTGCATCCTCCCACGGGATTCCCAGGCGGACACGCCTTAATGAGCTGCGGCCCCTCGCGCATCAGTGTGTGCCGTTCTCTCCCCGGGGGGGTTGCAACTGGTGCAATTAAAGCCCGGTGCTGCACCCATCACACTTCACTGAAGGCATGAAGCCCGCCGCTAGGAAATGAAATCGCACTTGAAAGCAACGTCTCCACGAGCCTGCGGTGAAGATTAAAGAGGAAGTTAGTTTGGTGTTTGAAGGTGTCTGTACACATATAATGAGTTCAGGAGTCTTCTGACCTTATTTAAGACATATAAACACACACATATGTAGAAAATTGATAAAATTATCAGTTTAAATATGCATTTAACAAATGACTGCAAAAATGAATTTTATGCAGAAATAAGCACTATAACACCAGAAATTACTGATGAATATTCTTACTGTGAATATCTCCTCACTGTGCTTTTAGGTTTTTAATGTAAGGTTGTTTGCTCTTTAATAGGGCTTCTAGTGGTAATGCAAGTTAGTTTCTATTGAACGGATGATTTTGGTTGATTTATGGGTGGTAGTAGTCTAGTAACACTATCCACTAAAGCCCAGGTTCAAACCCCACTTACTACCATTGTGTCCCTGAGCAAGACACTTAACCCTGAGTGTCTCCAGGGGGACTGTCCCTGTCACTACTGATTGTAAGTCACTATGGATGAGGGCGTCTGATAAATGATGTAAATGTACATGATTTAAGTCTCGCTATACAGGTATGCCGATCAGATATGGGCCACAAAGCATCGACAAGAGCGTCTGAAATGTCATAAATGTAAATGTCTCTCACTATAGGATTCTTAAAATAACGTAATTATGACAGAATATAATTGACCAGTCTGATGTTGATAGGGAATGTGAAGTGGTTGAAGGGTTTTGTATGAGCCCTCAGGCCCGATGTCGTCTCTCTGAATTACACTCCTCCTCGTTTTATTTGTTAGGACAAAATGCTTCAGTGCGCTAATTAGCAGACATCTCCGCTGATCCCCGCTCGAGCTGAGAGGTGCTGAAATGTCTTCAGGATGGGTGGGAGATCTGTTCTGCGCCTATTTAAAAGCCGCGGAGGTGTGATAAGCATTTATCTCACCTAGTCTCTTCGGTCTCAGGCAGGGAGGAGTAAATTTGCTTATGGTGTCTGTTTGTACTCACTCACATGAGTTCTCACTCCTCAGTTCATTATTCAGCCATTTATAATTACTATACAACTGTCACAGCATATTATGCGCTCTGAAATTAAGCAAGATTATTATTTTTACTCTAATTATTATAACTACGATGCTCTGGCTCTTGAAACAGAGATAAAGTATAGCATTTTCTCATTAAAATATTAATATTTATATTATGCAAATGAATGAATTGGTTTGATAATCAGCCCTACTGGCCACCATCATCACTGCCTGTCTGTAGCTGATGCTGAGGTTTGGTGGTACAGCAGGTCCCGCGTGATTCTGTCATATCTGGCACACTGGCAGCATCTGTCACATTCGCTATTCAGCTAAACAGTGCTTAACATCCCATCCATCATCCCCGGCCTGTGCCGGTTGAGCTTCTTGAGCTAGATGCTTCCCTAGTAGCATGTTTTGGGGAGTTTCTGGTGGGGTGGCGTGAGTAAATAATTTGACTATTAATACACAGGCTTGTGTGTGTATTTGAAGCAGGACTAGCTGAAAATCTCATGTGGATATTTCCTGACAGCTGTCCCTTATCTCAGCACATAAGCAGGGCCTGTTAACAACAGGAGGCTGCGTGAAGTCTGCCTTGTGAACCGCAGATGAACCCCGCCGGGGTTCCGCCAAAGTGCTGCCGTTCTCCGCTGGCTCTGTGTGCCTTATATATTTAATTTTACACACACACACACACACGTACACACCTAAACATTTAATTTCACACCTACACAGACCCACACTGTGCCGCGCCACAAAAAAGCTACCAACATCGGCTCTCTGTGATGTCAGTGGCCCCGTTCTAACAGGGTTCCCCAAGTTCCAATCTCAGACGGGCTGTCAGACATAATCATCACGATCAGGGCTCAGTCGCTGTGTTTGTTAATGTTTCGGTAGGGATTTATCATTCAGGTCCTATTTTACAGAGTTCTCACGCTCCCCCCAACTCTCTCCACGTGGGAGCCTCTGCGGGCTGCAAAGTTGTCATGTAACAATATAACGCCACCACCGCATTTGTATTTATAGCCCTCCATTTACCTCTAAAGTGTCCCCCGAGGAGTGTTTGTCCTTTTTTCTCGGCCTCGCGGGCCACACCTGTAATGTTGATTCATTGTGGCATCAGGGTGTAATGTACTGCAGCGTTCCGTGTCACCGCGGGAGGGTCCCCTCAGGACAGGGAGAGCGTTTCTTCTGTTGTAAAAAGCGTCTAGTTCTAGTTCTGCAGGACAAACACTGTTATCTGAATCGTCAGTACGTTTTGAGTGTTAATCTGAAGCGAGTTCGGCAACGGGAGCGTTTGTGAGCTTTACAGTAATATGTATGGCCAAAGAAGATTTAAGATTTCCCTCAGGACAGCGGTGTTGCAAGATATAGAAGCAGGCTTGTGTATCATTAATTCGATGCATGTCTAAAATACATGTCTTTCAGGCTGAGGACAGGATGCGCGGGCGGTTAATTGTTGCAGAGGGAGCGATTCGTCATTCAGCGCGCAGAGCCATCGATTTATCCTTTTACAGCATGGCTCTCCCATTACCGTTTCTCCAACGTCCCGCCAGTCTGCAGAGCCGCAGCGGGACAGGATCGTTCCCGTTGGTGCATTAGGTTTATTTGAAACGCAAACAGATGACTGCGGTCAGGTAATCAGAATGATGCCTGTTGTCTGGAAAAAATGAAGATGCGTCACCTTGACAGTTGAGCAGTAGAGGAGTGATAGGGGGTCACGGGTTCAAACCCCTACCATTGTGTCCCTTAACAAGACACTTAACCCTGCGTGTCTACAGGGGGACTGTCCCTGTTACTAGTGATTGTAAGTCACTCTGGATAAGGTCGTCTGCTAAATATTGTAAATGTGGGACTAATAAATAGTTATCTAATCTTATCATATCATATGTCATATCTTATCATATCTTGGATTTCTCTTTCATTTCTGGATTTTCAGGTGCTACCATGAGCCATAATCATCAACATAAAACAATGAATAAAATCAAATATGATAGTTCACCTTTTAAAAAAATTTAATTCATAAATAAAAAGTGTCTGTGAAGATTCACAAATGTGTATTTGTCTGAAAGTTGAGTCATTGGACTTTCTTACTTTAATGTAGAGACGTTTCATTCTGCATCCTCAGATGTAAAAGAAAGTCCAGTTGCCATGACTCAACTTTCAGATAAATATATATTTTTTGGTTTTTAAATATATATATATTTAAATATTTAGATGCAGTAGTAAATTGTTGGCTGGTATAGTCTCAGTACTCTGCTTGTCAGCAGTTAAGCTCTTCAGCTCAATCGACCTCCTTTTTTGGTTACTGAAGATGCAGTGTAAGGATTATAGAATCTCGTAAAGCTTTGTCAGGAGGTCAAAAGAACGATTTGTGAGGAGCGATGATGGACGCATAAGGACATTGTGGCAAAAAAACCTCTCAGCCCTGAAACTGTGAGAGCAGATTGCAGTGGGCCTGGGTTGTGTAACAGCAACTCAGTCCGGGGGCCTGAGTAATGGTATCTACCGTACCCTCTCACCACCACCCACCCGTTCATCACGCGAGGACTCACTCGACCCCTCCTGAGCTTTCTGGCCGTTCCATCACCCCTCAGAGGGTGGGGGTAGAGGAGCCAACAGAGCTAATTACATTACGCTGCCCTTGTGTCGTGGTTCGCCACATGGCGCTAACCTGGGTCCAGCTCTGTTTGTATGAGCTGGAGAGGGCTGCAGGTAAACTTCCCTGCCCCTCCCCTGTCCTGAAATAAGCAGAACTCACAGAATCATGGGAGCAGAGAGAGCAAGGGGGGGGAAGCTAATGGAAATCAGGAGAATGCTGAGACAGCTTTAACAGCACACTGGAGAACGTTTGCTCACCCCGCCCCCTCTCGACCTTTTAATTAACACTAAATCAGCCACTGCATTACACACACTGTTGAAATGGTCATACTAGTGGTAATAACTCAAAAGAAAATCCAATTACTATCCGATTACTGTTTACCAAGTCAAACAAGGCGCTCCAACAAACCCATACACTGCTAACCATCTTTATTTACTACGCTTATTATGCAGTAAATACAGAACAGAACATTGCAAAATATTCCTTCTACTGTTAAGGGTTTGTTGGCCTGGACCACAACAAGGATTCTGGCTGCCAGTGTCAAAATGAACAGTTTGTCACTTACTTGGAGCGGCAGATGGCTGTACTCATTTATGCTGGTTATTTTTCATCAGGAGAAGCTCTGTCTGCAGTTTTCTTTATATGTGAGCATGTGACCCCCCTGAAGCAGTCGTTGTTGTTTTAGAATACGATGCAGCCATGTTTTAAGTAGGATTTCATTTAGTTGTGCTATTAAAATGTATTTAATTGCTTAATGGAGTGATGACAATAAGGGTATAACAAAAAAGGGCAGTTAGTTTCTCTTCTTTAAGGTACAGATAACTAGTGCTAAGTGGTTCTTTCCCGTTTTATGTACGTATTGTAGATCCTGAGGATCTACAGTACACTTGGAGTGTAGTGCTCTTCTTAGCGCCAGTTTGAAAGAGGTTTATGTGCATATCTAAGATGTTTATCTGTCTTTGTTTATCTCTTTTAGGAGCCTGACAGCTGGGAAATAATTGAAGGCCTGAAAATTGGCCAGACGAACGTCCAGCGGCCCGACAAGCATGAAGGTTTCATGCTGAAGAGGCGAAAATGGCCACTGAAGGGCTGGCACAAGGTGCATGACTCCACAGACTTACATTACAATTAAAGTGTAACTTTAATTACAAGTTCTCTTACTTAATTTGTAGTCATTATGTTGCCCCCTAATGACTTTAGTGTTTGTGTGCTCATTTGAGATTGTTGTTGCTTGTTTCTGCAGCGCTTTTTTGTTCTCGACAATGGGATTCTGAAGTACTCCAAATCACCCATTGATGTAAGTACACGTCTATATACACTGGAATTAGAAATGTTTTGGAGAATGAAAAACAAAAGGGCAAAAATGTTTCAGACACCATCACCAAAAGTGGGAATAATAGTCACATAACTGAGATGCATGATAAAGACAAGTACTTTAGTTTTGTTATTATTGCTTTGTTCTAATGTTATGTGTGTGTTTGTGTTTATATATATATATATATATATGTGTGTGTGTGTGTGTGTGTGTGTGTGTGTGTGTGTGTGTGTGTGTGTGTGTGTGTGTGTGTGTGTGTGTGTGTGTAAAATGTTTAAAATGGCTTCGACATTGCACATATCTCAGGGATGGAATATCAATCAGCCTGCGACTTTCCCAGAACACTGTGCAGCACGTTGGAAAAACTGATATAATGTCATTCATCCCCTCTGGGATGTCCAATGTGCTCTCATGAGAGTGGGCGTTGGCAGTCTGAATATTTGTTTGTTTTTTGCCTGTGCCTTTTGCTCAGTTACATAAATAATTACACTAAATGGACATTGTTTATGAGTTATGACACACGTCACAACAGTTACGTCAGAGTCGTTAAGGACAAGTCTAAAGTCAAGTCTGAAGTCATTGTTTGTGTGACTTAAGTGCGACTCGAGTCCCCATCTCTGCATCATGGTGCACCAGAAACACTTCAAGGGCCACAACACTCATTGCATCACCAGTTAGGCTGAAGGTCTACAGTAATCGTCCAACAAGACGTACAGATATGGATCTCCTAGCGAAGATGGATTAGTTTGCAGTGAATTGCTGGTCTGGTAGTAAGTTGTCAGGTGTAATTACCACCACACATCATTCCTACGAATGTTCCTCAAGCATTAAAGGATGAGCGTAATTCAGGATGGCCTCTAAAAGTACATAGACAGCCATCTCCATTCTATTTATAGTCTGAAGGTTCCTGCCTATAGATTGATTCAGACACATTCAGGCCCTTTGTGTTCATGTTCTGGACTGACACCACGTTTTTCATAGATTCAGAAAGGCAAGCTTCATGGTAGTATTGATGTGGGCCTGTCAGTAATGTCCATTAAGAAGAGAGCGCGCCGGATCGACCTGGACACGGAGGAGCACATCTACCATCTGAAGGTAGGAGGGGTGGGGTGGAAAACACATGCACGTGAACAGCCAGAGGTTAAAAAGAAACGTAAAAAAACATCACCTCTGTGCAGGTGAAGTCTCAGGATGTCTTCGATGCCTGGGTGTCTAAGCTCCGTCACCACCGCCTGTACCGTCAGAATGAGATTGTGCGCTCGCCCCGTGACGCCAGCCTCCGGACATTCCCACCCACCTCCAACATGGACTCGCCCCAAGCAACGCCTGCACCACAACATGAAGCCAAGGTGGGCGGTTCTTGTTAATTAAATCTGAAATTGGAAGAAACTATTTCTTACAAGGCTGTAAAAACCAATATCAAGTGTAAGAAAATACAAACATGTAACATAACTGGAACTTAAAGAAATCTAAAAACATAAATATTCAGTCAAGTGTTCTGAGATTAAATGACTGATTTGAACTTAAACTATTAATAGTAAACTGAAGTATAAGTAAAAAGAAAATGAAACAGAATTTCAAACATCAGTGGGAAATAAAGGGAATTTAAACATCATGGCAATGATAATGCTGCATTCTAGATGGAATGTTCATGTTAGTCCATCTAAATTAAGATACAGTTCCTTCTCTGGGCCTTGAGCCTTTTCTGGGAGCAGCATGATGTCTGCAAAGCCAAACTCACATGGAACAATATGAACCTCATTCACAAAATAGGAGTACAGATTGTGCACAACGTACAGACCCAGAAAGCTGTCCAATTCAACACTCAACATGGTGCCAGTTTACCGCCAGCTAAATGTATTTGTCTGATGTTTTGGTCTTTGACATACTAGAAAAAGTGCAGTATTAACAAGCTTAAAAAGCCTACATCAGTCACTAAATCGATTCCCGTCCCACACACGGAGTGCGATTAAACACTCTGGTCAAACTATAGACATAGCTCAACTATGCATGGAGGCAAAATTTTACAAAGACTATAATCCACTAAATAGATTTATCTCAAAACAGAGGCCTGTGCAGGGAAGAACCGACTGATTTCACCATTTTGTATTTCAACTCTATTGTCACAGTTTTTCAGGCAGCTTTTGTGACTACGTATGTGAAGGTGGCTGTTGTCACTCTGTCTGTGGCAGCCTGAAACTGTGCTTGTAGGTGCTGCAGAGCTGGCCCAGTTCAAACGACCAGTTTCCTGAAGAATATTGCAGAGGAAGAAATACTTTGTGTGCCCAGCAGCCGCTCCCCCTGAGAGGGCTCTTCTTCATGCCCATAATGAGATCATAACGACTTGTCTGCAGCATTAACTGGAAGAACCCATTGCCTAGATTGTCCAAGAGGACTCTTTTCAGACAGGAGTAAATATTCAATAGACAATTAAGACTCACATCCACCATGTGGGCCTGATCTGGTGGCGGTAATTGCATCACGGCAACCTCGCCACAGTTTGACTGCGTGATAATGAGATTGTTTTGTGGAGCTAAAGGGGGGAATTTGCTGCTAAATGATTGACAGCAGCACACCAACCTCTCTCTGTTGCTCTTTGTCTCTCCTTGTCTCTCTCACTATCTCTCTGTGTCTCTCAGACGAAGCCCAGCAGTTTGCCCTGGCAGCCAGCCGTGTGCAGCAGCAGCCTGCCGCCCTCCTACAGTAACGGCCAGAGCAAGGTGGCCGCGTGGCTGCAGGAGTCTGAGGAAATGGACAAGTGTGCAGAGGGTGAGATAAACCCCGCCCCTTCCTGGTTGGGTAACAACTGCACCCACTATACAGTGTGTTTGTACTCGTAACTTAGAGCAGTTTATAAGATCTAAGACAAGATGGAACCAGTTTAGGCCTTAAGGCCCGCAGAGTCTACTGACATTCAGTTCCAATTTACAACGCTTTTCAACATGACTGACCAACCAGAATCAGGGAGGGGACGGGCTTTGTAAAATAAATAGAAACCTGACATTCACAGGGAGGGAATGCAGAAGTGCAAGAATAGTTTTTTCATTGTCTGGAAACAGTAAGTGCTTGAGAAAATGAAGTCCTGGGCACAGCAACAAGAAAACCAGCAACATCATTCATTTTCATCTTAAAATAAAAAAAATGTAAAAACATCTCAATTTAATGCCTTCAAATGTCATTCAAATTCTAATGTGCATTTATTATCTTGACATTACACCATATATAGGATGGCAGAGCGGTCTAAGGCACTGCGTTCAGTTCGCAGTCTCTCCTGGAGACGTGGGTTTGAATCCCACTTCTGACAGATGATCTGTCACTGAGTAAAGTACCGTCCCCACACAATGCTCCCTGCCACCTATCACCAATGGTGATGGTTAAATGCAGAGGACATATTTCGTTGTGTCACCATGTGCTGTGCTTGACAATGACAATCACTTCACTTTCATACAGGGAGTGCAGAATTATTAGGCAAATTAGTATTTTGTCCACATCATCCTCTTCATGCATGTTGTCTTACTCCAAGCTGTATAGGCTCGAAAGCCTACTACCAATTAAGTAATGAGAAGGGGTGTGGTCTAATGACATCAACACCCTATATCAGGTGTGCATAATTATTAGGCAACTTCCTTTCCTTTGGCAAAATGGGTCAAAAGAAGGACTTGACAGGCTCAGAAAAGTCAAAAATAGTGAGATATCTTGCAGAGGGATGCAGCACTCTTAAAATTGCAAAGCTTCTGAAGCGCGATCATCGAACAATCAAGCGTTTCATTCAAAATAGTCAACAGGGTCGCAAGAAGCGTGTGGAAAAAAAACAAGGCGCAAAATAACTGGCCATGAACTGAGAAAAGTCAAGCGTGCAGCTGCCAAGATGCCACTTGCCACCAGTTTGGCCATATTTCAGAGCTGCAACATCATTGGAGTGCCCAAAAGCACAAGGTGTGCAATACTCAGAGACATGGCCAAGGTAAGAAAGGCTGAAAGACGACCACCACTGAACAAGACACACAAGCTGAAACGTCAAGACTGGGCCAAGAAATATCTCAAGACTGATTTTTCTAAGGTTTTATGGACTGATGAAATGAGAGTGAGGATGGGCCCGTGGCTGGATTGGTAAAGGGCAGAGAGCTCCAGTCCAACTCAGACGCCAGCAAGGTGGAGGTGGAGTATTGGTTTGGGCTGGTATCATCAAGATGAGCTTGTGGGGCCTTTTCGGGTTGAGGATGGAGTCAAGCTCAACTCCCAGTCCTACTGGCAGTTTCTGGAAGACAGTGGTACAGGAAGAAGTCTGCATCCTTCAAGAAAAACATGATTTTCATACAGGACAATGCTCCATCACACGCGTCCAAGTACTCCACAGCGTGGCTGGCAAGAAAGGGTATAAAAGAAGAAAAACTAATGACATGGCCTCCTTGTTCACCTGATCTGAACCCCATTGAGAACCTGTGGTCCATCATCAAATGTGAGATTTACAAGGAGGGAAAACAGTACACCTCTCTGAACAGTGTCTGGGAGGCTGTGGTTGCTGCTGCACGCAATGTTGATGGTGAGCAGATCAAAACACTGACAGAATCCATGGATGGCAGGCTTTTGAGTGTCCTTGCAAAGAAAGGTGGCTATATTGGTCGCTGATTTGTTTTTGTTTTGTTTTTGAATGTCAGAAATGTATATTTGTGAATGTGGAGATGTTATATTGGTTTCACTGGTAAAAATAAATCATAGAAATGGGTATATATTTGTTTTTTGTTAAGTTGCCTAATAATTAGGCACAGTAAAAGTCACCTGCACACACAGATATCCCCCTAAAATAGCTAAAAATAAAAACAAACTAAAAACTACTTCCAAAAACATTTAGCTTTGATATTAATGAGTTTTTTGGGTTCATTGAGAACATGGTTGTTGATTCCTCAAAAATACAATTCCTCAAAAATACAACTTGCCTAATAATTCTGCACTTCCTGTATATAATAGCAAACAACACAAAAAGTGAACTGTTCCAGTTTTGTGAATAAATTTTGTGCAGAATTCAAGCATTCCAGTTTTCTTTTATAGCTGTTCTACTTCTTGTTAGCTTGGAAATGAAATCTGTCTTAAAATCTGTCAGCTCTTTTAAACTTTACTTTACTAAAACCTGCACTAATATTTAAATTTCTCAAAGCTGTAGCTGTCGTGGGTGTTGTAAAAATGACCAATGAAACTTTTTTAATGAGGTAAAGGGCTGAAAATGTCAAATATATTTTGTCCCTCATGGCCAATTACCAAGTGTCTTTCATTTTTTTCTCCCAGAACTTGCTCACTGCCAGTCCAGCCTGATGGAGCTCAGCAGGCTGTTGCAGAGTCTGGAGGTCCTGCAGAGGACCCAGTCCGCACCCAACTTCACCGACATGCAGGTATGCCCCCCCCCCTCCTGCTGCCACAGGCAGGGCTTCCTCTGGCTGCAGCCTGGCCGAGGGACGTTTTTTTGTAAGCGGATATCTGGTGTGTCCTGAGGTCACAGTTGCACAGACATGATGGAGGAGGGTGACTCAGGCCCTCATGGCCAAATCGCATAAGGCCCACTCCGTTTCACAGGCCTACACCCACATGACTCTCTGGGGGGTGCGAAAGGAACAAAATAAGTCACCTATTGTACTTCTGTTTTCTTTGTCTTATGAGCATCATATTAACTTTTATTGCAAATGTTACTTTATCACAATCATGCAACCACTCCATTTATCTTGCAAGTTCACCATTTTGCATTTCATCGTTATGTTTCAGCAAATTCACCATTACATCACTGCATAGACAAAACTCATATTTCATTGTATATGATGTTCTTTTTTCCCATTGCTAATGTTTTACTTGCAGTTCTTTACTGTCATGACTTCTTTATGTCTTCTTATTAACCCCCTCTTCATTATTCTTATCCATGTCTGTAACATAGACCAATTGTGTAGATTTATCAAAGAAAGACAAGCGTGTGAGCAGAAGATGGAGAACAAAAAGTGTCAGCAAAGATGCAAAAATGCAACTGCAGGTACTTTTCTTCTTTCTTACTGGATAGCAGTTGTCTCAGATGGGTCTTTGGCAGCGTTTCATTGGTGTAGGATAGAGCGAGACCAAGGTCAACCATCAGGAAGGGAGGTGTAATTGCTAGGGTTTGGTTTTGCCCTCTATTGATTGTCTTTCATTGAAAATGTCTCAATTATTCAATATTTGAAGATGCATGTGAACACGATTTTCAGCAGTGATGTATAGGCCACAAAAAAAAGGTTTTCTGTGTGTCAGTGTTCTTTTGTTATTGCAATGAATGGTCTGACAGCATGGTCTCATGTTCATCACGTGGTTAAAAACATGGATCTCGTTTTTTTTTTTTCTCAAAGTTTATCGGCCAAACATTAGCTGTTTCACAGCATTGAGGTTTGCCGCCATGAGGCCAGATCCTCGCATTTTCATAAATGGGTCCTTTAACAGTAAAAAAAAGCCCCTCCAGTGTACAGTGCTGCTGAGAAAGATATGAACTCCTCTCCAGGCCTCACGGGGACCATTAATATGAGTCACCGGTGTGGAGGGAGACCGGAGCATTATTCATCCTTGGAAGTCCATTAAGAATGAGTGAAATGTAGTATTTTTAGCTAGACTCTTCTAGAGGGATTTCTATGTATTTTAACACCTCGCATTTATGGCCTATCTGCTATCTGTTTATTTTGGATTTTGTGTGTGTTTGGCATGACTGTGTATATTTGATTATTTCAGTTTTTGTGTTTGGTGTGCATGTTCCATTTTCAGTCATAGTTATTTTTCTCATTGAAAAATCGTTTCTCTGGAACAGTAAATCTGTTCTGTTTGGTTCTCATGCCCACCCACAGGTACACTCATTATCTCAATCAAGAAGGGCTAAAGTAAGCACCGTCCACATCCGGACACTCTGGTCCACCTAACACACTATAACATTCACTCTGAGTCTCTGCTCTACTCACGGCCAATAGTCTAAACAGGCTTTCACAAGAAAACAGTCTCCTCTTTTACATGTATCATAGCAGCAAGGCAGTACCTGTAGCGACTCACTGCTTTACGGCGAGTAGAAAACCGATTGGCTCTGAAAGTATCCAAAGTGAATGTGAGTCTCTGTCTGCTTCGAGGCAGTGCCTCTGAGTGCCCTCTTCACCCTTTACGGTCATGAGCATGGTTGTGTGGTGGAATCGTTTTGGTTCCATTGCCCACCTATGTGTCTCTCTCTCTCTCTCTCTCTCTCTCTCTCTCTCTCCGTCGGTGTGGTTTGTGTGGCAGCCATGTTGTAATACCACAGGTCAACTCAGCAAGATGACACCCAAAAGACCTAGATGGGCCCAAACTGCCATTAGTGGCTTTTCTCATTGTGCACCTTCTGCTGGAGGCGGGATTTATTCATCAGAGCCGGTAAAAGTTGTTTTTTGCTGATTTGAATTTAATTGTTGGTTTTAGCCAGTAAGAACGAGCCTCTTCTCCACCAGGTTGTGTACAATGGTTAATGTCATCTTGTTGCGTCGACCTTCGGCTTAATCAGATCTTGAGCAGACAAAGGGCAGCGTTTGGGCTTGCATGCTTACGTACCGGTGTCTCTGTTGGCCGTGGTCCACCGTATCCCTGCATGCACTGCTCTTGCATTGATGGCACTGCCATCTTGCCTCCCTTCAGGTCCCTCACAGCGCAAGCATGTCCCCAGTCCGGCTGCACGCATCTAATCCGAACCTGTGCGCTGAATTAGCAGACTACCAGACTCCTGTCCCTCGCCTCACTGACACCATTGAGTGTCCCGCCGATTATATCAAACTCCAGGAAGACTTCTGCGCCATTGCCCAGAAAGGTAAGAAGTAGGCCTAAATTCTGTAGTTCGATTGATCCTGTGTTGATGTATAGACATTGAAATCTGTGATTGATGAATTTTATAGCAGGAAAATTAAGGCAATTTTCAGCAGTGATGTTAAAATTGTCACTGTACAAAATACAACTTTATTTAAGGTTGCTTTATTAATTATAAGATTTTCCTTCTCATCAATTTGAATATTATGATAAGATCATAAAGAATGGCCCTGTTATATGGCCCCATTTTGGCATGTCACAGGATTCTTTGTGATTTCCACCCTTTGTTCTGGTTATTTGTTCTTTTGCCTGATTCTGGCATACATTTTGTTGCCTAATGCTGCAGTTAAATAAATTACTTTTAGCTAGGTCATTAGCACTTTGTGTTAGTAAGCTTCTGGAGTTCTGGAGCTATTTTGGTTTGTTACGTCAAGTAAGTTAAAAGGTAAATACAGTCATATGATATTTCTTTCCTTTTCAGAAAAGAAACTTGTTTATGGAACTGTAAGAGAATGTACCAACAGTGAAATGTATGTGTTGGGTGTTATCTGGAACCAAGACGATTTATTTCTATTTCAGTCCACGCCCTCTTGAAGTCTGCCTTCAACACCGTAGCCATTGAGAAGGAGAAAATCAAGCAGGTCTTATCTGACCAAGAGCAGGCCGGCCAGTCAGCACAGGTCATTACCCTTCGAAAGTCTTTATCACAGGTGAGTGAAACCACCAGGGCGTGGGTTGTTGTTATTTTATATATATAGTTATATAGTTATATTTGTATGTGACCAATCATGGAGCCTAGTTTATTTTTTAGGAAGTAAAAAACCTCACCACCTGAAAGGTTAACTCAGTTGTTCAGTCAAAAGGTTCATATCAAATCAAAATTAGATTTTCTAAACCTGGACTACACACCTCTGCAACATTTGCACCATAATGAGGAGTTGAAAGTACATAATCATTACGCAAATAGGAAAATAGGTTAGTGTTAAACTGCAAACGACTGTTCCAATGAATTTGCTGGATTATTCTGGATGGTTCGTAAGGAGACCTGTATTATTACATCAGTATGTGATACAGCATTTATGGGGTTTATAGCCACTACATAATGTATCGTTTGAGATGGGAGAGGAGAGGAGAGCTGGTTAATTAACTTGCATTATCTCGGGCAGTGTAATTGGAAATAAGATTAACTCTGCTTTTAATGTGCAGAGAGTACAGAGGGAGACTGTAGGATAATAATAAGAGCGTCATAGATGGAGCTGAAGTGGTCAAACACTTAACAGAATCTTTAGGAAAGTAGGTTTATTTTTTTAAGTACTTTTTGTCAGTGGAGGCTCACAGCCCATACATGTATGACAGTATATTTCTTCTTCTTCTTCTTTTGTTTTCCTCTAAAATGCCGATATTTGACAGACTGCACCTTTTTATCTAAAACACTCTCAACATGATTTCACAATTCATTAAACAGTTCATTGAAAATTAGTTTGAGTCAATTGGTGACTGATTCTGCCCAAAGCATGGTGTAGCTTTTGGTGTATGGAAGTCATCTAGTAGTGTATTATTATGTATGGTGATTGGATTCATGTGGAATCTGAGCATGTAAAAGACCAACAGTGAGCCAAAAGAATGGCAGAATGAAGAGTATGAATCATTGCACCAGTGTCGCCAAGTGCTGTTGTGTCTAGATTTCATGATTCTTATGGCGGGTTTTTCCAGTCACCCTGATGTCTAGACAATATTTATATAGACAAATACACACACATATTGCACTCTTCTGGTATTACTATCTTTCGAACCACTTTCACATTCTTACTGCATTTCATCCCATGGGTCTTAAGCGGAAAACCTGATGTTTTGTTGTAATTTTGTGAATACAGGCCCTGTCCCAGAATGCTGAGCTTCGTACCCGTCTGAATCGCATCCACTCTGAGTCGGTACTGTCTGAGCAAGTGGTCAGTGTGAACATCATCCAAAGCCCCGACGAGGTGATTGCATCCGATCCGACAGCTCCGCTCATTTGTCTTGGTGTTACGTTTCTGCAGACACAACACTGGGGGTGTTCACATTTGCCTGAGCCCTCATCAGACATGATTGTAGTACTGTTCATCCTATATATTTTTAATAATAAACATTTTTTATAATAAAATAAAAAATGAATAGAATATTGTTTAGTGGTGATGAGTTTTATTTGTAAGCTGTATGTTGAAATGTTGAAAGATGGTTAAACCTTCCAGTTTGTTTCTATCTTGGTCATTCTCAGAACGTTACTCAATGTAAGACCGCAATTTATTCGTCTCTTTTTCTCTAAGAATGTGAAAGTATTTTAAATAGATGTAGTAAACATTCACCAGAGTGGCCGAGGGCGTGGAACTGGGGCAGGGGATGAACATGAAGGCAAAAACCAGGTCCACTGACATCATTGGTTTCTGTTCCTCTGTAGACAGCAGTTTTAGCTCTTACAATCATGCACATCAATCACCACAGAAAGCGAGAGCTACTCTCTTTATTCAGGATCTGCATTCTGCGCAGGCATGAATGTACATTCAGTGATCTGTGCTTACCACAACAGTCATCCCAGACGGTGAAACTCGAGACGCAATTCAAAAGCTTGACATCGAGGGATGGTCCCGGGATGCAGGGGGAAGAGATTAAACTGCTGCTGAAATGTCTTCTAGATCCAGGGCAGTGGGAAACCCGGCAGGTTACTGGCAGCAGAGCAGGGAGACGACACCTCATTATCATCAAACCCGGCCACGCCGTGTCTTTCTTTCTCTTCCCAGCACGAGCAGATCCACGTGGGAATCCCCCTCACGCAGCAGGCCTCCAACGAGAGCCGCCTCTCCATGTCCGAGTCGGTGTCCGAGTTCTTTGACGCACAGGAAGTGCTGCTGTCAGCGAGCTCATCTGAGAATGAGGTGAGGACAAGTAAAAATGTGGGAGGCGGAGAAGGAAGATGAGGCAAGAGGGAGGCCGCAGGAACCAGCATGGAAGGTCTGCTGGATCTCCTAATGGAGCTCAATAAATCCTGGGTCCCGTTAGTTAGAGCCTAGCGAGACGTTAAGGAGGAACAACAATACACCCCCATCACAGCCTGCCTCTCCTTGTAGCGATATGTCATCGAGAGGACCCGTCGCCCTGTTGTTTTCCCTCCAGTGGTGTTTTTTTTTCTGTGTTGTCTCCTCTCCTGCTGAGCCTGCGTTTAGAACAATAAAATCCCATTTCTGCCCCAGGTGTTGTCCTCTATACACCTCGACATCTGAGTACATTCACAGAATCCACCGTTACAGTGCAACACAAAGCCCAATTGCTTCGCTGGCTTCCGTTCTGTTTTTAATGCACCTAAGTCACATGATGTGCTGAGATGGTCTTAATGTTGTTCTGTGAAATTCTACACTAGATGCTACTGAGAGGCCACACACTAAGCACTGCCATTAAGATAATAAAGTGGCATGTGAGCACTAATAAAAGAACACTTGCAGGTGCTGATGGTTCAGCGAATACATAGGCAGTATAGGCAGGTAACTTAATAATTGAAAAATTATTAATAACGAGACCATCAATGTGCCTCGGCTCATTTTCTCCAGTCTGTCTTACTGTACTTGGCTATTGTTCCTAAGTGTATTCCCTCAGTTGGTGTTTGGAGACCCAAATCTACCATAGGTGTGTGTTTTGGGTGGATATCTGGCAACTGAAGGTCTTACATATTATTTATTTCATTTAAACAGTGTGTTATCATCTTGGAAGATATCATTATGAAGGGGATCAGTGGCACTGTCCACGTCATGCTTGAACAATTACTCCACTCAGTTTTCATATATATATTATATTATTCCTTTTTTGTTTCAGTTATTTTCTAGTATTCTTTATCCATAAAACGTGCAGCACAGTGACTGCAGCAGAATCCATGGAAGAAAGAAAGCCAGCCGCTGCCTGCTTCCTGCACTCTCGTGGCCGGGATTCTGGATTCTGGATTGAGAGCTCCAGACTCAGGCCGCTGTCTCTTGTCTGTCTTCCTCAGGCATCGGACGATGAGTCATACGTCAGCGATGTGAGCGATAACATTTCGGAGGACAATGCCAGCGTCACGGATATCGTTTCCAGACAAAGTAGGCGCCCTCTCTGTCTTTGTCCCGGTGTTCCATTAGAGTGGGAGACTAATGTGATGGAGTGAGTGGGGATGGTCGGGGGAGGGTGGAGGGACCCTGTGTGATCGCCTCCTCTACCTCTACTCGGATGGTGCCCACCCCGACTTGCACTTTCATAATTACAGCCCTCTCTGTCTCCACCTCTTCCATTAGCTGAGTCTTGCTCTGGGGCGTAACTGTGTGTAACAGCAAATGCAAAAAATCCCAAAAAATGAATTTTCACGAACAGTCGCTGTTCAAACTCAACAATATACCCTAAAAAAAAAAAAAAAAAAAAAAAAAAAAAAAAAATATATATATATATATATATATATATATATATATATATATATATATATATATATATTAGAGGTGGGCATAGATTAATTTTCTTAATCTAGATTAATCTCACTGTAATCTTGGAACTAATCTAGATTAATCTCACTGTAATCTAAATTAATCTAGATTCATCTATATTTTAGATTAATCTACATTAATCTAGATTAAAATGGCTAATTTGAATTCTGCCGAAGGCATTCAGAATATGTGTGCTACCCAAATAATGACTAAAAGTAAGTCTTTGAGAACGGGTTTCTCAAGCCAGGTGGCGCGTTAGACCAGGGGCTCATCTCCTGTTTCCAAAATGCATCACAAACTGCTTGAGAAAGCTGTTCTACTATGATAGCTGGTGATGAAAATAAATGATGTTCAATAAGATGTACTTGGGTTTACCAACTGTTTAAATAGCTGCATCCATGTTACCACGTCACGTTTGATGTGGTAATTTCACAGTTCGAAGACTCGTTCTTGCCCCCTACGGTGCAATTCGGCTAGGTATACATCCGCGCTAAAGTATCAAGGTGAAAGTCATCATAGTGTAGTGGTTCTTCTTCTGCGTTGTGTAACTTTTTGATATCGTTTCTTGAACCACAAATGATGAGCTGACACCCAATATATTTTCTGTGCAAAGTGTATTCTGTACAAAAAGCAAGGTCGCGTCACACATCGCGTCACACATCGCGTCTTTCTGCACCTCTCTCTACAATATACGGTATTAAAAGAACATAAAAAAAATATTAACAAAATAACACACATGCAAAATATTCCTAATATGTACATGAATTAAAATTAAAGAAATAACTTTTTGCACACAAACCCCACGCAGCTCTCACAGCTCACGCCATGTGTCCAAGAGACCTGAACTTGGTCTCAAAAACAAAATAAAAGTCTTTAGGAAATAATAAACTAAAAGACACAAGAAAGAAGAAATATACTTATAAATCTAGTGTAACCATTTAACTCCGGCACAATAGCTTGTGTAGTATAGACCCAGCTCCCAACCCAACATTGTGAATAGATTAACGGCGATATTTTTTTTAGCGCCGATAAGAGTCTCACGTTAACGCAGCACGTTAACGCCGATAACGGCCCACCACTAATTTATATATATATGTTTTTTATAACAGTATACAGAATATTACAGAAATGTTATTCAAAATATTTATTCTGTTCCATTCTATATGTTCTGTGGGGCAGTGGTGGCCTAGCGGGGAAAGGAAGGGGACGCCTTTTGTGGCTACCCACTACTCACTAAGGGTCAAGGGTTAAATGCAGAGGACATATTTTGTTCACTGTGTGCTGTGTTTGTGTATCACAATGACAAAGTGGCATGACATGACAAATTCTGTAGAAAAAAAGGTTGTTTTATAGGTGTAATGGTAATTTATGCAAACATATAACTGTATCACAATACAAATCCTATAATGAATTCATTGAAATAATTTCAGACTAAGAAGGCGACAGGTGCATAGTCATGACTTTATGTACTTTTGTAAATCTGACCCCATGTGAGCCTGTGTACTGATCCTCTGCCGACTGAATTCCAGTGCCAAATGGGGATTTGACGGGAGGCACTTTCCGCAACGGCCGTCGCACCTGCCTCCCCGCCCCCTCGCCGGACACTACCAACATCAACCTGTGGAACATCCTGAGGAACAACATAGGGAAGGACCTGTCGAAGGTGTCCATGCCGGTGGAACTGAACGAGCCGCTCAACACGCTGCAGCACATGTGTGAGGAGCTGGAGTACACCGAGCTGCTGGACAAGGCGGCCGACACCAACGACCCCTTCGAGCGCATGGTACCCCACGTTACCCGCGCTTAACCCTTCACACTTGCATACCTCATAGACACGCTTTAAAGGTGCTTAGATGTGGGGCCGTTATCAACAGCAGTGACACTGAGGCGGTAGAAGGATGTGGCCGTGTACCCTGTCACACCAACCCTGATGGGCTTTTTACCTCGCAGCATCTGTTTAATGGTCAAAAGTCAAAGGATTTTTTTATGATATAACAGATATGAATAATAGGAGGAACTGAAATAGATCAAAATAATGCTGAGATATAAGCACAGTCTGTACCCAAAACCAGGACGCGGGTGCAGATTTGGCAATGGATCTGCCCACGCGATGTAGGAACCCTCAGTCGTGCGGTTTTGGCACGAAGAGCCCACAGACGAGCGCCGCAGTTGGCCTCATTAAGTCGGCTTCTTTTCCTTCCAAATAGCCTAATTTCAGTCAAAGGCTCAGATTCGTTCGAAAGCCTTTTACATTCATTGATCCAGTCTCTATTTATCTGTTTAATGCATGCTGTTGTTCTTCGACTGCGATAGAAATAAATAAGTAAATGCTCGGCGGATATCCCTCTTCCCTCTAGGTGATTGTTGCTGCGTTTGCTGTCTCAGGATATTCCTCGACATATTACAGAGCGGGAAGTAAGCCATTCAACCCTTTACTTGGAGAGACGTATGAATGTATACGAGAGGACAAGGGGTTTTGCTTCTTCTCTGAACAGGTAGGCCTGTGATAGTGTCTCTGATGTGACTGTCCACAACACAAGCAGGGTCTTGTCTTCCGCTCTTTTTATGGCATGCCTTCTCCTCTGAGAGGTCACTGCGCACTTAGCGGTCGGATCTGCAGTGGTGTCGCCCAGGGCGTACCCTTTAGCACTGTCTATCATGCGGCTCAGCGCTCGTACATGTGCTGTGAAAGCCAAATACATATTTCATGATCTAATACTGCAGATCAACAGATTATTGACATGTCGTGTAACCAGAACGAAGTGTAGTTTTTATTTCTTTCTTTCTCAGTATCCTACAGCACAAGGCTTTGGCGCAATGTCATTAATTTGGATTTTCATTTAGCAATGTATATAGCAATATGTACATGTCTTCAATAGGTACACTGAGCATAGAACTTTGCTCTTTTTCGTAAAGGTCAGCCACCATCCACCAATCTCCGCTTGTCACTGTGAATCCAAAAATTTCACCTTCTGGCAGGGTAAGGCACAGTCTTTGTATTTTTCACAGACCAGCTGTGGAAAATAGATGTGGTCTGAATATCTTCTGATACCGTAGTTGTAGATAAGATCCGATGAACGAATGGCCGTGTGTAAAATGTTCTGACGTTTGTAGATAGATGGTATTACTTTTGAGGAAGGATTTATGAATTTTTTTCCCAACAGTAGCTGTCACCGTTTCACGTTACGTCGTGTGCGTTTTTTTTAGATGTCAGATGGAAGAATAAGTTCTGGGGGAAGTCTATGGAAATCCTACCGGTTGGGACCGTTAATGTTATGCTTCCAAGGTAAATATGAGCTCTGATCAGTAAATCATTTTCATCAGTACATCAGATGATTTACATTCATCAGAATGTAAATCATCAATACATCCAATTTACTCCAAAAAAATGAAATGAAACAGAATTGGCCCAGTTTATATTAAGTAATTTTATGTTTTATGTGAACATGTGTCGAAGTAAAAGCTTGAACAGAAACAGTCTCCATGTCCGCTGGATAAAATTCACTTTTGCAGTTTAGCAATGCGATGTGTGCAACGCCCTCTGCTTTGCAGCCGCGCCCTTGAGCTCTCTTCCTGTCTGTGATTAGTCAAATAAGCGCCTCTCTCCTCTCACGACAGGTATGGTGACCACTACGAGTGGAACAAAGTCACTACCTGTGTGCACAACATCCTCAGTGGGAGGAGGTGGATCGAGCACTACGGGGAGGTCACTATCAGGAACACCAAGAGCAGCGCCTGCATCTGCAAGCTCACGTTCATCAAGGTGAGCAGCGTAAAACACACAACGTCCACAGATTTAGGTCACATGCAACTGGTCTGTAAAGCTATGGAACTTTATGTTCCCATGGCTGGAAATGCCAAAACGAGGTAATTGTAATAAAGTATGTGTGCGAATAGTAATTGTTTTATCACCCAGCGTCACATTGCAGCCACGTCGCACTGAGGTGTTAAGAACCTTGGCAGCGGCCCATCTTGGTAACTGAACTTTCGATCAGGAGTCCAACACAATAATAAAGCGCATCACAGCGAGCAGACACCTGACCTGGGGTGACGCAGCAGGAGGATATATGATAATGTTGCACCACTTGTGTTCCAAGGATTTACACAAAGCTTTTAAGACGCAATAAAAAGAAGAAAAATCCTGGTGCTGTTATGCTTCTGTCAGGACAATATAAGTTTATTCTGTTTGGATTCAGGGAAATTACTGGAGCTCGAACGTGAACGAAGTGCAGGGCTTCGTGATGGACCAGGAGGGTAAAGTTGTTCACCGCCTTTTTGGGAAGTGGCACGAGGGCCTATACTGTGGCATCCCCCCTTCTGCCAAGTGCATCTGGAGAACAGGTAAGGGGGAAAAAAGCCTTAGGAACCCATTGGCTGGGGCTGTTAAGGAAAGCAGACCGATCCCTGTTGGTATTCGGTGTTGCTGTGAGCCCAACTACACCCAACCTGCATCTGCAGCAGCAGTTCAAATTTCATAAATAAGGACGTTTGATTCAGTTCCCCTTTTATTTCTTGCTCATATGAGTTTTACTTATTTAATAATTTATTTAACAATTAGTTCCATTTTAATGTATGTATTAAATCAGTAGTCTAATTATTCCTGTAAGAACAATTTGATTATTACAAAGTAATCAGTACTTAAACCTTAAACACTGCCTATAAATATGATTGTACATGATGAAACATGCACTGAAATATGAAGGTAGACACATGAGTGTCCTGCGAGTCCTCCCTCTGGATAGGTCCAAAATTAAGTGAGGAAACAATCGCTGATATTACAGAAACAAATTATCGTAACAGTTTATTTGAAGATTTAATTTTGTGTTTAAAAAAAAGAAGAAGCTTGTAATGACAGTTTTCTGAGTGTACAGAGGATGGACAGTAGCAGTCTGTTTGCTTTAATGACTGGTTTGTTGCCTCATCAGGCTCCATGCCCACAGACTACGAGCTGTATTACGGGTTCACCAGGTTTGCCATTGAGCTGAATGAACTTTGCCCTGAGATGAAGAGCCTTCTGCCTCTTACTGATGCTCGCTTTCGGCCTGATCAGAGGTACGCTGCACTGTTCTCCCCACCGCTGTTTAATACTCACGGGCCATTATCCCCTGCAGGTATGAAAGCATTTGGAATTTTAAAAAATCTGTGTGTACTGCTGCCACCACCTGGAGGAAAAACGATTTTGCTAAGTCACCTGCCCTGGAAATACACTTAAGGAGCAGTTTTTATCAGAATCACGTTTTTACTTATTACTTTAGTCTTCGTTTTCATATATAGTTATTTCCCTACTCAATATTCCTACTTTAGTGGGGCAGTGGTGGCCTAGTGGTTAAGGAAGCTGCCCTGTAATCAGAAGGTTGCTGGTTCGATTCCTGATCTGCCAAGGTACCACAGAGGTGCCACTGAGGAAAGCACTGTCCCCACACACTGCTCCCTGGGCGCCTGTCATGGCTGCCCACTGCTCACTCAGGGTGATGGGTTAAATGCAGAGGACAAATTTCACTGTGTGCTGTGCTGCTGTGTATCACGTGTGACAATCACTTCACTTTCATTTTCAGCATTTTATTTAATAAAAGATGTGCAGAAGCAGAAACACAGCCATTGTTCTATATCATTAGCCATTATGATCTCATTAGAGTGATGAGAGTGTTGCTGTTGTCATGGTGATAATTCTCACCACCCAGGTGCCTGGAGGAAGGTAATGTGGAGATGGCTGCTGCTGAGAAGCAGCGCATTGAGGACCTGCAGAGAGGCCGCAGGAAGTGGCTTGAGGAGAACAACATCAAGCACCATCCCCGTTTCTTTAAGTGAGAATCTAAGACCGTAGATCTCTGTTCACTCATTGTAGAAATAATATTATTATTAATAATAATTACAAGGACAGCTAAAAAATATTATCGATTATAAAAGATTAATTAAATAGTTGCTATTTTAGATGGTGTTTTTTGTCATGTTTTGTCATGTTTTTGTCATACATTATTAAGAAGTGTTTTTTCTTGTATTCCAATAAAAGAGCATATGTTTCTATCATGGTGGGAAAAAAAGCACAACATAATCCTCTTACAAAGGCCTAAAATGTGGAGATGTGTTACATGAATTACAGATTTTACTCTGTCTGATTCATCATTATTTGCAGCCCTAAAATATTGTGAAAACCCCATATTGTGAAATCATTCCGCCTCAGAGCAACAGGAAGTCGCTCTCCTCAGCCCGCTCACTTTACACAGACTTCCTGTTGGCCGTGTATTTATCTTGTCACCACCCAAGCAGCATTTCAAATAACAGCCTGTCCTGCCTTCTATTATTACAGAAAAGTTGTGGATGCCAACCAGAGAGAGAGGTGGGTGTCCAATAACACGTACTGGGAGCTTCGCAAAGAACCCGGCTTCAGCAAACTGGAGAACCTTCAGCTGTGGTAGCATTCGGACACTCGTGCTCAACATATCATCGTTGCCGCCGACAAAGAAGCTTTACCTATGCACAAGACATTTTTGAACTGGAATGGAACTACACCTGGAGCATACGTGTAGTACGTTTGGGTTTAGTACAGTGCCCGACCCAACACCCCGCCCCCAACCCGGCGACCCCGAGGTTCCCCGCCCCCCCCTGGTAACTTGTCAGTTAGTCTAGTCAGGGCAACAGCTTCGGATATAAGTTGTAGATTTACCTAAAGCCATGTTGGCTTCAGAATATGTTCCTTGCCTTAAAAGTTGCTTCCAACACTCTTCTTCATTTCCGCAGGACTCTGTTTCCGGCAGATGTGATAGGTTTAGACTAGCTTACCTACAGTATGCATGCATGTTTAGACGGCAGCTTTCACCCTCACATTATTTGCATTTTGCATTATGTGACCGGTCACATAATTAGCATTTTGTTTATTCTTTCTCTAGCGATGTTCTTTTTTCTATTTAAAATTTTGAATTAAATTCAGTTAGTGTGCAAACTTGAATTTGTCTAATTTAATGATTTATTTATAGTGCTCAGTAGGCAGGTCATTAACCCCCCTTCCCATCCACCAGAACCTGCATCATAGCTGTAGCTCTCTTCTGGAACAAGCAGCTGCATTGCACACTGCGTTTCATCCAAAATGACTGAGAAAGGTTGTACTTGAAATAATAACAAATAAATGACCAACCAGGATACAGCGGCCATAATGTACTTACGGGAGAACAACTGTAAAAGTCGCTGTAAACAGTCGCTGTTTTCCCGGACAGAAGGTCATGCGAGGTTATTGTTGAGTAGGCTCTAAATCTAATTAGCCAGGCTCCCTTGCTCGCCGTTTAGAGGTCAAATGGTCCTCTGCGCTCTGCGTGGCCTGATTTGCAACTTGCTCTAGATTTTTTTAACCTAGCCTAATACAGAGACCGCCCTGGACCGACACCTGCTGGCGTGCTGCTGCTACTGCAGAATATTAGGGTAGCTACTTTACTTTTACAGTTCACTCTTATATGAAGAATGTTTTGTCCGAGTCATTATTAATATTTTTTTCAAGCCAAAGATTAAAAGGGGACTCATACAACAGCGAGGGTTGGGGGTGGACTGTGAATGTTACTGAAATACCTGCCCGGTTCCCTGAGAGACTGTAGCCATGATGCAGGACTTTACCTATTGCACCAGTGTATAGTGTATGGTTTTGTTTTTTGTTTTTTAAATGTTCACATCACTACTGCCTTGCATGCTTCATCACTCCATGCTTTTTTGACAAATGGTTTCAATGCATCTGAAGGACAGTGTAGATTTTTAAAACACGTGCATTAACATAATCACTTGTCTTAAATGAATTATCATTTAAATACCTGAACAGAACATCAAGATAATATTTTATAAGGGTAAGCGTCAGTAAATATCATTATAAAGTTCATTTAGAGGTCCCCAATTATGAAATAATGTTTTGCTTTTCGATCAGTCTTATTGGTCCCCCAATACTGTATCTGAAGTCTAATTCCGAAATTCAGCCTTGGTGCAGAATTACAGCCACTTTAATCCAGTCTCCCAATACTGTATCTGAAGTCTAATTCCGAAATTCAGCCTTGGTGCAGAATTACAGCCACTTTAATCCAGTCCCACAATGAGATTTCACCAGGACGCGCCGTTTCGCAGTCTGTAGCTTTAAATGCTAATGATGAGGAGAGAGGTGGGACGGGGGAGGAGAGCGGCCTATAGAAATTGAGCAGGCATTCATGGAAATTGCATCATCATCACCAATCACAATGTTTGCTGCAGACAGGAAGTCATGTCAGAATTTTTCCAGAAAAAAATAGTTCTTCAGTCTCGCATGACGGAACTTAAAAAAAATAATACATTTGTGCTCGTTTTTACATCCAATCACAGAGCAACTGAAATGCTTCACACACATGGAAGCCATGACGGTTGGTGGACATACTTCTTTAGGGGAGCCGGGGGAAATTCTCTGGGCAGACAAAACATGAAAAACAGGAGGTAACCTTTCTCCTTATAACATCATAAGGGGACAAATTCCAGATCCCACAGCCTGAGCTGCTGCTCTCTGAACGGCGAAGAAGAATGAACAAAGCACTCTTTACACCTACCACCATTTCTAACCACTGCAGGACCACAGACAGACTAGAGCAACTCGTATTAATCTCACAAAGGAATATTTTCATAATAGGGGACCTTTTATCCATGTTATGTCCTTAGGTTACATGAAATAGATGGATGGTATACAAGTAGCCAGAAGAAAGTGCTAATACCAGTTACACAGCGCAGTTTGTTTATCTCCGATTACTGTACGTGGTTCCATTGTGTCAGCTCCACTTGCTGTGCCTTATCACATTTCTGACCACACTATGACACAGGTCTCAACAGAGAGGGCATGTTCTCCCGTTCACAGTTTAGCACGATGTCCCACATATCAAGATAAACAACACTTCACTTCATACAGTCTGTATTCGGTGAATCCTGGTATTCTCAGCGCAGCACATTTTTCACTTAGAGGGATCTGTGTTTAAAGAAAAAACTAAATGAAAGGGAACTCCACCCATCTTGTGCTCAGTGTAGTGAGGAGTTCTGTGTGCATGTGTGTGTTTTTGTTTATTTCTAAATTTTTTAATGATTTTAATCAGGCAATGCAGTTATTGTACATTAGTCTGATCCCAAAACTGGCCCCTGACCACCCTGCCTACGTTCACGTTACCTCAAACTCTTAAAGTACGTCTCAGAGTGGTTAGGGTCAATGTGGAGACCGCAGTTCTTTATTCATGCAGTGTTCAACTGACCCAAAAGCTAAAACCACTTACATCATGCAAAATAATAAAATACATAAAATGTATAACCTGTCATCAGTGTAGAATATCATGGAGTTCAGGCATCAATAAGAAAAAAATTGCAGGAGACTTTGACCAGTGAAGGCCAGTGAGGTACAGAGTGGCGAGGGACCAGTTATGGACTGAGAGTTAAGTGAAAATGACTAGTTGTCACATGTGACACACCACAGCACAGCACACAGTGAAATGTGTCCTCTGCTTTTAACCATCACCCTTGGTGAGCAGTGGGCAGCCATGACAGGCGCCTGGGGAGCAGTGTGTGGGGACGGTGCTTTGTTCAGTGGATTCCAACTGGCAACCTTCCAATTACGGGTCTGTTTCCTTACCCGCTAGGCCACCCACTGCCCCGATTGGGACAGTAATTCTAATGTAGGGGTTTGATAGCTTGAAATAGTTTCTGTAGACAGGCTGTCTTGATACTTTGACTTGCAGACTTTCTTTAACCTCCAACAAAAGAGACACACAATTTTGATTAATTTGATTATTATTTTTGATTAACATTTGTTACTCAAAAGTACAAGTAATGGGGGACTGTAAATAATGGACCTGATTTTTTTTTTTACTTTGGAATTGGTCTCATCCATTGTAATATTTATTAACTCTGCATGTATAAATGACATAGCCTGCCAATGAATGTCGCTAATGCCTTATAAATGTTCTTTTATGCTTTTTTTTTCTTTTTCTTTCTCTTAAGATTTTCACTACCACAGTGTGTTGAGTTGAGCTCAGTTACATAAATCCATTTGATGATGGGTTCCCTCTGAAGAAGTGCAATTGTAAAAGAACATATCTCTCCATGGACACTGTACACGGCTGCTACATAGTGCTTGTTCTAATAAAAAAAACAATCCTTAAGAAATATCTGTGTTGTCTTATTTCAGTTCTGGAATGGGGAAGGATTGCAATTTATTTATTTTTTTGATATTTTGATATTTCTGATTGGCTGAGAGGAATCCTGGGAAGGACAATATCGCACAACAACAGGCATCAGCATTCCTGTGTTCCTCACATATAACCTAACTGGTGTAATTTTATACGCAATTGGGTGTCTGGTATTGTTTCATTGTAATTTGTTCTCAGACTAGAAAAAAAAACACCTTACAGCAGACAGTGTGATGTTTTAATCAATTACACTTCACATAAAAAAAAGGCTGTTCTATACGTTGCAGCGTTTTTTTCCAAATGAGCAAATATGATAGTAGGTCTGTCATATTTGCCACTGGTAGCACTGACTTAATATTAAGTCCACAAAGTACAAGGAAAGGCATGTACATAAAAATAAATATATATTGTATTATAATAAACACATGTTCAGTTGCGTGCTCCTAAAGCAGAAGACAAAGTTAGACATTTATTTTCTGTGTGTTTGTTTCTAGAATTGTAGAGTGAAGAAATGCAAAAGTTTGGACACCCCGATACATTTGCTTTCTCAAGCCAATATTTGAACAAGGTCCCAGACCTAATTCACCTTGCTGAGCTATGGCATGTTCACAGTTATCTTTAGTAAAGGTCAGGTGCACAAACTTTTGGATGCCGCTGTAGATACGCTGCAAAAAGAAATCCAATTAAATATAACTAGTTCTATTTCATGGAAGCCATGATTTTGATATACTGGAGTGCACTGTGTGCTGCGTCATTGTACGCATTGCTGCGGGAGATGCCGGTGCCGTGGTATACTGTGACTGGCTGAGTAGACATCTCTGCTAGACACTGGTACTGCCCGTTGACGGTCAGCTCATCTGCCAAATTGGAGTTAGAAAGTGGAGTTAAAAAGAGCTGAACTAGAACATTTCAAACGTGTTGCGATGAGGCTGGGATGCACAAAACTCACCAACATTGTAATAAGTCACATCAAACCCCTGCTCCTGAGACAAGTCTGCCATCATCTGCACATAGTCTGTATTGGGAATGCTGAGAGGACACGTCCGGAGCAGGGATACCTTCTCCTGTGTTGAATTGCGTAGATTTTCCAAATAAACCCTGGGCTTTGGTGTCTGCAGACAAAACATGTTCTAAAGTTCTCTGATTTCTAAATAATTCTTAATTACAAATGAATGAAAAAAGCACATACCCATGTGATCTCAGTGGACCCTGACAGTGTTTGAAGTTTAGCCAGAATCCTCTCAGCGGCATTTTTCTTGGCCGTCTTTTTTGAATTTCCGGTACCTTAAATTAATTTTGAAACAATTATTTCATTTTACCAGCACAGCGAATGTCAGTTTAGGGACACAAATACCCACAGTGCACCTGTCTCACTGAGGCTTTCCAATCTACAGGTAACAGTGAACTGCCTCCTATGGACAGGGCCTGTCTCCATCACCACTATGTACTCAGGAAGATGCCACGCCCTCTGTAATGCCAGCTCCTACAAAATATCAAACAGGAATTATGTAAATACTCACGCTAACTGTGGCACAAAACCTGAACAAGGCACACAAAGCACAGCAGTATGACATTCACCTGGAGAATTCCAACAGAGTTGGGCTGGTCGCTCGTCTCAGACAATCCATTATTCTCGGTTTCAATGTGCGCGCTGCAGGAAAAATACAAAGTCAAGACCATAATCTATGGCACAGCTGCTCATTCTCGCTCCTACCACATCACAGCCAAGTTCATTCCCAAAGGACACTAGGTCATAGTATTTACTACGTGGGTTCCTTTTGTTGACTTGTAAATCCTAACTGTACAGTTGTGGGTGCTACGTGTCACATGTGAAACACCACAGCACAGTACCCAGTGCACACAGTCAAATGTGTCCTCTGCATTTAACCCATTACCCTTCGTTTGCAGTGGGCAGCCATGACAGGCGCCCGGGGAGCAGTGTGTGGGGACGGTACTTTGCTCAGTGGCACCTCAGTGCCACCCCTTGGGATTCGAACCGGCAACCTTCCACATTCTTTGTTGAGAATGTTGTCATGAAGACATGTTGTCATGCAAGGACAGGGAACCTTATTGAGGGGGTCATGCCACAATACTTACAGCGATCCACAATCCACTTGCAACAATTTGAGCGCAGCCTCTGCAGCTCGGTGCTTTGCTGCTTTTTTACTGAATCCTTGACCTGTATGTATAATACACACAATGTAACATGATAATACAATATCATAGTGTATTATTCAAGAAATCTTGCAGAGATTAAGAGTATGCTACAAACCTGTGCAGGTGATCTCACCTACGGTGACATTAAAAATAAAAGTGGGCTGGTGGGCTGTTCCCTCTGCCTTTTCCAGCTCGTAGACTGGAAGACTGTCGGTTTTTGTGCCGTACTCGTGTAAGATTTGAATGGGGGTTTTTTCAGGGTTCGCCATCTGAGGAGGCTGGAGGCTTCACAGCCAGAGCAGGATTTCAACAGGAAACGCGCGTTACTAGTGGTTTACTCCATGTTTTTTACTTTGATTACATGGCATGAACAGGAAATGCGCGTCACTAGCGGTTTATTCCATGTTATTTACCTTGATTACATGAAATGAACAGGAAATGCGCGTCACTAGCGGTTTATTCCACGTTATTTACCTTGATTACATGTAATTAACAGGAAACGTGCGTTACTAGCGGTTTACACCGTTATTTACTGATTACATGAAGTTAACAGGTAACACGCGTTACTAGCGGTTTACACCCTGTTATTTACTGATTACATGAAATGAACAGGAAACGTGCGTCACTAGCAGTTTATTCCACGTTATTTACCTTGATTACATGTAATTAACAGATAACACGCATTACTAGTGGTTTACTCCACGTTATTTACCTTGATTACATGGAATGAACAGGAAACGTGCGTTACTAGCGGTTTACACCATTATTTACTGATTACATGAAGTTAACAGGTAACACGCGTTACTAGCGGTTTACACCCTGTTATTTACTGATTACATGGAGTTAACAGGTAACACGCGTTACTAGCGGTTTACACCCTGTTATTTACTGATTACATGGAGTTAACAGGTAACACGCGTTACTAGCGGTTTGCACCCTGTTATTTACTGATTACATGAAATGAACAGGAAACGTGCGTCACTAGCGGTTTATTCCACGTTATTTACCTTGATTACATGTAATTAACAGGTAACACGCATTACTAGCGGTTTATTCCACGTTATTTACCTTGATTACATGGAATGAACAGGAAACGTGCGTTACTAGCGGTTTACACCGTTATTTACTGATTACATGGAGTTAACAGGTAACACGCGTTACTAGCGGTTTGCACCCTGTTATTTACTGATTACATGAAATGAACAGGAAACGTGCGTCACTAGCGGTTTATTCCACGTTATTTACCTTGATTACATGTAATTAACAGGTAACACGCGTTACTAGCGGTTTACACCATTATTTACTGATTACATGAAGTTAACAGGTAACACGCGTTACTAGCGGTTTACACCCTGTTATTTACTGATTACATGGAGTTAACAGGTAACACGCGTTACTAGCGGTTTGCACCCTGTTATTTACTGATTACATGAAATGAACAGGAAACGTGCGTCACTAGCAGTTTATTCCACGTTATTTACCTTGATTACATGAAATGAACAGGAAATGCGCGTCACTAGCGGTTTATTCCACGTTATTTACCTTGATTACATGTAATTAACAGATAACATGCATTACTAGTGGTTTACTCCACGTTATTTACCTTGATTACATGGATTGAACAGGAAACGCACGTTACTAGTGGTTTACTCCATGTTATTTACTGATTACATGAAATGAACAGGAAACGCGCGTCACTAGCGGATTATTCCACGTTATTTACCTTGATTTCATAGTTAACAGGAAACACGCATCACTAGCGGTTTATTCCACGTTATTTACCTTGATTACGTGAATGCAAACCTACAACGCTACATTACAAGTGCGTTACACGTCACCTGTAAACAGAATATCCAGAACTTGTGCAAGAACTTGACACGAGCACGACGTGGCGCTGGTTCATATTAAACCTCGGGGAGCTGCTGGTGAAGATCTGTGTGCAAGAACGCGGCGGCTAGCGCCCCGGCTAATGCACGTAAACACATGGCTAGCATCCTGCGAGAATATTTTACAGTCCACACGACAATAGCTACTTTAAGTAGATGTTATAGAGCGAGTTTAATACAATGAAATGTGCACTTGACAGTACTCAGTCGCAGCATTCGCTTCCATTAGTCCTGATGTGCAGATCTTTCCCATTTACGGGGAAAGTGCTGGAATCTCTGGACTTATTGCTGGCCAATAACAGCAACAGATACTGATCGACATTCCAGTTAGCGAATCACATTCAAGCATTTCACCTACGTCATTTTAAAGGGACAACGAGCGAAATCGATAGCATATTGACGTAATATTAAATGTTTATTTGTAAATGCAAAACGTGTAGTCATACTTTACAACAATAATGCATAATTTACGCATTGTTTTTCACAATATTCAAGTAATTCCTGGTTTTGTACGGTGTTTCAGGAACCGCAGGCTTAAGACAGGAAACACACACATTGGTCAACTCATCTTCAGAATAATAACATCCTGGTCTGTGAATGTGGTGTCTCATAACTTGATAATATTCATCAAATATCAAAAACACATGACTGAGGAGTGCTACATACCCAATGTTGTTTAATTATTTCTAAGTTTGCTGCTGCAATTTCATTTATTTAAAAAGTCCATATCAAACACCAGCACTGCCTATGCTTAACTGTGGACAATGCGGAGAGCGTCCAAACGTGGGCCTGAATGTGAATCTCGGCCTCCTTCTGCACCACCAAACAGCCCATTTAAAAGCTTGATCTACAATCGTCTATAAATGACGCACACCAGAAAACCTGTAAAACCTTAAATTATGACTAGCAATCTGCAGGACAGCTTTTCCAGCTCTGTTCCATTGGTAGAGATCCACTGGGAATAGGGAAGATGACTTTCTTCCGTAGAGAAAAGACTGGCTGTGGCATCTGCTTTTTCACTCCACGCTGGTCTGTCATCATGCTCACTTCATTGTTCACTTCTGTTAGAATTGAGAGCAAATCGACTCTCCTGTTAAAAAGGTAAACAGAAACATGGTATTAAGCACTGAGAAGTCGATATGAATAAATATGAATGAACAGGATGGCAGCATAAAAAAATAATGATTTACTTACTGAGGTACCAGCAACTGTAATTTGTCACATAAGGACTGAATGTACCATGTTCCTTTCAACACGTCCCGAAAAGAGGCGTAATCTGGAACGGTGGCCATGCCCAGCAAGAAATCGGCATCATCAGGAATGGAGTCCTTGGGCACCCATGAGTCATTGGAGATAGAGGAGGCAGCAGTTCCATCCGACTGGAGGAAAACCGGCGTCTGCTCTTTGGTCCCCTGGCACGCTTGGACGAAGAAGAGCTTAGGCTTCCCCACCAGGGAGCTGCATCTGTGCCCTGAGAAAGGCTCCATGATCTCCCGGAGTTTCACACATTCTTCATCCACTCCATAGACAAAGCCTTCCAGGCCGTGGCTCAGCACGCAGCATGCGAAGCAATCCATGTCGGAGTGGTCTCTGCTGCGCATCTTCTCCAACACGTTCTTGATGTCTGAGCATTTGCGGTCCCGCTCTATCTCCACGGTGAAGCCCAGCCACTCGAACACACCTATTAATCTCACTGCAACACAGACATGTACGTTAAAGCTCCCCTGACATGAACACTTTCCCCAGGACGCGCCTGTAGCATTAAATGGTAATGAGGAGGAGAGAGGCGGGACGAGAAGGAGAGCGTCATCAACACCATTCACCAACCACAATGTTGCATTTTTTCCTGAATAAAAAATTCCCCTCGTGACGAAATTAGGGGACAAATTCCAGATTCGACCATCTGAGCTGCCGTTCTCTGAACAGTGAAGCAGAATGCAGAATGACAAAAGCACTCTTCACACCTACCACCATTTCTAGCCAGGCTAGAGGATTAATATTATTATTAATATTAAACAATGTCACATTTTCATGTCAGGGGACCTTTAAACAATGTTTCCCACGAGGCGAGGGTTCTAATGAGTGTAAGGAGTGTGATGCTCTTACTCTCATCAACTTCTGTCCCTTTCCTGGGGTTCAAGTCTGTAAACTTTGAGTTGTTTATGATCAAGCAGATGCCTCTCTTCTCTCCCTTCATTTCATATACTGGCAAGTCCTTCAAAAAGATTACAAAACACATTTAAATTATGACAGTTCGACATATCCAGCATTCTATAAAGAGTGATTCCATCAGGTCATGGGGAAGGAGTTGGACAGCGACAATAGAAGATTCTATGGGAATTTTTGGAACAATAATAATCAAGCTGACAGATGAGCAGTATTTGCAATAAACAATATACATTTGCAATAAAAGAGAAATGATCAAAAAAACATTTTACACATTTTCAGAAATTAAGAAAAAATTGCTGAATAACTCCTTGTTTTGTAGCACTATGCTATGCTTGGATCGAGTTAGTATGGCACCAATAGTGGCAGCCTCTTACCTTGGTGCTTGAGGGAGCATTCGCTTCAACATTCCAGTTTCCATGACCTGACCGAAATTCACCATGGATGCTTTCCACTGGGAAGCAGGAACAAGCTTGTGTTACTCTCAGATATTACGCTACTGAGATATACTGAGATATTACGCTACTGAGGACAGAACAGCTGGTGGACCGGACCTTACCATCTTCTACGCTACTGAGGCTCTGCAGGCTTTCAGTCAATGTCTCTACCGTGTTCTCCAGGGACATCTCCATTAAGGGTGTAGAAGATGTCTCCTGGAGACAAAACAGTTACATAAAGCCACCGAAAATACAGCAGTTCAGGAACAGTGATGTTTAACATGAACTCAAGAAACGTACCTGACACATGAAGTATGAAGGAGGTATAAGCTCTACAACAAACCCAAAAAAATGTAATAAGAAAATAACACAAAATTCAATATATTCATATATTAAAACATAATTTCTACCTTCATCTTTTGAAGTATGATTTAATGGTGATCCCTTAGAAAAAGAAAGTCAGAAATTAACTCCTCCCATTATTATAATTACCAGACAGGTAATGACACATTGTGATTGTTCCCACCCCTTGTGTCTCGAAATATGTGCTCGATGGTGCTGTCTCCTGGCTTATAAGCCCTAATGAAGAAAACGTTGTGATGCATTAATAAAGATTATTACGCTACAGCACAAAAATGTACAATGTTGCAGGGGGAACGCAACAGACCATTCTGTGATATAAAGTTATTTATTCTTCCAGCTAAGTCCGGTCTGAGGTCTCTGAGGGTTTTCTCCAGGGTGTGTAAGTTGTCCACACTCAAATGGTCCTCTTTCTCCATTTCCAGGAAAAGTTGCAGGGTTGTCTAAAAACAGGAGACAGAGCCACGTTTCACACTAATTCATATTTTTGGTGTAAATTCGGGTATCAATCTCATACAGAAAAGCAAGATTATTATTGGTAATATTAATTGTGTTGTGTCTTTTGTCATAGCGTTTAGAGACTTGACAGCCTCCCCCTTGGCGCCTGTCATGGCTGCCCACTGCTCACCAAGGGTGATGGTTAAAAGCAAAGGACACATTTCATTGTGTCACCGTGTTTTCTGCTGCAGTGTCTCACAATGACAATCACTTCCATTTCACTTAGGTAGCAGACCAGTCACTCACCATGTTGTCTTGTAGTTTATAGCGTGGTAGAGTTCTGTATAGCAAAAACTTCATGCTTTTGAGATCGCTGTGTGTAATGTTCTCTGACAATTCGAACAGAAGTCTTCTGAAACATCAAGATGCAGAATTGGTGTTATTTTGGAGGGAAAATGATATATAATATGATATATGACATGATATAACAAGCTACTGAACTCTACTGAGTAGAATTACACCTCTTTCTGTTTAACTCAGAGAGTGTGTTCCACAAAACCAGTACCTATATGGGCTAATCTTGCATACTACTGGGGTTCCTTGGTCACCGAGTCCCAGCTGGCGCACCAAAGCTGGCCGCTGGCTGATGTGAAGCAGTTCTGTCAGCGTGGCCCAGTCGTCTTCAGACAAAAGGTCCTGTTCCATCAGCATGGAGAAGAGCTCCTTCGCTGATGCCACAGAGCTCAGGTCCCGACAAAGAAGGTCGGTGCACAGAAACGCGAGCACTTGCACGTCTTCCGCGCTCAGCAAGCGTTCCACCTGCAGCAGCCTCCTCTGGAATTCCATCGCCTACACACAGCAGCATCCTCATTTAATCATGGAATGATATGGAATCCCTTCGTTCGAACTGAGCACTGACCATGTTTCACTCGTAGATCTGGGGTTCACCAATGAATGGATTATTTTAATATTATAAATACTCATCTGATCATGTGCACTGGCAGATCTAACTTCAAATGGATTTTATATAAATCAAATCATTTTCATGAATGAATATCCAGACAGTGATAAACTGAAATGCTTCAGTGCTAAGTAACCATATTATGATTATTAAGACACACCGTCACATCACTAGGACAGAAGTCGAACCGAGCACAGCCACATTCAATAAGTCAATAGTCAATAAGACAATAAATAACCTTAGAACAGCCATTATGATTTTAAAGAAACGGCACAAATACATTTTTATTATTTTAAACAGGAACTAATAGGATCCTTATATAATAACCAGTTGTATCGATACCTTTAAAAATCCTTCATGTGCTTTTCTGGCGGCAGAATCGGAAACTGACTCGTTTTTTCGTACATAGCGAAGTAAAAAACTAGACTTGCACACGAGTAAGTTTTTTAAGTGCTCACGTTTTCGGAAGATCGTCTAAATTCATCGCCCAGTCAGACAGCCAAGACAGTAAGTCAGATCGATATATATTTTTTTTGTTTCCACCTCTTCTCTTACCGCGTCCGCCGTGGACGATGTGGAGTCGTCTCGTCCGTCCTCGACCCAACTTTTTATTTTTCTCAATTTTTCTCATCGGAAGTGAGAAACCGAAAGTGCCCGCCTGCCGCCGGCGTTTTCTCGCGCCCCCTGCTGGCGCAGAAGCGCAATTAAGTAACTTTTTAAAACGACGCTTCGAAGGCGCTTATATGCTACAAATTAAGACACCAAATTCATCAGAAAATGTGCTAAATACGGTCTGCAGAGCTGCACCATTGTCATATTCAACATGCATTGTCTACCAGTTCACATTTACATGACAATGAATAGATGTTGCAATAATAATAACTATCAGATCTACCGTTTAATTTGACTAAAGTATGTTTCGTTTGACATTTTGCACTTTGCTAAAACTGAAATGATATCCTGGCACTGAGTAAAACATGTAAGTGTTATTAAAAATGTAAAGTAAAACGAATTTTGATTTAAACGAATTTAACCCTTTAAGTACATTTCAAACAAGCTACTTTTGACTTGTTCTTGAATTTTCTTGAGTTTTGTGGCAAGTATTAAGTTACCAGTAATGTTTTAGCAACCTCCCCATCTCTGGTTATGCTTCATTTCATGTCACCAACCTCTGAATTACACAAGTTAGAATATGGTGTCAGAGTGGATTTATTTTAAAATAAAGACACAGACCAAACTTGGGCAGGAAAATGACAATGCATGAATAATTAACATCAATAGACAGAATATATACATAATCAAATGTATAAAAAGTATATTGTGCCTAGGTATATAGCCACAACCATGAAGAGTCAAAATTCTGCACCAGTCTGTCTGCTTTAAAACAATGAATTGAAAGAGACGATGAAGATTATGAGAGACGTGCTTTGGTTTACCACCCAAACATGACAAGTTCATGGTGCTGAGAAATGCTCTTCACCACACACTTCCAAGAACAAAGCCACCTTTACTTGAAGTCACATTACATACAGTATTCCGACGATAAAACAACTTGAGATGCAGCAAAAACATGAACTACACGCTGTCTTCAGGGTGTGTTATCTGTCGACGACCCAGTCCATGGCTTCTTGACAGCACACAGTCCACATAGATGTCCCAGAAGACCTGCGCCAGATCCCAGAACAAAGTAGAATGCTGCTTGTTGTCTGAGGATTTCAGAAAAACCATGAGGTCCCAGAAAGCAGCCACACTCTCTGCAATGTGTGGATTGTGCATCTCCAGCAGCACAGCTGATGAGGAATCCCAGCACCGAGGGTCAGCTCGGTCAAGGGTCAAGGGGTCAACTTGTCCAGGTTTCTGTCCTTGCAGGGGTAGTACACACAAACAGCCAAGAAGCAGCATCCGGACCAGAACCCCGCTCACGCAAACAGGATCCATCTGTAAGGGAAACACCAACAGCAATTCTACAGTCTTACTGCACATGCATAAATACAGACAAATAGACAAATAATTCTTTTATTTTATTATTATTGTCCTCGTGCTGTATATATTTTGCATTTTCTTTCATATCCTTCATAAGTGCTCTAGGATATTTTATCATTAAAGAAAATGTCAACAGGTTTGTTAAAATGGCATAAATTCATATAAATTTGTTTAAATTACACTGCTCAGTTTATTTCATTGTAAGCACTGGCAATCTAAAACAACACACACAATCAACTAAAAATTGACGTTAAATAGTGAATTCATAAGAAATTTGCCAATTTAAAAAGAATGCACTTACCTTGAGGTTTGCACTCTGATTTGTAGATTTGTACTGCCATCAGAGATTTCTTGTTCGCTCTAATCTGTCCTTTTCGACGTCAGTCGAATAATAAAGGGGCTGGACAGACAACCACAAACCCTGGAATTCAGGATGAATCTGTGAAGAATCTGTGTCTTTTGGAACTCACTGCACTCATCATTTAAATGCTTAGATAATTAGTATTTTTTTATATATATACATAGAATTGCTTTTCTTCCCCTCCTCTCTGCTTGTCAATCACATTGCATTAAATATCTTTTAGGTACCTGTTTTCCTGTGTGACGTGTTATCGACCATGCTTCCAAATCTGACCTGTTGACCTGCTGGACAGAACCGTCGTGGCCACAATTGCACTCAGATTCCCTGAAATCCTGAAAACTTTTTCAAACGTCACTGATGTGCTGGAGTCATTAGTGAAAAGTAAATGACACATCTCAACCTCACGAGGGCTCCAGATACAGCAGGAAAATGGACCCTGTTTATCAGATGGGTTGGACAGGTGAGCTGCTGTGCTTTTAAGCGAAATGTCACATGAGTCAGTGGATCGTACAGATAATTGCTGTAGTAGGAAGGGGCCATACTTAATTGCACCACCAAACAGCGCATGGGGCAGTAAGTGTTTCATTTACCCCCTTGAATGGCACATTAAAAGGATTCTTATGAATGAAAGTTCAGCCTTTTGCAGGTGTTTAAGACCGACAGAATCACTTGAATTTCCGCTCTTTTGTCGACGTGTATTGAAGCATACTACAAATTACGACGCTAAATTCATTACAGAAAAAAATAAAGGAATAAATAATGTTGATGAATATGTGTTTTGATTCATTCAGAAAAATAATATGTGCTAAATATTCTCTGCAGAGCTGCACTGTTTTCTGACTCATTTATAGCTTCCTTGACTCTGCAGTAGTCAGAGTGAAAGCAGATCACACACATTCGTTTTCACAGAAACCACCATTGTCATGTTCAACATGCATTGTCTACCAGTTTACATTTACATGACAATGAATAGACCTTGCAATTATAATAACTCAGACCTACAGTATGTGCACTGCTACTTGGTTTATGAGACAACATTGTGTTTAAGTGTTGAAGATGCATTTTTTTCTTTTTCACAGTTAAATTCGATGGTGGATGGTTTTGTTTCTCAGGCTTCTTTGGAGCCCTGACCTGTGATAATTCGTTTGCCAGGTAAGCCTAATTAAAGGAAAAACTACTGACGAAGGGCGTTCCACCTTATTAATTACAACATTTTCAAGCAATTTGGGCAAGAAAAAGGATCTATCTCATGCCAAAAAGCATGAAATAGTGTAATGTCTTAGTCATCATGCTGTTTGTGGCTGATTCAGAACACATACAGGTTTGTGCAGGTAAAGGTAGAACAAGGAAGGTTTCTGCCAGACAATACATCAGATTAAGGTATTTGAAGCTGTTGGTTCCTCTGGAGTCCCGCAAACAGTCGTGTTCACCGGCAACCCTGGATAGTCCAGATGGAGGGATTGCTGGATGGTTGGTGGTGTCCCAACAAGGCTGTGACATCAGCAAGGAGGTGGCAGAGTCATGTTTTAGGCCGGACGCTTGCTGCTTGGACTGCTGAGGACTGGGGTAAAAGTCATTTTTCTGATTGAAAAGCCCCTTTCTGATTGTTTGGGCCACCTGGAAAATGATTATCCGGAGAAGAAAAGGTGGGCGCCACCATCAGTCCTGTCTCGTGCCAACAGTAAAGCATTCTGAGACCATTCATGTATGGTCACTCACAATTTTGCCTAAGAACACAGCCATGAATAAAGAATGGTACCAACACATCCTCCGACAGCAGCTTCTCCCAAACACCCAAGAACAGTTTGGTGAAGAACAATGCCTTTTCCAGCACGATGGAGAACCGCACCATAAGGCCAAATTGATAACTATGTGATAACTATCGGGAAAGAAAACCATGACATTTTGGGTTCACGGCCAGGAAACTCCCCGGAACTTAATCCAATTGAGTACTTGTGATCAACCCTCAAGAGGCGGGTGGACAAACAAAAACCCACAAATTCTGACAAACCCCAAGCACTGGTTATGAAGGAATGGGTCGCCATCAGTCAGGATTTGGCCCAGAAGTTGATTGACAGCATGACAGGGAGAATTGCAGAGGTCTTGGGAAAAAAGGTGCAACTTTGCAAATATTGACTCTTTGCATAAACTTGAAGTAATAGTCAATAAAGGCATTTGAGACTTGTAATTATACTTCAACACACCACAGGAATACCTGACAAAAAGATAAAAAAAAAAAAAAAACACTGAAGCAGCAAACTTTGTGATAACTAGTATTTGTGTAATTCTCAAAACTTTTGGCCATGACTTTACTGTTATCATTGTAAACTGGTATCATTAATGGTTGATAACCTTTGAAACTTATGCTGACTGTCAAAAATCAGAGAAAATATGATTTTCATAATAATTTGGAACACAGTGTCTTTATATCATTCTCCCATTCAGAAATACTGTGTTATGGAGGTTCTGGTAGTTGTGCTGTAAATACTATATATCCGCAGTACAGCACCACGTCATTTTATTAAGTAATGCATTAAACCACATGAAGACAGATGTTTAAAATATTCCATTTATTTATGGTTCTGTAGTTTGTACATAACGCAGGGCTGTGAGGGGCACATGGAGCAAGGTGGGCTGGGGGGGGGTTCACACAGTGGGCAAATGGAAGAGTTCTGCTGTAAAGAAAACAGTCATGTTTAAAAAGTGCTCGAGTTGAAACCAGACCTCCCCCCACCCCCCTCAACACATATCATTCAGCAATAACTCTGAATTCTTACAGCGCTGGTAATATTACCCACACCAATTATTCCGCATGTTTGTGCAATATCTTTCCTTGCATAGTAAATAAAAGTTATATGCTGCTGTTGGCGACATGCAAGAATCTTCCGCAGGTCCTGGAACGGTCTTGGAGTATTGAATAGGTTTACTATAGTGAACACATGCAGCGTACCACTAGAGCCTGAACAATAGTATTTTTACGGACATGAGGTTGGCGCAGTGTGGGTACAAATGGCTGAAATGACCGAAGCAGGCCACACTGCCCTCAGTCAGTAAAACTGCCAGGTTCTTCGGGCCGGATTACGAAAGTGACTCCAACTACAACCAAACCATTGGCTTCTTTGGCTTTGAGACACAAGTATTCCTTTCGAATGGCTTTTGATGTGCCTTTGAACTTCTGTTGTGTCCTTTCTGACCCCACTTTTATAACTATGCGGCATACATCCATTTTGTACGTATATACAGTACAGCAGTGGTGAAACGATGCTGTTCATTACATAAAAAGTCGGCCATTACAGTACATTGACGTTGTTTTGACTCAAACAATAGTTCAAGTTGCCTTACAAAATGAAACCAGCTGTAGTATGTGACATGCTTTGTGGAATAAAAATTGTAGAGAGCATTAATGGAATATGATTCATTGTAATAATGACCCCATCCCTTATGTAGAGTCTAAAGCTACAGCTTGGTTTTGATTGTACTGGTGTCTGTCATTTTATTTATTTTTATTTCCAAATGAGTGAAATGGCAGAACTTTAATAGATTTTTTTCTGGAGATCCCACATTTTTAGTGTATTATAGTTTTGCAGACTTAAATGAAAGGCATTCTTAGCCATGCAGAAACCTTTTGTTAAGAATCTTCATGCCAAGGCCTAAAGCGCTCAGAGGGTGGAGGGCTTTTAGTAATGGCCATAAATCATGAAAAGCCTTAACGGAATGGGGGATGGTCTGAAAAGCAGCATTTTCTACGCAACTAACATGGAGGTTGTCCCTTAGAGTATTGTCTACATATTTATTTTTCTGTTCAAGACTAATGCTGAAGTGTAGCAGCAAAAAGTGCAGCTGAACTATTGATGCCTTGGCAGTCTGCCGCCGTCAGTCTTCTTCTATATGGCGCTGGCATTAGGGTCGTAGCGTCGCTTTTTGACATTCCTTCAACATCAAGGAGGCATTGGGAGGGAAAACAAAACAAATATTAAGAAATAAGATGCTTTCCTGCTATTAGATTATCAATACAGTACAGGCCAAAAGTCTGGACACACCTTCTCCTTCAATGTGTTCTCTTTATTTTCATGACCATTTACATTGGTCAATTCTCACTGAAGGCATCAAAACTATGAATGAACACATGTGGAGTTATGTACTTAACAAAAAAAGGTGAAATAACTGAAAACATGTTTTATATTCTAGTTTCTTCAAAATAGCAACCATTTGCTCTGATTACTGCTTTGCACACTCTTGGCATTCTCTCGATGAGCTTCAAGAGGTCGTCACCTGAAATGGTTTTCCAACAGTCTTGAAGGAGTTCCCAGAGGTGTTTAGCACTTGTTGGCCCCTTTGGCCCCTTTCACTCTGCGGTCCAGCTCACCCCAAACCATCTGGATTGGGTTCAGGTCCGGTGACTGTGGAGACCAGGTCTCCACTTTTTATTAAGTACATAACTCCACATGTGTTCATTCATAGTTTTGATGCCTTCAGTGAGAATGAGAAGGTGTGTCCAAACTTTTGGCCTGTACTGTATATTTCAGAATGACATGTTGTAGTCTATTTCTCATCACATATGTTCAGATCTAACATGCAGTCTACACTCAGTGGCCACTATTTTCAAACTGGAAATAAGTGATGCCTTATATGCTACAAATATGGGCTCTTGTTTGCTCAAGTACAGTAAAAGGTATATTCTGGATTTACATAAATAGATAAAACAAGAAAGAAATATGATGTTTAATCATGTTTGTGCATGTGATGTAATGACAGGAATGATTTGAAATCATCCAGAATGAAGAGGTTGCATTTGTGAGAGCTGTCAGTTTCCAAAATAAATGTCTATAAAAGCATCATTACAGATCATGTTATCATGTTCTGGGTGACGGAAACAATTACACACAAACAAAAAAGGTTGTTAAAAAGGTAGTTTGTTTCTCCTCTTTAAGATATAGAAATCTACCAAGCGGTTCTTTCTTTTTTTTTTTTTAGCTATTTATGTGAATCCTGAAGACACCTTTGATCTTACATTAGCAATCAAGTCCCAGCTCTAAAATAGTGGCAATGTCTTATTTCTGAGCATCATCTACGTCACAGTTTGCTCCCTGTCAGAGGCATCATCTGTGCCTTGAGCAGATATAGCAACATCAGTGTGTGGCCACTGCTGTGGAATTTCTACTACCACTAAGTGGCCGCTGATTGTATGGTTGTTTTCTAGATTTGTGGAATCAGTATAACACACAGACAGTTGCATATGAACTGAGAATTAGAGAAATGCACAGATAAATAGAGAGGAAGGCAACCACAACGACAAAAACAGAAACCAAAAAAAAAAACAACAAAAACCCTGCCCCACTTGTGTCTGTGGAAATAGCGGGCAGAAAAACGGGCTGCCGCTATTGCTGTGTGGATCATGCAGTGCGGTGCGGTGTGCCACGTCTGTACCAGGTCTGTGAAGCAGGTGGCAATGGCGGCTGTAATCGAACAGAACCGTGGGTCCTGCCCAGCCCTGGTGCCATCGAGGGTGATTTGGCCAGCCATGGCACAAAGGGTGCAGGCAGCAACCTGGTACTCTTTACAGCGCTTTAAACAGTCTCTATAGTGGACTGGAAAAAACAGACGGTACACGAGTAGCAGCAGGTGAACCCACTAGAACCTGTCTGAGGGCGCTATGAACTCAATCCCACATTGGCTTTACATCTGTTAAAAACCACTGTTTTTATGTCATATTATGTATATACCCTACATGGGTATGCTATACTTTTATCAGGTGTTTAAAACCCATCTTTAAGTATATTCACTATTCTAGTGATGATTATATCAATTTCACAAAGTATATTCTGAGCTTAAACTTCATATTCTTAACCCCACAGCAAGTGCACCGGTGTTAAAATAAAACTGTAATTAACACTAACCCCAATCATTGTTATAGTGAATCAATCTTTATGTTCCAAGTGTAAAATTGACAGTGTTACAATACTAAACATATTTTTATTTATTAAATTAATATAATTTTTCTATTTTGGTATATTAAATATACTTAAAGCTATGTCAAAAAAGCCTGATAAAAGAATAGTATAAATGGATTCAGTATGTTAATAGAATATTACATTATATACTATATTATATATATTATATTATAAGCTTTCAAAACAAAAGCCAACCTCAAAGTTATGTGGTATTGGGTCTTGATTAAGCAAATGCTCCTCTTTGTAGAACACCTATACTTTTTTTATATTATTTCTTTACTTGGTTTCTGAACTTTCTGGACATGCAAGAGCACTGAGCTTCCATTCAGTCTGAGGTCCTGCTGCAGTAATCTTCAGTGGGAAAGAGTCTATCCAGTAACCACCAAGTATTCTTACTGAGAAGTTCAGAATCTTTTATTTGTACACTGCGTTCATGTTTTTTGCTTGCAGACACTTTTCTGAAGCAGGAGCTCAGACTCTGGAATCTGTAAGCAGAAAGGATGCCCGGAGTCGTGGAAGGAGAGACATGCAGTGCATCGCTTACTTAAAGCCCCATCCAGTCCCACCCAGCACAATGGCCGCCACCAGGATGGCCCCCGCGATGGAGCCAATAATTAGATTGGTGGCACTAGGACCTGTGAGGGGTATTGGGGGAGATACACATCAGTTCTGCCACTTACAAGGGTGGCACGGCACTGTCCTGTCGTAACAACAGTACGCTGACTAACGTATTTTCTTCAGAAAAGATCCACATGAACAACTCTGGGCAGATTGCATGAAGGAATTTAAGAACAGGGTCTACAGGCCGAGAGAGGCACAGAGCGCATTATTTTGCTCACATATAAATCCCACAACCTGTGGCCCTGTTCTTTTTCTACTTCACACAACCTCACACTTTCAATTTCATATTTAATCATCTGGTATTTTCAGCAGCGCAGTTCACTCTAAAACCTATAATGATGCACGTTCTGTTCTGATAAGGCCCTGTTCCGCTGTATTTAAAGAACAGCTGCATTCAGTTGCTGCTCTGAATTTCAATGAGCCACTGCTGAGTTAAAGGGGTAGAGGAGTACCAGTCCTCGGCTTACCACTGACCACAGCGCCGCACGAGCCCCAAATACGGCTCATAAGAACAATAAAAACAACAATAGCAGAAGAAGAAGAAGAAGAAGAAGGGGAAATGGGAAAAAAGGGAAATGCTGTTCAGTCACAACATTGAAACATCCAATCACATGACAAGATCACCACACAACACGAAGCCACTTGACATTTGGACACACACGTGGGCTCAGGCTGGGGTCAGGTGACCCCTGACACACTAAGGCACCACCATAAGAAGAAGGGCTGTAAAAGTGAGAAAGATGCTTACTCTATTCCCCACCCTGTGCCTCCAAATATCACCCCCAGGGCCAGTATGGTCCCTGCTACTGCCCCTATCAGCCTGTTAGTGGCCATGCTCACTGTGCAGAGGGAAAAGGAGTATTATTATCACCCTGGAAAACACAGTGCTTGCCATGCCCCACTCACTCACCCATCCACTTCCCTAGAAACAACCTCGGAACTGGTCGCTCACTGCAGATTTAGCGAGGATGCACTGCAAACAATCAGACTTTGCGCATTTTGGACGCCATTACTGTTGATGTTGGAAGTTGTAACCATGACAGGGGCCTGCAAGATGCTGTCCTCTCCCTCCAATGGGTAGAAATCGTGCTTGCGCACAGCAGGAGAAGCGGACATGTTTCTCATGTTCAGTTCTACTTTTTTTGTTTAGCATGTACCCCACCAGGTGTGAAACCAACGGAGGTCAGTTTAATAAAGACAGAGATTAATGGTTCTCTCAAACCCTGTTCTTCCACTGCACTGGTGCCGGGGCCATTCCGGTTGAGAACTTGGAGCCCTTTTCCACCAGATAAAAAGCAGCTGCCAGTGCTGAACCACCACCAAGAATCCATGATAGGAGTGGGTGGAGTAAGCAAGGCAACTTTCACACCAAATAAAGCAATGGAAAGCAAGTTGTATGCTTCCACCGCTTTTGCTTTATGCAGAGCACCAGCACCGGCGCAGTGGACGATAGGTATCTGGGGGACTAGTGAAGACATGTGATTGGATTCGTTGTAAAATGTAGGAGTAAGACAGGGACAAACCCCTGGGTCCTTCATCCTCGCTGGGGGCCGGTTTCTTTAGAGGATCGGGTATGCTGCAGTCGGTCCCAGCCCAGGTAGTTTCACATGTGCATGTGGCCTCATTGTTGCACACCTGCTCAAAATGGACCCAGACAAGTGGATGTGAGATTATATATTTACCTAGAATTGTTCATAATTATTCATACCATAGTACCCGCCTTTCTAATTCAGAGATTTATTGGCATCTGACGCACTCACCCCATGGGCGGAACAGACATGGCCATTGGGGCCGCTTGGACAGGCACTCATGTTCAGCGACTGGATGGGCAGACACTTGCGGTCAAGGCACATCATGGACGGGCCGCAGGGCATTCCGTCCTCTACATATCCCAGGTCGGTCTCGTCGTCTAGGAGAACATGGGCACCACTGCAGCTCAGAGAAAGCACAAAGCAGTGTGAGAGTGGACAAAGGCAATCGGAAAAACAAAGTATGCAAGCGAGCTGCATGCGCTGGCGCTGAGAACCTGCAGTCGATCAGATGGCCCTGGTGGTTGAAGGTGGTGGGAGTGATCTCCCCTTTCATTACCCCGATGCGTGGGAGGCGTCCCACGTTGGCACACAGCAGATATCCACAGAACACATCGCTAAGGGAACAAGCAGACCAGAAACGGTAATACTGGTAATACAAAAATCCCAACAACATAAACAACAATAATGCTTCTACAAAAATCTTTAATAGTTGCTAATAATGTATTTTGAACAGCTCAAGTTCTAGTGCACATTCAGTGTTATTACAGATCATATATTCAGACCATTCAAAAGTATAGGCTAATTTAGAAATGTCCTACTTAAAGGATAAAGTTTAAGTCCTGCTTAAACATTGTTAACGTTGGCAATTGCTGTTCATGAATGGAAAATTATAAATTATCAGCAACAATTAGTCTTTAGTTCCAATAAAATGCTGTGTTCACAAATGCAAGTCCGTCCCTTTAACAGATTCAGTGGTTATTAAAAGGTGAAAGTGAAGTGATCGTCATTGTGAAACACTGCAGCACAGCACACGGTGACACAACGAAATGTGTCCTCTGTTTTTAACCATCACCCCGGCGAGCAGTTTGTGGGGACAGTGGCACCTTGGCAGATTGGGATTCGAACTGGCAACCTTCTGATCTCGGGGCCACCACTGCCCCACTATCACTACAAAGCAAATGTGGGTTTATTCAAATAAATTTGAAACCCCGACTTTTCGGGGAAAACAAGGACATTTCTAAATGAAGCTACACTGAAAGGATAAAAAACGAGCAGCGATATTAAAGTCCCATGCCAGTCCAACTCACTGCTTACTGCACTGAATCCACTTGTCTCCATCTTTGCCGCAGTTTCCCTTCTCCGAGCCCTCTGTGTTAAGCTTCTCGTAGCAGAACTTCTCCGAGGCGAGAGACGCTTAACGTTTGCAGGAGAGAGTGAGGAGACACTGTGTAAGCTCACAAACATTCTCGGGTTTCTATGGCCAGTGTCAGTGCCACAGTATGGCCCATCGATTCTGTCTGTTCCTCGGACACGTGGCCTCCTGCCTGATTGATAGACAGTCAGAAGTCTCTTTAGGCGGGGAAAGTGTATCCACTTACTTTGGCCCCACACATATTTGCACTGGCTTTCTCTGGTCTTGCACTGCCCACCGTAGCACCTCCCCTGTTAACAGAACAACAACCATGTCACGCACCCCACAGCTAACCCAAACCCACACGTTAAAAACAGGGTTCCGCAGAGAACCCACCTGGTTCAGGTGACAGAAGTAGCCGTCTTGTTTATGAAGATTTGGAGGGCACTGTAAAGTTAACAGAACATCTCCACTACATGACGTGCCGCAATATTTTGTGTTTTGCATATAATAGTTAATCGAAAGGTTGCACGCTCTGTGTGGGACATAAGAAGGGGAAACCCGACCTGTCCAGAATCCCCTGAGCAGGTCTCTGAAATGTCACAGTCACTCACTGCAAAGCGACAGGTATGGCCACGCGGGTAGAACTGCAAAAACGTAGATCAGAGACAGAAAGGAGACGAGTCTAGTTTTCTGAGGCCTTCGCACTGACACACACCTTGGGAGGACGTCACTCACCAGACAGGTGGTGTTGCAGCAGGGTCCGTCACTGCAGTGCGCGCCGTTGGACAGGGAGCATTTCTTACAGCACTCATTGTGGCAACCCTGGGGTTAGAATGAAAGTTCATAAATGAACAAAAGGAATAAATGTGAAAGCGTGCTAAGCTTATGCATGTGTGCAGTCCTGAAAAATGTGCATTTTTATTGGGCTCTGGGTGTCTAGACGGTGATATTCTGCTCTGAATACACATGCACCAGGTGCACCTTCTGTGGAAGGCTGGTGTCCGCATTACATTACGTTACATTTGGCTGACGCTTACATAAGGAGCCATGTAATCTGTACACGTAGTGCTGCCCTTTTATCATGCTCCATGAATAGATGAGTCATTAGAAGGTTCTTGAAGAAAAAGTGGGATCTTCCTGCTCCAGTGGCCCCAGTAAAAAGGATTGACAAATAGTTGATTGACTATCCCAGCCTGTTAAGCAGCATGTTCGTCCGCTATTTGTGAAGGTCTCATCACATTTGTTTTAGCTTCACACATTTCCCCTGTACGACAGCAGCAGAGCTTAGTCTTCTTTTTGTCATGCCAAAGAAAGATTCTGCAGTTTATTGGGGATTTGCAGAAGCTCAGCACTAGAGAGGTCCAGCTGTAGGATGACCCATCATCCTTCACATTCCTGATAGACTGAGATACCGAGACAGTGTCAACTTCGGGCAGGAAGGACAAGTGTAACTACCACACTAATAGCTGAATGTATATACAGTGCATACGGAAAGTGTTCAGACCCCCTTAAATTTGTTATAGCCATTCATATAGCCATTTGCAAATACCAGGCACTGCTCATCACCTGTCCAATACAGTCCCAAGCATGGTGGTGGCAGCATCATGCTGTGGGGTGTTTTCAGCTGAAGGGACAAGATGACTAGTTGCAATCGAGGGACAAATTAATGCGACGAGGTACAGGGATATCCCGGATGTAAACCTTCTCCAGAGTGCTCAGGACCTCAGACTGGGCCAAAGGTTTACCTTCCAACAAGACAGTGACCCTAAGCACACAGCTAAAATAGCAAAGGAGTGGCTTCAAAACAACTCTGTGACTGTTAAAATTAAATGATACCATTGGCACAAGGTAATGAATGAATAAATGAATGATGCTCAGCTTGAAATCCATAATAACAAATGTTGTCCTGCATTGAGTAGACGTGAAAACACACAGGACGCATTCTTCACCCTAGCGCCCCCTAGAAGACATTTCCCATCTGTTTCTTCTAAAGTTGAATATTCTTCAGCATTGGGCATTGTTTACCTTATTTAGATTGGTTAGATTCCCCTGAACCTTGATTACACTCTTATTTTTCTTCTTTATGTCTACTACTGACAATATCGGTCAAAGGTTTCAACACCTACTCTACGTAAGCTATAGAAACTGTGATGGTGGCTATTTTGAAGAATCTAATGCAGGAAGAATCAAATTTTTAACCGAGGAAAGTGTCTCATTTTCTTTACCTTCATGATTTTAATGACTTGATATATTCCACATTTTTCATGTTATAAGTATATTGTTATTAATTCTTTGAATTGCCCCATGTATGACATGCGCTCCATAAACTCAGGTTTGTTATTTCATAGTTTTGATTTGTGGTGGCATACAGTATATAACAACATAACTCAACAGGACTGGAGCTGGTTAACCCCCACCTTTACTTTATTTATGTTATGTAGCAGAGAACACTGTGTTCATGCTGTTGTCCGGATACCATTGACGTGACTCACTCACCCCTTTGACACCGCAGTCACACTCCTCCCCGGCCTCGACATATCCATTGCCACATTCGGTCGGTTCAAAGAGCTGCGGAGGACAAGACTTTCCCATTAGGTGCTGTTTTCTGGCACCCATCAGAAATGTGTCATGAGTGCTGGCTTGGGGCGAACCTTAGTGGGTTTGTTGAAGAGACAGGAGCCGCCGCCCCTCAACAGAAACTCCTTGTAATCTGTAATGCTACACTTGGAAAACTTGCGAGGGTGCTGCACCCTGGGGAGCGAAAGTGAACACAGGCCATTACATTACCACAGAGTGGGGATGAGGGTTATTGCATTAGTCCCTTATTGTGAAAGAGAACACAAACGCACTTTACTAATACACCCTCTTAATGTGTGTTCCTAAGTGTGTGCAATGCACATGCAATATAGGGGGATGCCTCACCCAGTGTCTTCCATTATACATCCCACCCAGGAGTCCAAGCACCCACAATCCTCTGCGTAAAAAATAAAACACGCAAAACAGAATTTTTTATCTCTCTCTGTCACAAGAATATAATATTAGAAAGAACGTTTCTAATTATGCAGCTTGGTTGACAGATTGTTAACATATTCAGAGAAAATATTTGATAGAGACAATGATTTATGAGTAAAAAGCAGCTTACTTCTCTTTTCTGGGTCCCACTGAATGCCCAGATTCTGGGCGAGGCTCTGTGACAGTGACGCAGCCATTGTCCACGCTGATCCATACTGAAGAAGAAAAAATTATATATTATATGGCTGAGCCCAATAACACGCTCCCCAATAACATTGAATTTTATGCTTATTGTTAATAATAATAACAGCAATAATACAAATTATTAAATCATTAATAGTATATAACTATACTAATAATGTTTCTATAAAAGTGGCTAATCCACTTGAGACCCTCGGCACAATTTTAAGCTGGCGCACAGCACAGCACTTGTGATAGTAGTGCTTGTTTGCTCAGAATGTACATTAGTAGATTCTGTATCTCATCTACCCTCTTTTGTTTCTTTCTGTCACCCAGAACATGATCTTTAATGAAGTTTAATTTAAAAAAAAATGGCATGAGTTAAGAATGGCAGGAGCCTGGTGATTGACTAAAGCACACTACTCCCTCTGAATACTTTAAACCCGTTTCACATAAAAAATGGTTTCTGTCTTGTTTTATCAATTAATTTATGCATGTCCTTTGAGCTAATGTACTAATTAGCAAGTTACTTAGTGCCATCAATCAGCCTCGTGCTCTTTAACTGTGATAATATCACTGTAGCCCTAATCTTGTATGTGATAAGCATGACCACTGTCACTTCCCACCTCGTTCACCCCAACACCACGACTCATGGAGCACATGCCCCCAAAGTAGGCTGCACTGCTCCGACGGTAGTGGAATGTTACGTTCCTGCAGGACAGGACAGACAGGAAGAGCAGTGAGGATATGACCGTACCAACGCACGTTAAGTTCGAGTGAACAGTGAACGCACGAGAAGAGGTGAACGGTGTCCGCGTGCTGCTTGATGTGCTGCTGCCGGTATTTGGAGAAATCCTTCAGCAGGTTCAGGGGAATCACGCTGATGGGGATGTGGTCCCTGTCTGTCCAGATCTCCATGGCGACGAGGACCACACGTGTGTGGAGCTGATCCTTGAAGATCTTTCAACAAGAAGGTTGGGAGAGATGAGATGAATTCCCCAACATGCGTTTCACATCCCACCATATCCATATTAAATATTCAAGCCAATTGTTAAATACACATTATGTAACACATTCAAATAATTCATGATTTCCTAGAAGTTTCATTATACACAGAGATGCTAAAACTCATGGCTGTAAAACAGAATTTATAATGTCTGCGTGGCATTGGATTTCCATCTGGCCACAACTACTCACAGCATCCACAACGTTGACCACAGACTTGGCAAAGTTTTGTGTGTGCTGCTTTGTCTTGTGCCTTTTAAACTGCAACAACACCGAAATGCAAAAGCAAAGTCAACAAAGTGAACAGCGGCTCCCTTCCCGCGCTGCTGGAGATATGAATAAATATTTGACATTTACATTTATTTACTTCTCTAATCTAGAGCTCTAAAGTACACTTTTATCTCACCAACTGAAGGTCCAGCTCCCCTAAAGCAACAACCTTTGTTGTGGATAGGTACAATGACTTTGTTAGTCTTTACTTCTATCATACTTTATGAGTTGTATTTTGGTGGTGCTAAGACTGAGATATATACCGGCACTTTTATCTCACCAACTGAAGGTCCAGCTCCCCTAAAGCAACAACCTTTGTTGTGGATAGGTACAATGACTTTGTTAGTCTTTACTTCTATCATACTTTATGAGTTGTATTTTGGTGGTGCTAAGACTGAGATATATACGACTGGGAGCGCCACATGCAGGGTTGCCAGTTCTCATGCATTCTTTTAAGCCAAATCCAACTAGAGATCAAAATGGTAGGAAAATTTGTCTGGTGATAATTAAAGTAAGAGAAGTTACTCCAATACAAATACGTGCGAGTTTTGGAAAATGAATTTGGTGCTTAGTAACAGCTGGGTCAGTAGGGACTAACTACTACGTCAGAATGGTCATGTTCAGTTGCAAACCTTATTATATTGCAAACAATATTACTCAAACGCTCAATTCTCCCATGGGTTGCATGGGTTGCACTGGGAAACCTCACCCAACCCAACCCCACACGCATGATGGACAATTTAGAGGCACCAGAGTTGCAGGATGAATCTGGAGAACATGGAGGACCAGCCAGGGGACAGCATGCAAAGTCTTGTAGGTGTGAGGCTGCATCAATGCGTGGCCCCATGTCTCGTTTTTAGCACCATTCAAATGGACTGTGAACTATATGTTATTTTTATAATACCACACTAAGCTGAACGTTGCTGAGCTACACAGCCTCAACACATGGTTCTTCTATAAGCCGATACGCACCATGCTGTGGTCACTGACAATCATGATCTCCACATACTTCATCTCCTCTGCATTGCGTCTTATCTGAAAACAATGTGACATAAACAAGCGTCCCTTAAAAGCAGACGAAGCCCTGAAATCAACCTGCAGTGGAAGACCACAGGATGGCCACAGTGTTGAATCTGACTTGAAGTTAGAGCTTACAGCCCGCTTTTTCCTGCGCTTCAGCCAGGACATGTCCTCCAGCTCAGATAATACCTCCTCCTCTTCTGCTGTGGAGACACATGACAACACCACTAAACGTTACCAAGGGTGGAACTGTGGTTATTGCTTTTATATCATAGTGTTGTTATGATTGTTTTTATTTTAAGCTTGCATGAAGTAATCACACAAAAACTGTTCAAAAGCTCGGACTGAGTAGACCAATGAAAGAAGCTGGATAGGGTCCCTGAAATGCAACTTCTCCAAAGACGCTGGCGTATGTATTCTTTATAATTGGCTTAAGATGGTACTACTTTTTACAGTCAGGCTTTTCCTGGCAAGTGCAATGGCAAATACAGCATGTTTGAAAGGACGGATTTGGGGCTTTCGCTGGCACAGAGCGCACACTTCGCTCAGCTGAACGTGGTTATACCACAGCCCACTTCGAATGCTTACATACTTTGAAAAGTCTTTTGAGACAGGGCGACACGTCCACGTACCTGAATCCTCTGGGCCATCGTGGTTCCTGAGGGACGCTGTTCTGCGCAGGGCGTGGGGCCGTGCGGCGCCGTCCTGGGTGTCAGAGGAAACTACTGCTCACACTGACAGTACAACCCGTCCTAACGTGGCACTAATCACAGAATTGTGTTCCTGGCAGAATGTGTTCATGTCAGATGTGCTTGGCATTAAAAAACACCGGCACTGTGCCAGTGGAGAATTTTTTTACATTTATCGCATTTATCAGACGCCCTTATCCAGAGCGACTTACAATCAGTATTTACAGGGACAGTCTCCCTGGAGCAACTTAGGGTTAAGTGTCTTGCTCAGGGACACAATGGTAGTAAGTGGGATTTGAACCCGGGTCTTCTGGTTCACAGGTGAGTGTCTTACCCACTAGGCTACTACCACCTTGCCCCATTTGTATAACTGAAATTAGAAATTGAGAGTGAAGTGATTGTCGTCGTGAAGCACGTCAAGCACAGCATACGGTGACACAACGATATGTGTCCTCTGCTTTTAACCATCACCAAGTGGGGAGCCATGACAGGCACCCGGGGGACAGTGTGTGGGGACGGTGCTTTGCTCCTTGGCAGTGGCACCTTGGCAGTTTGAGATTAGAACCGTCCACCTTCCAATTATGGGTCTGCTTCCTGACCCGCTGGGCCACCACCAAAATGTGTATATTTGATTCATATCTACACTTAAAAATGATACTTACAATTGAATGAGTTTGTCTTAGAGGCTCAATTAGATAAACATGGACTCCATCATCAAACATTCCACTTGGAAAGGGATACAGGAGAGAAAAGGGAATACATTAACCCTTTGTAAGTTTGGGTATTCATTTCAGTACTCAGTATATTTGAAACATAAGCCAGGAGGCTCAAACACTCACTGCAGACCATTGCATGTGGACATGGCAACGCGCGAGCCGTTATTTCCCCGGATCTGGCCGTGGTAGTAACAGTGCTCCCCGCCCTGTGGAACGAGCACAAAACAGTTTAGGCAGAACCATGTCTTCTGGGAAAATACGCTCTAATCTTTTTTTCTGTGCATAAAAATGAACTGACTAAAATAAATACTGAACTTGAGCAAGGGAACCTAAAAATGCAACTTATAATAGGTGCGTAATCCAATTTTTAATGAAATAAATTAAAATAACTGCAAAGAGAGACGGGTCCTTGCAAAACAAATAAGACACTGTTGAACACAGTTGATATCAGAGTTGACTGGGACAGTCCTTTACAAGGGGACGTGTTTGAGGATGTTGTAATTAAAACCAATGAACAGTACTGTAACTGTCTCACCGGAAACCGCATTATGACAGTTTACAATATACAGTACAGGTCAAAAGTTTGGCCTCCACAGTCACCGGACCTGAACCCAATCGAGATGGTTTGGGGTGAGCTGGACCGCAGAGTGAAGGGCCAAAGGGGCCAACAAGTGCTAAACACCTCTGGGAACTCCTTCAAGACTGTTGGAAAACCATTTCAGTGACGACCTCTTGAAGCTCATCGAGAGAATGCCAAGAGTGTGCAAAGCAGTAATCAGAGCAAAGAAACTAGAATATAAAACATGTTTTCACTTATTTCACCTTTTTTTGTTAAGTACACAACTCACATGTGTTCATTCATAGTTTTGATGCCTTCAGTGAGAATCTACCAACGTAAATGGTCATGAAAATAAAGAAAACACATTGAATGAGAAGGTGTGTCCAAACTGTTGGTCTGTACTGTATAACAAGAACACATGCTGTTTACTGTCTGTTTCACAGCACCGAGGTCGAATGCAAGATGAAATATCCAGCTTGGCCATCGGATACTGCAGATATTGCGGGATGTCTTTTCAGCTTATTGCAGTTCAATTACTCATTAAATAATTGGTTGGTTACTGATGCAATCAATATTTACAGCCCTATAATCATTGAAATCGGCTTGGAGTGGATTTATGAAGACAATCAAATGAAATGGAAGGAAGGACGGAAGATGCCGGTTCGGTTCTCTCTTCTCTCAAGCACTCCCATGCAGCATCGCTGCTGCTGCAGAGTAACATCTTTTGCCAGTCACGTGACTCCGGCTCGACGAGAGGGGGGGGCTGCAGCCCAGGCACGTCGAGCTGCGCTGAGTCAGCGCCCATGTGCCAAAGGCAGCCGCGCTCCTGACTCAGCAATCGCAGCGGCAGCAGCCGGCACATAAACCTTTCCTGCAATCTTTATTTCTGGCCCTCACTCTCCCTCCCTGCGCCTATCTGCTCTGGCTTTAAATCATCTGCCGAGGGCCCATCTGCACGGGCCGGGCTGATGGAATAAAAATGTCCGTGGCAAGTGCATCTGAGCACATGGAGCTGTGAGGGTCACACCAAGGATTAATGTGGAAAAAAAAGAGCCGCATGAACATCCATTCAGCCGTCGTGTCACTTTCTTTCACCCGGTCAAACACATTACACAGAGATACCTTCGAATGGACGGGTTCCCCCTCTTCGTAGTGGATCTCCACGTAATTCGAGGACAATAAGTCACTATGAGAAAAAAAAAGACATTTTTAATAAAACAAATCGTGTATTTAGGCCCCCTTAAAATCTCATCATCCAGTGACAGACAAAAGTATACATCATGGTCCAGTTTATTTCAAGATTCAAGATTCAATTCAAGATTCAATAATACTACATTTAATACTATAATGGATGGAAGTGGGAATCAGCGAGTGCTGCTGCAGTTGCAGAGACCGTCCAGCTGGACAGATCAATAAAAGGCTAAATAGTCAAATAGTCTTAGGGATTGGCCATTTTTCTGGAAAGTCTGCAGTGCAATCGTCCGGAGCGTTGCGGGCGCAGTAAGACGAGCGTGCCCGCGTATCAGCACGCTCGGCGGCCGCTTCCCGGCGGCCCTGCAGTGTCGGGTTCACCTTGAACGCCGCTGCCCTCCCGCCTGACTCAGCGGGCCGCGCCTCTCCCGCCTGGAGGCCGCGCCTCTCCCGCCTGGAGGCCGCGCCTCTCCCGCCTGGCGGCCGCGCTTCTCGGCCCCTGCGCGCCCGCCGCAGCGGTTGCACTAGAGGAGGCGATCAAAGGCGGCGTGGGACGTGGAACGGGGCATGAAGAGTACCGCGAGAGAGGAGCTATTTATAGCCTAACAGATGAGGCGGGGCGGGGTGCTCAGTGCTCTCCGTCTCTTGTTCTTCGCGCGCGCGCGTGTGTGTGTGTGTGTGTGTGTGTAAGAGAGGGCAGAGACAGAATAGCATAGCGCCATATCGACTCAGAGCTCAGTTAATGCGGGTCCCTCAGCCGGCCAAGAACGTGCCCACGCAGGGCTTCTCGCCGCCAACTCTCCGGCCCCTGAACCGAGGCTGCGTGAAGCATGGCGGTCTGCGGCGGAAAAAGCCCCCTCGCCAAGACGAGAACCGCAACGACCGCTCGGCAACAAGCCAGAGTGAAGCGAAGCGGGGTTCGAAGCGACGCTCATCCATTATTCACGAACCGGCCCGGGCCGCCTTAAAAGCCCGTTTACAGGTGCGGTAGGACTCGGGCCCGTCTATAATTAGACCGGTGCGGCCGCTGTTTCCGAGCTGAGGGCATGAACAACACGAGTATCAGTATGAGGCGCATCATGGGCGCTGCTTTACTGAAACACGACGCCTCGAACGTGCCGCCGGTGGTGCCGGTTCACCCGTTTTTGAAGGGTTACGTGTGCGGTCAGAGACCTTGGAAAGCGGTCAAAATGCACATCGTCCCCCAATCTGGCCTCCTTTTCACCCGGCGGCCGGGAGGTGTGTTCCGGTAATTAAGGCCTCGTGGGCCTTCTGTCAGTGTCATCGGGAAACCACGGCCCGGCTCCGTTTTCGTCAAGAGCCGTGGACGGGGGGAATAAAAGCATCAACGCATTCGCGTTTCCGCTTCGGATGCATCACCGCAATGCATCACCGTAAACACGTCCAGGGGAACCTAAATTATCATGCCGCCACCGTAACCGGGAACGGGCCGATCACACGCAGCAGACTTCGTTCCACCTCCTCCAACAAGCGGAAAATGACGGATTTATGTTAAACATTAGCGCCGGCGAAGGGACCTTTAACTCGCGGCACAGCGAGAGCAGCGCAGAGATCAATGGCAGTAAATCACGGCGAAGTGTAATCTGATTGCTCTAAGAGAGACATTTCAGGACCGGGGACACGTGACGCTGGACGTTGGCACGTTACTACACGCAGTAACAATACTCACTTGTTTAACGTCAAGTCGAGAGTATATTTGGATCCGAAGGCCTCCAGCTGAAAACTGGCCTGAGCCAAGTGGACGTCCTGTCCAGAAACACAGGACAGGGGACACAATTCAGCAATTAAAATGTCCTACGGCCACATAATATGGCACGTGAGCTAGGACACACGTGTCCCGACCTGTAGATAGAAAATTACATTTACATTTCATGCATTTGGCTAGACTCCCTTATCCAGAGCGACTTACAACGTGCTTCCATGTTACCATCGATGAAGAGATCAATTCTGGTTCACTAGGACCCCAACTATGAACACAATCTTTTTATTCACTCTGTTGTAGATTCTGTACAGAAGTTAGACAATTAGAAGGTTACAATTTAATCTAAATATTCTCTAAAGAGGAAGGTCTTGAGCTGTCGTTTGAAGGTGCTCAGTGACTGAGCTGTTCTGACCTCGAGGGGAAGTTCATTCCACCACCGAGGGGCCAAGACGGAGAAGAGTCTAGATGAATGTCTTCCTTTTACCTTCAGAGATGGAGGGACCAGGCGAGCAGTACTGGAGGCTCGGAGTATACGAGGTGCAGTGTGAGGTGTAATAAGGGCTGTGAGGTAGGATGGTGCTACTCCATGTTTGGCTTTGTAGGCCAGCATCAGTATTTTGAACCTGATGCGTGCAGATACTGGGAGCCAGTGGAGGGAACGTAGCAGAGGGGCGGTGTGGGAGAATTTGGGAAGGTTGAAGATCAGTTCGGCCTGCTAGTTTTGCATTTACATTTTGAAACATATATTTTTTAAATCTGTCTAATTACTTTCCATGGGTCTAATTCATTACTTTAAATCATAACTAAAACAAAATGGCGCTTTTTGCAATACTAACTCCACTAAAATTCTACTCTACGCAACAGAGAGAGCAACGTAACAGGCAGCAAACATCAGCCGCTGATTCAGAAGGTGGCGGCGATCTAACGTCACCGGCTCTGAAACGCGCTGCTCCGACGAAGTGAACTAGAAGGCCGAATTCTGGCTTCTCGCTCGCAGAGGCCGGAACGAGTAGATCAGGCCGGTTCAGGCGGTCGGCCGGCCAGGTTGACCAGCTTGCCACCGTCTCCGGGCGAAACGTTGCCACGGGGCAGGTTCGGCGCGAACCGGCTGGAGCTTTTAATAATTAACCGACCGGTTAATTGTGTACGGACCGGGGGTGTGGGTGAGGACGGACGTGGGGTGGGGACCAAAACAAGCTTACTGCTGTAAATTAGCCCGTAATTGTCATGATCTCTCGATGCGCCCTCCAGCTCAAGAACTGGGTGTGGCAGCGGGGCCGGGACAACAAAGCCACCGAGACTGCGACTCACCGGGCCCTCCCGGCCCCGGCTCCGGGCGCGGGTGTCCAGGTTGTGGTAGGTGCTCTCGCCGTCCTCGTTCAGGTAATACACCAGGCGGGAGGGGTAGGCGATCTCCTGCTCCGGCAACAATGACACTGCGTCCCTGGCAGCCTCATTTTCAGCTCCTTTGGAAAGACAAAGCGTCCCGCGGAGAGGACGGCGGTTAGAGCCTCCGATAATGTCCCGGTGCAGTTTAATTACAGGAGCACATGCCCCCGTTATCTCACACAATTACAGCCGCTGGGTAATTGGCAGGTTGATGGATTCGTGGCATTGGAGCAGCGCTGCGTCCTGGCAGGGCTACACGACACACGACGTGCACCTGACACGTCGCATCACGCGGGAACTTTTCCTGGACAGCAAGTTAATGAAGCCCCCCCACCCCACCCATGCGATTAAGGGGTGCAAAGACGTTGCAGGTCCAAATGCGCAGGATTTCAAAGAATCGGGATAGTTGGGACGCGGGGGGGGGGGGCGCATGCGGTCACTTTTTTTTTTTGTCCCCGCGGCAAAAATAACGTTGCGGCGACATGATGTGTTCGGTCGCGGAAGCCGCACGCCGGGTACCTACCGGGCGCTGCCGTCGCTGCGGATGGATGGAGCCGGGAAACCACGACGCTCGCTAGCAGACTGGAGAGAAATACCGAATGCATGATGCATAGTTGGTCTCTTGAAGACGGAAAATTTGCGTTATGTCAACACGTCAAGGCGGCGAGTCGCTGGCGCCCCGTCATTGTCATTGTCGCGGGGCGGGGTGGGGCGGGTGGGTGGGGGGGTTCGATCCGTCCACGTCCTGCGGGGCAAGTGGGTGTCCTGCACCACCGGGCGGGGTACAAATGGAAGGCGGCGGCTTCGCCTTAAAATCCCGAGCTGGCTCCTCCTGATGCTGCATCCGCGCAAGTGCCGCGGCTCGCCGGCATCCAACCGACAGGGGGCGCCAGCCGTCACCACACAGACATGGAACTGTCGGAGAACCATGAAATAAACTCATCTGTGCGTTTCTGGTGTCACGACGGCGTTGTTGAATAAAAAGGCGCACTGAATAATATGAACATTTAAAAAAATCCCCTCGTTGGTGCATTAAAATACGCGAAATGGGTGAAAACCTTGTTCATGTTGTAAATGACTGGAAACATCTGCAAACATGACTTCCAATGGAAGCCCGAGTTAACCCTGGTGTTTCATTGATTATTAGAAATCTCTTTTCAATGATCTTGGTGCAGCGCAGAACAGTTGCAATCATTTAAAAAAGAAAATTGTCAGTTATTATTTGAAAGTGAAGTGATTGTCATTGTGAAACACAACGAAATGTGTCCTCTGCTTTTAACCATCACCCTTGGTGAGACGTGGGACCAGAGAGTGGGGACGGTGGCACCTCAGTGGCACCTTGGCGAATCGGGATTCGAACCGGCAACCTTCTGATTACGGGGCTGCTTCCTTGACCGCTAGGCCACCGCTTCCCCATTTATTGTCCTTTTTGGTATTTTTTCTGTTCATACCCATGTCGTGTTTTTCATGTGTGCCGGAGTTAAATGGTTACACTAGATTTATAAGTGTATTTCTTCTTTCTTGTGTCTTTTATTTTCTTATTTTCTAAAGACTTTTATTTAGTTTACCTGTATTCTGATGTGGGTAAGGGAATTATAATGATAATCCGGGTGTTTGTTTAATTGTAGAATGTTAAAATGTGTTAATGTTTCTGGTTATGTTAAATATGTTTCTGTATTTTTGTTTGTTCAATTTATGATTATTATAAAAAGTTATGTGGGTTCTAAAACTTTGATCACCCCCGTAAAGTGGTTGGATGCGGCCGTGCCCTTGGGTTAGTGGGTTGGAGACCCGGTTTAGTTCTCTTAGACACATGGCATGAGCTGTGAGATGTGCGTAGGGGTTTGTGTGTAAAAAGTTATTTCTTCTATTTTAATTTATGTACATATTCGGAATATTTTGCATGTGTGTTATTTTGTGAATATTTTTTTATGTTCTGTTATTACTGTATATTGTAGAGAAAGGTGCAGAGAGACGCAGTTTGTGACGCGATGTTCTGACGCGACCTTGCTTTTGTACAGAATACAGTTTGCATGGAAAATCTCGTGGGTGTCGGCTCGTCATTACGGTTCAAGAAAAGAAATCCAAAAAAAATTACACAACGCAGAAGAAGAACCGCTACACATGGAACATCACGTTTGCAGGTGACACCGCTGGCGATGAGACAGCGTACAGGGAGGGGGTCTGCTGGGGAAAGGAAACAGACTCGTAATCAGAAGATTGAATCCCGATCCGCCAAGGTGCCACTGAGGTGCCACCGTCCCCACACACTGCTCCCCGGGCGCCCTCAGGGGATGGGTTAAATGCAGAGACCACATTTCACTGTGCACACTGGGTGTGGTGTGTCACATGTGACAACTAATCACTCTCACCTCATCCTCGACTTCAGGAGGAAAAAGGCCGACCTACAGCCCATCTACATCAGGCAATAGCACTCATCAACTCAAACACATAACCTGCAAACATACACAGTGCATCTGCTCTGCTGCTACTACAGTACATTTACTACAACTGACGCCAGTGCGCTACCTCACTCGTTTGATTTGTTTTGCACACTCCTGTTCAGATTTGTATTTATTATGCATTCATTTATTTATTATGCATTTTTTTGCGTTATGTGTATCGTCTTTGATGTTACTACCTTTTAATCTTCTTTTCTTTTATTTTGCACTGGGGGTGGTGGGCAGGACCTCAAATTTGTTGTACTGTTGTACTAAGTATGATTGTGCAATGCCAATAAAGTCTTTAAACTTAATCTAAATATTATAATAGCCACATTATCATATTATAAATATAATATTATCATACAGCTATCAGCTATCTCAAGAACCAGGAAACGGGCAGGGAAGATCATCTCAGATCCCTCACACCCAGGACAGACTTTTTTCCTGCTGCCCTGTGGCAGACGATCTAGAAGCTTGCAGACTAGGAGCCAACCAACACAGGAACAGTTTCTGTCCCCTCGCCGTCACCTTAATAAACAGCTGACCTGTCACACACATTGCAGCTGCAAACTTGTGGTATTATTTCTGTAATCTTTGTATTTTCTGTGTATAAGATATTAAACTATACTGTGTATGATTGTTGTTTTTGAGAGACACCATCGACCAGAATAAAGTTTCTTGTATTCACTTGTGTTCCTGTGTTCATTATCATACTTGGCCAATAAACACAATTCTGGTTCTGAATTAAGTGAAAGTGAAGTGAATGTCATTGTGAAACACTGCAGCACAAATGAAAAGTTTCCTCTGCATTTAACCATCGCCCTTCAGTGGGAGGCATGACAGGTGCCTGGGGAGCAGTGTGTGGGGACGGGGGCTTTGACCAAGGGGACCTCAGCGGCACCTTGGTGGATCGGGAATCGAACCCGCAACCTTCTGATTACGGTCGTCCAAACCGCTATGCCACCACTGCCCCTTCATTACATTGCCGTATGGAAAAAGGATTCCCTCCTTCCTTCATGAGTAGAATCTCATTGTAGGACCTTCTTCTCGAACCCGTCGCACATTCATCCAGGTAATTTTGGGGTTTTAATTCCAGAAACCTGTGACGTAAGATGGACTTTTGTCTGTACTGTGGCCATGCGTTGTTGCCATATCCGCTTAATTTAAGCGAATATGTGTGTGTGTGCGTGTGTGTCAGTGTTTTAATACTTGTTAGGACTTTTTATTATTCAGTCACATGATCAAAACCTTTCTTTGTGTACTAAAATGTATGTTCTTCTAACAACACAATAACAGAAAAGCAATTACAGTGCATGCACAGGGTTTTGTTAAATGTGTATTTACGACTAGATTTCAAAGGTTTTCATAAAACATAGATGTGGTGTCTAATGGCTATTTCGGCCAGCACCGCAACACGGAACCAGATCGCTTATCGAGGTTTATTTGCAGGAATCTCGTGGCGCGTTATGCGGAAAGATCTGGCAACCCGGCTCTGCTCGGAGACCCAACTTCTTCACGCCGCGGAGGAACCGAGGAGGCTGCCGACGCTCCAGCGGCCAGGATCCGTTCACTTCTCCTCACAGCCCGTCTGTTCTACTCGCTCTGTAGAGTTGTCAACAGTAAAGAAAAACTTCCGAAAGGTAAGCGCAAAAATACTCGAGTTGGCTAGCTCCGACTCGGTCGTGTAAGTAAGTGGGGTCCGGTGCCAAACCTGATTTTCTATTCAAATAAATAAACAGAGCGACTTTCCCCTTAAAAGTTCTGCCTTCGCGCGGAAATTATGAATGGTCCTCCACATTCCCGTGGTTTACTTCGTCCTTTAGAACGACTGTCTGCTGGAGGTTCTGGTGAAGTGGAACATGGAGGGGAAAAAAGAACAGGATGCAGAGCGACTCTGTGCTGATAGAAGCAGGGTGGACAGGAGAGCTTCCCATTTCCCACTTTTCACCTTTTTTTATGGTGTGAATTATAAGGGGAGGACATGACCTGTCCTCCCATTTCAGTTTTGTTTGTTTTTTCCTTCAAGGGAGTTGCCCGAATTGTGGATCTTCTGCTGAACACCACGGCGCAGCGCCAGCACCTTCACGCGTTTCTCTCTTCATTGCAGGATTACGCGGAGATGGAGTCCCCGACCGAGCACGGCGAGTATTATTATTTTGACGGGGAGCTTGAGGAGGAGAAGGGCGGGCACGTGCAGATGGACACATTCCACATCATCAGCGTCGTGATCTACTGCATCTCCTTCGCGCTCGGCGTCATCGGTAACGGCCTGGTCATATGGATCACCGGGTTCAAGACGAAGCGGACGGTGAAGAGCCTGTGGCTCATGAACCTGGCCGTGGCGGACTTCGTCTTCGTGCTCTTCCTGCCCCTCTCCATTGACTACGTGGTGAGGAGCTTCCACTGGAGCTTTGGCCAGGTCATGTGCAAGCTGAACTCGTTCGTGCTGGTGCTCAACATGTACGCCAGCGTCTTCTTCCTGACGGTGATCAGCATCGACCGCTACCTGTCGCTGGGCGACCTCGGCCGTCGCTGGCGGTGCTCCACCGTCGGACGGGCCTGGGTTCTGTGCGGCTGCGTGTGGCTGACGTCCGCCGGACTCAGCTCTCCTGTCCTGGTGTTCCGCGACACTTTCGAGTTCCGCGGCCAGACCGTGTGCTACAACAACTTCCACGAGCACGACGCGGACACGGCGGCCATGCGGCACACGGTCATGGTGGCGGTGCGCACCACGGTGGGCTTCCTCCTGCCGTTCAGCGCCATCACCGTCACCGGCGTCCTCCTGGCCTACAGGGTGCACCGGTCGGGCTCCGTCCGGCTGAGCACCTTCTCTAAAATGATGTCCGCGGTCATCCTGGCCTTCTTCCTGTGCTGGGCGCCCTTTCACATCTTCAGCCTGATGGAGCTGTCGGTCCACTCGTCCCGCACGCTGCTCCACGTGCTGCAGGCCGGCTTCCCGCTGGTCACCAGCCTGGCCTTCTTCAACAGCTGCATCAATCCGCTGCTGTACGTGCTGTGCAACAAGAAGGTGCGGCAGCTGCTGAGGAGCTCCTGCCTGAACATCACCAAGCAGTCGCTGCGAGAGCTCAGCCAGTCGGTGTCGGTGACGGAGTGCGTGACGGTGCCGGGCAACGTCCCTTCTGAGGCGTCCGTCGCAATGACCAAGTTATGAATGCGCGGCATAAAGGGAAATCTGATCTTCTTTTATTTTAACAAATCTTTTTTATCATAATACACAGTGTTAACCTGTTTACAACTCTGACAGTTAAAAGTCGGTACCGGCATGCGTTACGCGCCCAGTTCAGGACGGGCGTTAGTGGGCACGTGGGTGTTATTCACCCACCATTAGGCAACAACAACAACATTTATTTCTTATAGAGCCCAAAATCATATACAGTATGTCTCAATGGGCTTTGATAGGTTCTACAGTTGACCCTTCTGCACACAAGGAAAAACTCCATGTCCATGAAAAAAATGTACTAAGTGTGTGTGTGTATGCAGTCCAGGCCAAAACTTTGGACACCTTCTCCTTCAACGTGTTTTCTTTATTTTCATGACCATTTACGTTGGTAGATTCTCACTGAAGGCATCAAAACTATGAATGAACACATGTGGAGTTACGTACTTAACAAAAAAAGGTGAAAGAACTGAAAACATGTTTTATATTCTAGTTTCTTTACTCTGATTACTGCTTTGCACACTCTTGGAATTCTCTCGATGAGCTTCAAGAGGTCGTCACCTGAAATGGTTCTCCAACAGTCTTGAAGGAGTTCCCAGAGGTGTTTAGCACTTGTTGGCCCCTTTGCCTTCACTCTGCGGTCCAGCTCACCCCAAACCATCTCGATTTTGTGTTCAGGTCCGGTGACTGTGGAGGCCAGGTCTTCACTTTTTGTTAAGTACATAACTCACATGTGTTCATTCATAGTTTTGATGCCTTCAGTGAGAATCTACCAACGTAAATGGTCATAAAAATAAAGAAAACACATTGAATGAGAAGGTGTGTCCAAACCTTTGGCCTGTACTGTGTCTGTGTGTGTGCATGTGTGTATAAATATATATACACACACACATATACAGGCCGAAGATGGGGTATATTGATGGGTCTAGTTTAACAGTGTTTACCAGGCTGCTCGCGTCTTGTAAGTGCCTGTGAGGTTCAGGTAATAATGGACGTGCTCCAATCCACTTCCCTGTCCTTCCACACCAAACGCTACAAGCGTATTACAGTTTCACTGATGTCAGCATAATGTAGGTTGGATCATAGGCATGTAGTAATATAGCATCATATAATGAATATATCTAAAAAAAATAACGCTACACAGAAAATAAAAATGATATATCATTACACAATAGAGTGTTATTAACAAACTTAAGTTTGGAGTAATTATATTACTCGAACAGTGTGAATAAACCTCAGTGTTAAATATTTTTACACATTTCATTGTTTATTTTGTTCAAATTGAGTAGAATTAACTCTGAAAAGTCATACTTTTGGACCAAATGTTATCTGAAAATCTAGCATAAAATGTTAGTGTAAACATGTAAAATTGACACTCCGACACTTTTTGTCAATTGGAAATAATCCACTTTGCGTCACAGTTCGTCATGTGCCGGGATCTGGAGACCAAAAGTCATTAGTAAACTGCAACTATGTCTGGTTTCTCCACCACAACACCCCAGAGAGGAAATGGCACAAGCAGACCACGTCCCCGCTGATATCGGCCCATCCTGAATCAGTGCGGGGCGGGAAGGGAAATGGACTGGGCAGAATCAAGCGTGATTCAGCAAACCAATACCAGATATCAGAATTTTATAGCAGTGTTTTATTTCGACAGTTTGTAAATGCACCGTTATTGACACTTACATATTTCTAGATGTTTATGCTGCAATGTGTATATGACATAATGTGTAATCCTTTGCCGGGGTGTCTAGGTATTTAGTTGTTAAGATAAGTAATATTTAAACATTAGTGAAATGACAACATTCTCTAAAGAGATTGTTATCGCAAAATTGTGTACCATTTTTAATAATAAATTCATCTCAAGAATGTGTTTGTATAAGTTCCTCTTTTTGCCTTTAGCAGCAAGCCTCACATACCCTCATTTCCTTCTATAAACCCAGTCTGTGCAACAAACATCCGTTTGTTGGTTCTTTTAACATCCCCACTCACTCACAAACAGCTGAGCTATAAAAGCGCCGACCTGAGGGACATCCCTGTCTGTATTGACAGTGAAACGTGGTCTCTGCATTTAAACTGTCCCCTGATTGAGCAGTAAAAGGCGCCCGGGGAGCAGTGTGTTGGGGTAACGGCACCTTGGCGGGTCGGGATTTGAACCCACAACCTTTTAATTCCGGGTTCGCTTCCTTACCTGCTAGGCCACCACTTCCCTCTGCTTTCACACATTATACTACAATGTGTGATTGAAAAGTCCTCTGGGTCAACTTAACTTTTCGAAGTACTGTTTTTCTGTAAATCCATACCTAAAAGTGAGCATAAAATCATCCCCACATCAGATATGACACATGTTAAGTGCATTTACCTTTTTACTTACGGAGATCTCAAAATCTCACTCACTCACTTTACATAATCACCGCTAGAGCCCATCCTGAGACACTGGATGCAGGGTGCACACACACACACCATTCTGAGACACTGGATGCAGGGTGCACACACACACCATCCCGAGACACTGGGCGCAGGGTGCACACACACACACACCATCCCGAGACACTGGCCGCAGGGTACACACACACACACACACACACACCATCCCGAGACACTGGACGCAGGGTGCACACACACACACCATCCCGAGACACTGGGCGCAGGGTGCACACACACACACACACCATCCTGAGACACTGGACGCAGGGTGCACACACACACGCAACATCCTGAGACACTGGACGCAGGGTGCACACACACACCATCCCGAGACACTGGACGCAGGGTGCACACACACATACCATCCCGAGACAATGGGCGCAGGGTGCACACACACACACCATTCTGAGACACTGGACGCAGGGTACACACACACACACACCATCCCGAGACACTGGCCGCAGGGTACACACACACACACACCATCCCGAGACACTGGACGCAGGGTACACACACGGGGACTGTCCCTGTAACTACTGACTGTAAGTCGCTCTGGATAAGGGCGTCTGGTAAATGCTGTAAATGTAAATTTACTATAGAAGCGAGTTGAAATTATAAAGTATGAGCAATTAATCCTTAGACTTTGGAGTGAAAGTCAATCCGATTTTATTAGTGAAGCGCGTGACAGAGACCTCTAATAGACTAGCAGCGCAGCCGGGACGGTGCCGCGCACATCTGGATTCCCTCCGGACCTCACAGCTGGAGCGCGACAGTGTGTCGGCACGACGCGGACAGTTTGTTCCGTCATTGACGTAATCCCCCTTATTGACGGTGCCCCGCTGGGCAGGTAACGGGCCGGGCGTGTGGAAGAGTCATTGCTGAAGGGCGTTACGCCACAACTGGCCTCGTGGGTCTGAGATCTGGAGGCCATGTGAAGGACGAGCTGTGGGATTAGGGGCCAGGGCATATGAGAACTGGACAGTGTACAAAAAAGGCAGGAACGTACAGTACAGGCCAAACGTTTGGACACACCTTCTCATTCAATGTGTTTTCTTTATTTTCATGACCATTTATGTTGGTAGATTCTCACTGAAGGCATCAAAACTATGAATGAACACATGTGGAGTTATGTACTTAACAAAAAGTGGAGACCTGGTCTCCACAGTCACCAGACCTGAACCCAATTGAGATGGTTTGGGGTGAGCTGGACCACAGAGTGAAGGCAAAGTGCTCATCGAGAGAATGCCAAGAGTGTGCAAAGCAGTAATCAGAGCAAAGAAACTAGAATATAAAACATGTTTTCAGTTATTTCACCTTTTTTTGTTAAGTACATAACTCCACATGTGTTCATTCATAGTTTTGATGCCTTCAGTGAGAATCTACCAACGTAAATGGTCATGAAAATAAAGAAAACACATGGAATTACATTTCCATTTACAGCATTTGAGAAGGTGTGTCCAAACTTTTGGCCTGTACTGTATATTTCCATGCATGCTTGCCGCAGTTGGCGTTAGCATTCTTTGAACAGGTTTTCTCACTTTGAATTAAATGAGGTAATGGACACTGTGGAATGTTTTGGAGATTTAAGACTATCTGGACCTTTCAGGTCGCCCGGCAACTGCCACCTGACCTGCTGGAAGTATTTGTAGACAGAACGGCGGTCATGGTGGAGCCAGGAACAACTGTTCTGCAGGTAATTCATGCATTAGTTGCATTTGGGATTGAAAATGAAATTTGACCTTTCTTAAGGCCTGTGGCAGCATGCGCCATGCCGGTTATGAAGGGCTGGGATATTCTGTGCTAATTCTGCGGAATAGCGATAATTTTGGATATAACTGGTCACTATTTGTAATCTATTGCGCAACCCTTCCATCTTCGTTAGAGGCTTTTGAAGCTCAGGGTTGCGGAGCCGCGCCTGCTGCATGCCTCGCTCTGAATTCGAGGAACTCACCGGACGGACATTTGTATCTGTAGTGCGGTGCTCGTGTTTTTTGCGGGTTCGTTAAAGGGTCAAATTCACCACTAACAGCATACACACTCGTGACATCACCGTATTCCAGCAAATACAGACACACGTTTACATATGCGTTGAAATTTTGGCAACAGAGCGCTGGGGTTTCTGTTGGCCAACCGCCCTCTGGACTGTCCTGTCTGTGAACAAGGGGACGAGCGTGATCTCCCATCTCTACTGGATAGCTACCGCCCAGTCTCCAACCTTCCTTTTCTTTCAAAAATTCTTGAAAGAGCAGTCCTGGCTCAACTTTCCTCATTTCTCCACAAGCATGATCTTCTTGACCCTTTTCAGTCTGGTTTCAGGAAAGGGCATTCTACTGAAACCTCCCTCCTGGCAATGATGGATGACCTTCGTGCTGCAAGAGCTGCCCGCAGATCATCTGTCCTTGTCCTACTTGATCTATCTGCTGCCTTCGATACAGTTAACCACGAAATTCTTCTCACCACACTCTCTGATTTAGGAGTCACAGGAACCGTACTAGATTGGTTCACCTCTTATCTCTACGACAGGTCCTTCAAGGTATCATGGGGAGGTGAGACATCTGTCCTCTCTAGGGTAACCACAGGGGTTCCACAAGGCTCTGTCCTTGGCCCCCTTCTATTCTCAATATACACTCGCTCACTTGGTCACATCATCCAATCACATGGCTTCTCCTATCACTCCTATGCTGATGACACCCAGCTCTATCTGTCATTCCCACCAGAAGATGCTACTATAGCAACAAAAATTTCGGCCTGCCTCTCAGACATATCGGCATGGATGTCTGAGCGACACCTCCAACTCAACCTATCCAAAACCGAGATTCTGATCTTTCCGGGCAACAATTCTCCTCAGCAAAACCTTTCAATTCAAATTGGATCGCTATTGTTAACACCCACGGCATCTGCAAAAAGCCTTGGGGTTTGGATAGATAACAAACTGAGTTTGAACCATCATGTTGCTGCGATCTCCAGATCCTGCAGGTTCACTCTCTACAACATTCGCAAGATTCAGCCTTTTCTCTCACAACAGGTTCCTCGTCTAGGCAATGGTCATCTCCAAACTCGACTACTGTAACTCTCTCCTGGCTGGAGCCTCTGCAGTCACCATAAAACCACTCCAGATGGTCCAAAATATGGCAGCCCGCCTCATCTTCAATCAGCCAAAATACACCCATGTTACACCTCTTCTTACCTCCCTCCACTGGCTCCCGGTAGCTGCTCGCATTGAGTTCAAATCCTTGATGCTCGCCTACAGGGCTGTAAATGGAACTGCGCCCTCCTACATCAACACAATACTACCTAGATACACTCCTGCACGCTCTCTCAGATCGGCAAACGAAAGGAGACTAAAAATTCCTTCTTCACGGGGTCTCCGATTCCAATCATGTCTGTTCTCCGTTGTTGTCCCTGGCTGGTGGAACAACCTGCCCTCCTCCACACGACTAGCCGAGACTATCACCACTTTTAAGAAGAAGGTGAAAACCCTCTTATTCCAAAAATATTACAGACAAATTTAACACATACACATGCATACACATTTAACAAACAAATACAAAATGTATAAATACATTATAATTTTTCTTAGTCTAGCACCCAACAATCTCCGAGCATGCTCTTCAATGACAAGTCTAAGCCTTATCAGGGCTCTTAGTTTGTATACTTGATATTCTATAGAAATCGAACGAGAATTGCTGGTGTCTTCCCATTGTAAGTCGCTTTGGATAAAAGCGTCTGCCAAATAAAGTAAAGTAAAGTAAAGTAAAGTAAAGTAAAGTAAGTATAAAATCCTTGTCACGGCATTCACTGGAGACATCAGTTCGACAGCGCTGGTAACTGTGCCACAGACGGCCCCTGCAGGACCAGTCCACGATGTTCGCTAGCGCCAGGGGCCGGTAAACTGAAGCGAAGAGAGCCGTGGAGGACCAGAACATCGGCCCCCTAGCGGGGTACTCGCTGTGTCCAGTACAGCGATCTGAGCTGCTACAGGGAAGTATTCTTGCTTTGTGGAACCTACTCCACGTTCCCCTGTTCACGGAAATAGGAACCTACGTCTGGAAATGTCATTGGCATAGGCCCCGTGGGGGCACTGACGTCCAGGCCCGTGGGAGACCAGGTATGTGGGACATGTTTAATAGGGGCGGCGACATGTATTGTACTGGGATTCTGGGATAGTTTAACCTGTGCGGCTGAGAAACGGCGTTCTACCACTCATACCACTTCCACATATTAAACAATAATGAGGAATAGTACTTTTTTTATTCTTTCTTTATACATATAGAATTATTGTGCTCAGATATATTGCTGGCTCAACATTATTTTGATCAATACATGGATATTTTTACCGTGTGGTGGAATTTTATGCGATTGGCAGCCTTCTATTTAATTAGGGGTCTAGGAAAGGTCTCTGTCCTGCGCAAATGCATTAGTGACTGGTAATAATCTAAAAACACATTCAAATGTCCATTATTGGGACGTAATTTCTTCAGCTTTGGTGCAAAGGTGAACTGACTAGAATTTGGTGGTCAAAAGGTCAAAGGTCTCTGCGACCTCACATTCTAGTGAACAGAATATATCAGGGATTCCTTGAGGTGATTGAATGTAATATGCCACACTGGGACTCATTGTTGCACTGAGATTTTGGTGGTCAGTGTTCAGAGGTCAAGGTCACATGCGGTCGTAAGAGGGCCGTTACCTGCAACACAACTGCATTTGTTTCCCATGTTTTCTTTACCCACAGGGACACGGAATCCATTGGCAGCAGCATCGTTCTGAGCACAAGGGGAGGAGAAATTATGAGGATCCTGCCTCGCCTCCATGAGGACTTAAATGAGGAGTGGATCTCTGATAAGACAAGGTGAGAAGACATTTTTTTGCCTACGGTGGCCTGAAACGACAGATACTCTCACAGCCCGTGGTGAAGAATGCATCAGGGCAGCTTGTGGCTACTTATTCTTTTTTTTTTTTTCCTATATTACGAAGGTGGGATAAGGACGTTTGTCTTTACTGCAGTGACAGGGATCATCTGGGAAAGAAATTGCTGCTGTTTGGGGTGGGATGGTTGATGCAAAAGCCCCGGTTGCCCTAAAAGACCTGCTAAATCACCTCAACAGTGACAACCTGTGTATGGAAGAGGGTGCAGCTGTGTGAGCTAAGTTATCCAGAGACCCGCGTACTTCCTGAATGCGGAAAGCAACCTATACTAATATTTCGAAAAATCTTCCTCCAGAACCGATTTGCAGTCAAAATAGCCCACATGTCAACAATGGAATTGGATTCTTCTGAAGGAAAGCCTTCTCACTTATTTTATCCAGGATAGCCAATCAGGTAGCTGCTCTGCATCTCGGTTATGAGCCTGGTGTGAGTTCAATCAGATCAAATCCACCAAAAGTTCTGTTCCTTCTGGGGGCAAACAGTGGATGTATAACAAGAAAAGACCTGCCAGAGGACAGCTTCATCATCTACCAAGGTCAGTAGAAATGATACAGTACAATACTTACAGTCATAATCGTTCATTGTCAACTACTGATCCACAAATCCTTGATTATGTTATTTATCTAATTGGTCACATCCATTTTTGCACCCTAAACAGGGCATCATACACAGGAGCAGCATACACAGAGAAATGTGGCACCTACGTCAACATCGAGGGTTAGGCTCTGCAGACCAAGGTGGCAGTCAATACCCCCCCCCCTCCAAAAAAAAAAAAAAACGTTGCTGTTGCCAAGGTGAGGTTCGAGTAGGAAACAGAGACTTCCAAGAATTGTGCTCTCGTTTCCCCAACAAACAGTTGTCTGGTGTGATGCTTCCTCATGATGACTTGATGGGGCGCGTCAGATTAGCTGAGATCTCCCCAAATCTGGTACGATATGATGGTATGGGAGAAGTAAGTAAACTATTTCAAGCAAGCAAATTAACTTTTATATTCTTAATTCACAGAATATTTTTCTGAACATAGTTTTCTATTTAGGGCCCTATTTTGATGTATCTGGCATGTGTAGCAGAAAGGGGGAAGCGGAAACTATGGGCGTGTCCATTTTGCTATTTTGACGGGTAAAAAAGTCAGACATAGCAGCAGTGCTATGGCTGAGATTACTGTTATGATGGCACATTTAACCTGGGAAATGACAATCTGTGAACAACAATGAATCGTATACAGTATCCAGTATAAATTATGGAATTAAATAAAATGATATATAAACCAGGCAGGCATCTTTTAATAATTCATTTTAAATAAAAATATTGAAGAAAAACTCGGACCAAGGAGGGAATCCTATTTTAAAGCATGGTTCGTAAAAACAATAGTAAAATTAAAGCCCTTGCCATTCTATGCTAGTAGTATTTAGATTATGTGATGGAGTTTTATGGCCTCCTTCTCTTTCAGCATATTTCTCAGACTGTAAAAAAAGACCCCGACTCTGCTCACAGACCCCCGCCCCTCGTCCCTCCACTACTTACAGTGAAGGATTTCTATATGACAGGTTGGGTTTTTTTTGTAAAGCCCTGGAGGTCTTTGATCCAAAGCGATTTATTACCCCTGCAGCATCAGATGCCACTGCTGGGTGGCTGATTGACTGAAACAGCTCGAGCCACTAAAAGAACTCTGCTGCGGCGGCGGTGATCCCATCAGCAGGGCCAAGTGTGTAAAGTTTGCATTTCAGTCCGCCTGCTGCATCAACATCCTTTATGGGCACATTGTTCCGTACTGCCGTCAACACCAGAAAACCTGTACTTGAGAAAAAATAAGTGTAACGTATGTTGCATATGATTATGTTACATGATAATGATATTTTGAACTAAGGTAATTCAGTTTTCTGGCTGAACTATTTTACAAGTTACAGTGTCAGTGCAGCACCGTGAATAATGTTGCTTTTCTCTGAACGAGGTTAGTTAGAATTTTTACACCTCACACCAGGACTGTTTATACCCCCCCTTCTTACACCGGATCGGACGGAGTGTCGTGCGTGGTGCGCGGTCAAGGAGGAGCAGAGTAAACCGCCGAAAATGCCGCGGACGCCATGGACGCGCCGGGCCGCCAGACCGCGAACTGTTCACGCAGAACAGCTGTACAAGTCACACTGCTCCCGGCGGAGAGAATCCCAGCCCGGGGTTTCCAACATGGTCGACGTGCTGTTGTCATGTCCCCGCAGTGCCGATAGTGGTGCTGTGAGGAGACTCCGCCGTGCGGCGAGCTAAAAAAAAAAAAAAAAAAAAAAAGGAGCCCCGGCAGCCTTTAAACTGCTAATGTTTCCGCGCTGTGGACAAACGTACGTTTAAATGCGCGGTTCTGCCGAGCCGCACGGTTCTGCCGACGGGGGAACGGACCCATTTCCGAAGCGCGACGAGCCGAGCCGAGGCGCGGCGGAGCGGGTTACATCGGGGATTTTTCCACGGGCGCTTCGGAGCGAGTAGCCTGCCCAGCCTGTACCAGTTGACGGTAAGCGGCGCCGCTACGCTGCAGCCCCGGCCTCGCGTACGGAGGAGGCCGCGCTCCCAGGCGCCCTGCGCGGTGCGCTGCGCAAATCGAGGCCCCGAAACACCAAGGCTCAACGGGCCTTTATTTACGATGTAAACTAATTTACATTCGCATGGCCGCGTTAATGCGCTACTGGAAATGGCCTGTTATAAAGAAATTGTGCTGAGGCGATCTGTGACGCTGGGACGTTTTTGCCCGATGTCATTTTTCTCCAGTTTCAGGGTCGACGGGCTTACTTTTGAAGGGCCTGTTCACACGGGCCTCTTCGCCTTTTGTTTGCGACGCTATTAACACCACACCGCAATAAACATTCAGCACACATTACACCAGAAACGGCAGACATTCCACAAATAAAACGCGACGTTCGGTGTACGGGTGGAAGAAGAAATTTATTCACGAAGGCCAATATTTCCGTTTCCTGGCTACCGCAGCTTTGTGTTTTTAGCATTTTCGCGGCTAACCGGCTAACACGGGCTCTAATTTGACAGATTCGGTACATTATTCCGACTGGACCGCGGAACGATCTCGCAAGACCCCGTCGCTTTTTCAAAAAACGATTACAAAATTATTTATTTGTACAAATTAAACACTCGGCTAACACGCTCCGTTCCTGTATCGCCGACTGGGATATTTTAGTACATTTAGACACCGGTGCGTTTGTGAACTCCACTTCCAAATCACACATTCGTCTCTGTTGATGTCTCATAATGCAGCTATAGCGCATCTTTTTTTTTTTTTTTTATCTACTTAACAACACTGCTGACACTAAATCTAGACAACTGGTCTACAGGGTTTCTCAAAAGTACATTTAACTCGTCTGTCTTACCGATTAAAGATTGGGATTCGGACAAAAATCAGCAATTATTTTGCTATGTAGGGCAGTGTTCAGTTTTATTATACAGGCTGCTTTTTCAGAAGACTGCGGTCCTTCCGTCTATCTTTTCATATGAGTAATTATAATATGATGTGATCACCCTGAACCCACAAAATGCGTGTATTTTTTGAAGCAGATTATCATCATTGTGACCACTTTTCTGAAGTAAACTGGCCAGTTGGACCCACATTTAGATAAAAAAAATCCTGATAATTTGCTGCTTTTTCAAATGGTATCTATTTTCTATTCATCTTAAAAAGCTGCATATTATTATTATTATTTTTTTTTTAACTCTAGATCAGTATATCGGTCAGTATTTTGTTACTCTGAGAAGTTGAACTGCTGATGCAAACTTTATTATTTATTCGTTTTTATGCCAACTGTAACATTCTGTTAAACTGTGACCAGATGAAGGATGTCTGGCCAACTTCAGCTCGTGAATGTTGTTCAAACGTTGATCCGCCCCATAAAAGAGGCTATTTGCACATCCCGGTTGCGGGAACCAAACTACGGCCTGTTGACATGATGTAATAAGAGATGAAACGTTTCCGTTGTGGAAATGATCATATTTTCGGGTTTTGTTCTTTTGTCGTGTTGTTCATGCCGATGTTGGATTTTGAAAGTGACCTAAAAGTGTGGTTTGTGATTGTCACTGTCTTCCTCAGCTGATGTTCTCAAGGACACGAGTCACGTGATGTATGAGGGCAAACACATACACTTCTCGGAGGTGGACAATAAGCCATTGTGCTCGTACAGCCCCAAGCTCTGTAAGCAGCGCAGACTCAATGGCTATGCCTTCTGTATCCGTCACGTTCTAGAGGATAAGACCGCTCCCTTCAAGCAATGTGAATATGTGGCCAAGTACAACAGCCAGCGATGCACCAACCCCATCCCCAAATCTGAGGACCGCAGGTGAGTGGCAGCCACTGCATCATGTTTTTATATTTTTATTTGATATCACTGGCCCAGCGGCCGCGTGAATAACGTGGTCTTCTCGCGCAGATACTGTAACAGCCACCTGCAAGTGCTTGGCTTTATACCCAAGAAGGAGCGCAAGAAAAAGCATGAGGCGCTGGAGGAGCTGCGCTCGCGGCCACACTTGGAGTCGGTGGCTCTCAACATCACCGTGCCCACCCTGGCTCTGAAGGCTTCCAATGGGCTCGACGAGCTCCCGCCCTGTGCGCGCTTGCTACCCCTCCCGGACGGGGAGCTCCTGGACCCCTTCGCCTTCTGTGAAGAGGACACGGACGGGGAAGAGGCCGCGCAGAGGAAGGCGTTTCCCGTCAAGAAGAAGCCACCCAGCCAGCTGGTGTTCAGCCAGAGACAGCCGCTACAGGACACTGAACAGCCACCAGAGCACTTTAGCCCCTCCGCGCAACCCTGTCCTCAGTCCTCCTCGCCCATGCAGTCCAGCCTCCCTTCCCAGCAGCCCCTGCTCCTTCAGCTCCCCCAGCACTCCAGCCTGCCCTCCTACGTCCTTGCAGGACCGCAGCAGGGTTTATTATGCAAACCAGCACCACCTCAGACCGGCCCTCTGCTGCCTTCTGGGCTGGCATGTCACCCAGCCCCCAGTCCGGCGCTGTCCTCCGGTCCCCCGCTCAGCAGGAAAGGCCAGCTCACTGCCACGCCCCTGCCAACTGGCAGTCTGGACGGCGCGCAGCGCCACTCGGTGGCCATGCGCCCAGCTGCCTTCTCACCTCCACCCGCCTGCCTGCAGAGGCTCAAGCACCTGGTGCAGCTGTGCTCCAAGAGACAGCAGGAAGACGGGGACCTGTTCCCTCACCTAGGTGCCATTCTCATCTTACATATATATTACTTTTAGAAGTCGTATTTGATAACTGGTCTTATGTAGTCGTGCAGGTGTTTATTTCTAGTGAATAGATGCTGGATTCTCAGACTACTTATATTTTTTCAGTTGAGCTCTACAGTCTGTTTTCAGAAAAATAATACGGTCTTGAATACATTTTGGTCTTCAGAGTGATTTTATTAGAGAGAACGCGTAAAAAAATAAATGCTTCAGTTTAATTGTGAACCTTTTTATTTGTGTGTGTGCAGGCTTGGACTGGTCAGAAGACAGCGCAGACGACGATTATGAAGAGGATGAAGATGTAGAGAGAATTCCAACATATGGAGGAACATCACAAGAATGCCGCTTCGGCGACCAGTAAGACACTCGTCAGACTCCACCTTTTTTTTTTTTTTTTTTTTTTTTTTTTAATGAAACGGAAGGTTGAGAGGTGTCCCGGTTTCCTCCGCCAGGTCGTGTGAAGGTGGTGTCTCACGGAGGACACGTCTGGCTCAGCTCTGCAGCCTTCTGCAGGAGAAGTACAGGCACCTCTGCAGGCAGGAACGGGCGGCCATGCGTCAGAGGAGACACCGCTACGCCTTCCGCAAAGCCCTGCTGCACGCTGCCAACAAGGACCCGGACTGCGCCGGCCAGCTCATTCAGAAGCTCTGTAAGATCTCCACGGCCTCCTGCAGGTACTGCCAAAAACCGGCCCGACACCCACAACTGTTACCGTTATAATCAGGGGTGAAGTTGAGCTGGAACGTGACGGACCTGCCTTCAGCAGTTCCAGCTGAGAACAACATCTGCTAATGTTATGTTCTCTGAAGCTTCTGGACCATCTGTGCTGGGTGGAGCTAAGCTGCCTTTCATTGCTTTTAGCTTTCATGCAGGTAATATATGATACGTTTTTCCCCCTCTCTTCAAAGGTTGTGGTCGTAGCAGATTATCACCCCTCTCCTAGGAACCTCCTGCATATGGATAATTCTTCCTAGTTTAAAGTTGTATTGTTAGTATGTATTTTTTGGCCGGGGCGTTGGCGAGTAGGATTTCACCCCTGATTATAATGGTGCTGAATAGAGCATTCGAGTTCGTGTCGTTATCATTTGCTCCTGTTTGTCTCCCCAGCGGGAGAATTCTAGCGCCGGCGGCTCCGGAGACGCTGGTCTGCACGGGAAGCACTAAGGGGCAGGGCTGCAGCAACAGAGCGCTGCCCTTCACCCGGCACTGCTTCCAACGTATCCTTCTCACAGAAGCTCGCAATGTCTGTTCGGTGGACTTAGTAACATGCGAACGGGACGCCTTTTCGGCTTTTATCCTTCACACCGCATTGGCAGACGTTCTCATGAACCGCTCCCAGCAGCTCTTCTCCAGCTGCACGGCCAAGTTCGCGGACGGACAGCAGTGCTCCATCCCCGTCTTCGACATCACGCACCAGACGCCTCTCTGCGACGAGCACGCCAAGAAAATGGTGAGTCAGATGCGCGTCCGGAAACCTCTGTCGTCCTCAAGGATGTTTGTGCAGCATTCCTCTCATTCCTGAGCCTGTTACTTAAGTCCCTCCTGGATTTCACAAGCTTTTCTTGGGGGACTTTTGCAGCTTAAAATGCCTGATTATTCTTATGAGAAATTTTTTACAGTTTTTGCTGTGAAACATCACCGAAGTTTAGACATCGTTTCTTCTATTAACTTGAAATTACTTTAGGTATCACTTTTTTTTTTATTGTGCTCCTAAAGTTCCTAGTAATTATTCATCCGGAATATGGACTGTAACGGTACATGCACCAGCGTAGCTGTCGTATTGATTGAGTTGCTGTGTGGCAGGATAACTTCTTGCGTGGCGATGGCAACAGGAGACTGCAACACCATCAGCACCACCAGCAGCTGCAGCAGCGCAAGCCACGGAAAAAGACCAAGTCGCCGGCACTCAGCAAGAAACACAAGAAGAAGAAGAAGAGGAGAGGACCTCGGCGGCCACAGAAGCCCATCCCCCCAGCGCTGCCTCAGGGGAACCTGGGCATGCCTTCCAGCCTGGCACTGCCCACGCACAGCATCAGGTATAGACTGTGTGTGTGTGTGTGTGTGTGTGTGTGTGTGTGTGTGTGTGTGTGTTTGTTTGTTACGATACTGAAATCTCAAACTCTATACCGATACTAAGGATGGTACTCAGTACAATATTTTCAGTACTACAGGGGCAGAAAAAACAAACACAGGAACTTTTAAAATAATTAAAATAAATCAAGGTCATTTTAAATAAAGTTTGAAAACACACACACACACACATACATATATATATATGTGTGTGTGTGTGTGTGTATGTAACACTACAAAAAGAAATAAAAAAATTAACAAATAAATGAATGAATAAGCGAGGAAACTGCCATTCTTATACTTAAATAACTTCAACCGCATTGACAGAGGCTTTGCTAAACCTGACCAGCTGCTTACTTTGATAGCGACAAATAGGCGTGTCCACATCTTTGGTTATCCCCGTTCAGAGAGCACTGCTGCTTTTTAGATCTTCTAGCAAGCTTGGTGCTTGAGAATTAATGTTGGAGTTGCTTTCGCCTGCTGCCATTTTTAAAGTGTGGTTCTCATGAAAAACTTTGGGTCCTCCAGGCAGCTGGGGGAGGGGCTTCCCGCTGCAATGCATGTTGAGAATTTGAGTATCGATACCAGTGCAAATTGATATCCAAATCGATACTAACTTTTAGTAGTGTGTGTGTGTGTGTGTGTGTGTGTGAGAGGTAATGTTATGCCTGTCATTCATCATGTATGTTTTTCTGTAGTTGAATGGTTCCCAATGTGGAGAAATATATAATGAAAGCAATGACTGCTGTTCACTCCAATTGATACCGAGCCCATTTTCCATGGAGATGGTGAGACGTTTTCATGGTGCACGGTGTCACATGAGTAACACAGCCAACCAGTCAGTCAGCAAAATAAAATAAAAAATAATGATGGACCCACTTGGGGCAAGTTTTTCTTTATTCCTATCAAATTTTTAAAACATTTTATTTACATTGTTCAAAAAGTTGCAATTTGGAATAACAATGTTTCCAGTAAATTCCAGTGACATACGTGCATGGGTGGTGAGAATATTCTTATCTCCAAAAACCCTGGCCAAAAAGAATGCCAAGGCTGCTGTGGTTTGTCTCTGGAGGAAACGGCTAATTTCTTTTCTGTATATCAGGAGTCCCTCAACGCCTGAGCTGAGCACAGATGAGCTTCCTGATGACATAACCAATGACATAGCGGACATTCCAAACGACCTTGAGTTGAACCAGGAAGATTTCTCTGACGTGTTGCCAAGGCTCCCGGATGACCTGCAGGACTTTGACCTGTTTGAAGGTGAGAGGTTGTGGGATTACGCTCGTGGTTCTTTCTTGGGTTGGATACTGGAATTCGGCTGATCTGAATATAAGACTTTGCTTTATTCCCAGATGTACTTTTAAGAGGAGGTTTTTAGTCAACAGAGTAACAAGATACAGTGTGTGTGTGTGTGTGTGTGTGTGTGTGTGTGTGTGTCTGTCTTCAGGCAAAAATGGGGAGCTGCTGCCCACCACGGAAGAGGCGGAGGAACTTGTGCGAGCGCTTCAGGCCATGGGCTCCTATCCCGACTCTCTAGTCTGCCTCAGCTCCATGGGGGAGCTGGCACCGGCCGATGCCGTGGACCACCGCTCCCTCGCCGTCTTTGCTGGTCCAGGGGTCCAAACGGGTGGGATGGGAGACCTGCTGAACGGCCGCCTCCCCGCCGAGAACTTCACAAGCCTGGAGCTGGAGGACAACCTGCTGCACTCAGCCGGCCCCCATTTCAGCCCGTCACCGTCCCCGCAACCCCCCGCTGTCCCAGCAGCTGCAGCCCCGGTGCCCAGCCTACCCTCGGCCGGCCAGACCCCCAGTGACGCTCAGCGGACGTTCCCCCGGACACACCCCCAACCCCACGGCTTGCTCAAGCCCGACGCACCCCACTCGCTCCCGCAAGCTGGCCCCTTCAGCAGCGAACACGTTCCCTCCCCCTACAGCGAACACATAGCAATGCCCCACGCAGCCTCCTTCCAGACCGAGCCTGCTCTCCTGCTGGAGGTGCCACTGAGTGGGGTGCCGGGCCCGCCACGGCCCTCCTGGAACAACCTGCCCCTCTCCCTCACGGACCCCACGCAGTTCGGCAACCTCATCGGCCCGGAAGGACACCTTCTGTCCACGTCCCTGTCCACCCCTCCCTCCACCACGCACTCGATCACGCTGCAGCCCACGGTGGCCCTGTCAGCGCTGCCCCAGAGCGGCCTGACGGGGCTGAGCTTGCCCCCTGCACCTTCGTCCTCACCGTCCCCATCCTCCTCACCGCGGGACCTTCTGAGCGCCCTTCCACCCAAACAGCAGCTCCCTCAGTTCAGCGCCGTCTTCGGCCACCAACTGGCCTCCCACAGCGGCATCCCCAAAGACCTGCAGCCCAGCCACAGCTCCACAGCGCCCCCAACTGGCTTCTCCATCACCAGTGCCACTGCTGCCAGTGCCAACAGTGCAGCTCCACTGTTCCCACAGTAACTTGAGAATGGTGCGAGTTTGTCAGTGAGAGAGAGAGAGAGAAAGAGAGAGAGAGAGAGTTTGGTAGTGGAACATTGGATTCTGCCGTTTTCTAAAAGTACCAGTGTTTTAAGAACATGAAACCTGACTTGCCCTAAAAAGGGTCAAAAATTTCCAAAAAAAGTTTCATTCATTTTGGAAACAAGAAAATGCAAATCATACTTCTCATGAATTGGACTCTTGCATTTTCAGAGTTCCCACCGTCCCTGCACATGTCTGTGGATAATAACCACGTTTGGAGAGAAACCGAAGAATCCACTGGTCTGTTGGAAGTGCAGTGTGTGTGTGTGTGTGTGTGTGTGTGTGTGTGTGTGTGTGTGTGTGTGTGTGTGTGTGTGTGTGTGTGTGTGTGTGTGTCACCATAATAATATCATGAACAGTGCTACAGAGTTCAGTGAGAGCCTTGAACATCAGCTCAGTGTGGATGCAGGATGCAGTGTGGACCCCTGTACCCGGTCTCGTTCACACAGCGGTGTTGCTTCTCTCTCCCCCGCACGTCATTTTGATCAGCACTGGGACCTCCCAGGATGAATTTTAGGTGTCTGTGGCCCGCTCTGACCTAAAGAGAATCTCACCATCCGATCATGATAAAGGGGTTCCTGTGCTCTGACAAGCAGCCAAACCACTTTTAAAACATGTTTTTATATTTTAGATATTTAGCCTTTTATCAATTTATAAACTAATTCAGTTGAGTTTCTGCATAGAAACTCAGTAGGGTTCTAGTAGGCACTCAATGCAAGCCTGGTATTAATAATCTAAGCAATAAACACACTGGCGCACTCTCATCACAGTACTTTGGTGTGTGGTTTTTATCTGTTTCCACTGCATACCTCTTTATACCCATTCTGACTACCCGCCCCCCAAAATGTCAAATTCCAATCACGGCTGGACTGTTCCTTGGCCGACAGAGAGGAGAATTAAAAAAATTCAAAATGGTGCTCTCTGGCTTCTGTACAGTCTGACCCCTGAGCTAACATATTTATGAATACATTTTTTGTGGTCCCTTCAGCATACAAAACTTCAGGAATCACCTTGCTTTGATAGAAGCAGTGTTGGGCAAAGTAGTTGAGTGTAGAGACGGCTCCAGCGCGACCTCCCCTCCCTGTGTTTTTAGCCTCTGAACTGTCTGTGTGTGTTGGTGGTGGTTGTGGTCTTTAAAAAGAAATTTGGTGCAATTTTTAGATGGAACGGCCCTCACTGTGACGTAGGGGCCCGTTTTTAATATTTCAGGTCAATGCTGAAGGGTTTCCTGGGTATTAATGTGAGCCCTTAACTACCTGAACCTTTCTTCTTGTGACCTGCTCTGTGTTAGAGAAGGAGGGAGTAAAAAAAAAACTAAAAAAATTAACTCGTACCCCTAAAGTTATTCTTGTGTGATGACGGTTAATCATGGTTCTTTCGGTAGACTTTTAGAAATTGGATTTTCACATTATTGTTAAGTATTAAATATATTTATAGCATAGCACTCTCTATATTGGGCTTTTCTGGTGAATTCAGCAGAGTGACACTGACCTGAGGTTTTTTTTTTTTTTTTTTTTTTAATAATTAGAAGAGAAGAAAAAAAAACAGAGCCAGTGTGTCGTGGAATACCTTTCACAATATTGTGGGTTAATTTTTTTTTTTTTTTTTACACAATGATGTTCTTGCGTCTGTTGTTTAGATTGATCACAGTGACTGATAACATATGGCAGTCCTTTTTTTTCGGGCTTCTTAACTGTGACTTGACTGGATCTCTAGATAGCCATTGCCCAAAGAGACGCATCTAAAGTCATTTTGATGAACATTGGAAGCTGGAGGAGATAAAAAAAAATAATAATCACAGGAATGCAATTTTTTTTTTTTTTTTTTTTAAACTTCAGAGCTGACCGCTGACCTTTAACCCACCCCTTCTAGTATGGCCCTAAAAGACTTCCATCACTTCCAAAGAGGTTACACACGAGCACAAGCACATCAAGATAAAAAAATTTTGTTTGTTTTTAATTATTATGATTAATATATACATTTCTTCTTTTTTGGGGGGTCGTTATCACCTGTAAGTGCACCTGACCCAGGAGTCACACGGACCTGAATGTCTCGAAATTTTAGCGCAAGCAACAGAATACTGCTGTAGTCACTTAGCACGACGTGAAGAGAAATTGCACACGGAAATCCCGACCAATCCTCAAAACGAAATGCTCTTCAGGGCTCTGTAGGCTTCAGATCTGAGAGATGGCTGACAAATTCCTATACTCATTGAATGTACTGTATTACTGTTATTAAAAAAGCATAGGATGATCTAATTTAAAAAAAAAAAAAAAAAAAAAAGTCACCTTTTGTTATTGGTCCTTGTTTAATTTGTCTAAGGTATTTTTTTGTATACAAAGGTTTACATTTTTATGTATATTTTTCTTGTGTACAAATGATGTAATATGTGTATAAACACTGTATGTAATATCTGTATATAGTGTGAAAAAAAAACTGATCTTTGTTTTTGGACGTACAAAATAAAAAAAAATTGCTGTGGAGGTTTGATTTTTATTTCAACACAATTACCCAATGAAATTTGCACCATTATTTTATTTTTAAAATGTACAAGGTGTTCAGTACCTTGATGAAATAAGCAAGGATTATATACAGGACTAGAAACTGAGCAATGTTACAGAAAAAAGTTTTTACATCACATTGAAGTATCCCATCATTAATAACAAACCTCAAGAAAAGCCAATTTTACTTGTCCTATTCTGTAATACTGTACATTTTACAAAAATACGATTTTCTTCGTCTATTGATTACATATAATATCTGTACTGTAAAACACTCATCACCTCAGTGATTTATTGCCTTACAGTTCTCAAGGTTCAGCAGCAAATTCATGACAAACCCAAACGCCTCACAGAGCACTTGCCTTACATCCTCGGGAAATACGAACAAAGTGCAACTCGCTAAGAATCAGATTGGACAGTCCAACATGGTGCAAATAACAAAAGTAATTTGAGGGGGGAAGACATGGCACTTTCTAGTACAGGCCTTGTACACGCAATTACAACTGGGCATGGCCACTGCCCCCCCCAAAAAAATATTTTGAAATAAGGGTATGGTGCCCACATGATGACCTGATCACCCTGGAATAAACCCAGCAACGCCAGGGTGGGTTCACAGGGCGATCAGATCAGAATAAACATATTTATACACAAACGAAGAAATTACTAATTTGGCCTATGAGTGACTGCCTACTTCTGATTAACCATTAAGCATTTTTTTTGTTCATTTTGGTTCTGTATTGGTCTACACCTTCTCTGAAAGATTATTGCTGCATAAAAGTCCTGACAGCTGTAGGTTGTAAATTCTCTAGTGGATAAGCCTGGCACTCAAACACACCACCACAACTCTCCATAGGGATCCGTGCGAAAAGTCGACCGCTGGTGCTGTAGTAGCCCGAACTGAGGTCCACTGAGGTCTTTCAGTGCTGCACCAGCGTCCTCACCACCTTAAAACGCACAAACCCCTGCAGTTGTCAGCCCAACGTGTGTTTTGTAAGCTGGACATATATTTAGTCTTGCATGATGCATTATATCCATTTATGGCTAATTCGCATATTAGAGAAAGGCAATTGTTGATAAGTGCAATTTAAGCTGCTGGTTCGCAAACCAAACCTGTGCTGCGCCACTTCCCAGGAAGACTCGAAGTAACTGCAATATGGAGATGTCGAAGTGTTGAAATAAACGTGCAATCACTTAATAATTCCGATGATTTGTTCATTGAGGCTTACTGTTTGAGCTCCATGCCATTTGTTTGTACATAACGTGAACTAGTTGAACAAGCTGGTGAAAATGATGAAAAGCTGTCAGTTCAAAGAATTTATTTAAAAATAATGTATGGATATATAAAATAAAGTCAAGGTGAATCTCAGCTATGGCCATTTTCACTTTAAATATCTTCTTCAGTGGGATCAGAGTTTGGCCATTTATACACGGTGTTTCCTCAAAATGTGCCTCTGTAATATTGTCAGTATGTAAAAAGGAGCCGATAAACTGTATCTGTCTAGACCAAATAAAAAGCACATTTGCTTCAAGCAGAGTACCTGAGTTTGGAAAATGCTTGATCCATGTTAGTATGGCTATCTGCCACACGAGTGTCATGACAGGGAATAAAAGGAGTTTAAAGTTGACATAACTAAATGGAGACCAACTGGGTGGAAACACTATTGAAATCATTAGGGCTCCCTTAAAAAAATGCAATACAAGTGAAGAAAATCTTCTTACAGCAGGTGGATTGTTCTTTTACAACTCAGCAGCAGGTTACCCACAGTCCAAGCGTCTTGGCGTTCAGCTATGGGAGACTAATTTAATAGCTAAACAGCTATGAGTTTGACTTCAATGAATTTAACAATGAAAAACCTTCCTGGGAAACAGCCGATGACCGAAGCTGTGACCAGATAGTAGATGCATGCGGGCTGCCGGCTGGAGGAAGCCTCACGGACCAGAGGATGAAGCTCTGGGTAGGGAGAACCTGCAGGAAACCATAACCAAAATTCCGGATTACAGGACATTACTACATGATAACTACATTTAATTTATGATTCACATTCAAACAGTACAAAACCAGTGAAATGCTAACAGCGCCACCAATAAAACTAAATATAGAAGTCAATTCACTATGACTGATGTAATGCATGGGGAGGGCCTGGTATGGTTAGGTATGGGTGGTAGTAGCCTAGTGGGTAACACACTCGCCTATGAACCAGAAGACCCAGGTTCAAATCCCACATACCATGGTATCCTTGAGCAAGACACTTAACCCTGAGTGTCTCCTGGGGGGGGGGACTGTCCCTGTAACTATTGATTGTAAGTCGCAATGGATAAGGGTCCCTGATGAAATGCTGTAAATGTAAAGTGTATCGCAAGGTCCCTTCCTTTTCCTTTTCCTTCAGTTTTATTTGCTTGTAATAAACCCACAGTCATCAGATGACAGATGACACCATTACAGATGTGACATCTGCTGTAATCATCTTCTGACCCAGAACGCAACTAAACGTTTAGATTCAGCAACTTAATTCAAGAATTCAGATTGTTGAATAAGACATACCCCAACACCAAAGGTAATAATTCAACAATAATGATAAAAACCATATCTTTTAACAGTTATATAAAAGCAGAAAAATGTGGTTGAGTCATATGTAGGTCACCACGAAAGGTTAAAATTCTCACAATCAAGCAATATTTGTATCTGGAGTAAGGCTGGACAAAACAATTTTTTGTTTGTTTTTAACGATTAATCTAGTGATTATTGACCTAACCTAACGATTCATTTTTCCAAATCGGTTAGATTCATTTAGATTCTTTTTTACATTTGCACATGAATAGACTAAAATAGCAATTTATACATTCTAATTTAGATATCAGAACGAAAATAAATAATTGATTAACATTCCAATACGTTAAACTCAAAATTACACTCAATAAAAAACTGAATTGGTCCTCATTGAAGAAATACGATAACCAATGTAAACTTGGGGGCTTGAATACAGAAAGTGCTTTATTGCTTTTATTAAAATTAACCAAAGAAATTGAAGCCGGCATCCCACCATGGTGTCCTTCCTGAACTAACAGAATTTATCAATCAGGTTCAAAACATAATTCACAAAGCCATGCGATTTCATTAATCAACTGATCTGAATAGATGTAGGTGAGAGTGTAGGTGATTTGGTGGCCAGAATCACAAAAACATAATTTAAGCAAAAAAAAAAAAAAAAAAAAAGTGACAAATTAAATGGGCAAACTTTATGATTTTTTTTTTTTCTTTGCATGCATGGTATTCCATTGGCCATTTGCAAGGTGCGCCTGCTGCTTGCCACAGAGCAACATTTGGACATTCGTCACATCATTGGCATCTTACACCTCGTCCACTCGCGACCACTCCCAGCTAAGGAGTCCTCTTATAACCTGCTCCAAACATAGAATACAAAGTATAAATCACGGAATAACTTCTTTCTACATTGATGTACGCCCACATCTCTGACGAACGATCGAGTTTCTTGCACTGTTGAAACCCAGTCATGTGCATTGCTGCTACTTCCCGCCACTGCCGTCTTGGGTTTGGACCCAATGCATTGGTGTGCATACTTTGCATATTTTTTGCGGCAAAGCAAACAACGATGTTAAAGTGTCACCACAGCCCTAATCTGGAGTAGTGAAAAATGCAGATTATGACAATAATGGAGACAAGGTACAATCCATTTCGATACCTTCTACTGCTTTTCACCGACTACCCTACAGCAAACGTGAGAATATCTGCTCTCTAGGATGAGCCAAGCCATTTGGCTATGATTGCGAGCCTCTGTGATTATCTGCAACTGGGAAGTACATCAGACGTGCCAAATGTTCCCATTAGCGAGCGCAAATGGTGTGTACATTATTTATTTCAGTGCCAGGAACACACCCCACCTCTGCAGTCTCTGCACCAGTTCAGACACCATGCTGTCTGAGATGCCGGGACAGACCTCCTCCGCCAGGTAAATGGCTTCCCTCAGCTCCTCCACCGCCTCGGGTCTGCCGTTACCTGCCTGGCCTCGCTCTTTTAACTGTAACACAATATCAAGAAAGCCAGAGGACCCCACGTTAAAAAAAACATCAGGACCAAAACCAAAAAGTAAACAAACATATTTGGAATTTCTAAAGGACATTTTTAATAAACTTGAATGGTTCTTACCTCTGCAAACAGTGGGTATATAATAGTGGACAAGCTTTCAGATAATAGCCTCGCTGGATTGCCCTGTTAAAAACAAGGAGGGAAAGAAATGAGAACTTGATATCAGGATGCAGTTTTAAGTAACGCCCGGGACAATTAAATCCAGGGCTGCTGAACTGAACCCTCATGGATATTTCACATCTTTCTATACATCTGGAGGGCTCAAGCATAAAGGCCGATGAACTCCTCCTTACGCCTGACGTCACGGCCACTGACTAGAGGATACGATTTCACCAAAGAACTTGGAAAGTCGAACTCCTCTAATTCCCTTCAATAAAACAACATTATAACAATAAATAAATAAATAATATATAACCAGAACAATAAGCCAATACAATTAAAACCTCAATTACGCATAGATTAGAAAAATGTTAAAATGTTAAAAATGCTGCACATGGATCATAGTGAACATTTACTGTGTTCAGGCTCAGATTTTGTTTGTGTGTCATAATTAAATTGAATCAAGAACCAGGTAAAATGTAATAAAACCTACATTATTTATCTCCGGTTCCTCCGGTGGGGGGAGCCCATTGTGAATCTTTTTGGGGTCTTTTTCTCGGATCGTGTTGAATATCCATTCATCGTTCCCCGAGTCGTTCCCCCCAGATGCTTGGCCATCTTGCTCCCTGAGGAGAAATAAACATGTTAAAAACTCTTAAATCAGCAACGCCTTTATCATTAAGTGCTGTGGGAAACTGTACAAAATAAACATGTGTACTGGAAGGGGAGGAAAGGACAGTGAACATGTGCAAGTGCAAGAATGATGAACAAGCGCTGCTAGACAGTAGAGTGTGAAGCGCTAGCAGGCAGGCAAATTTCACACGAAATGAACAAATTTGGTTGCGGGCTGCCACAGGACGGCATCTATTTTTACAGCAGGACAGTCACAGAGCAGCACGCTGTTCTAAGAACCGAGAAGTAAGTTGGGCTGGCGAGTAGGACCTACAAATGATACTACATGTTTTATTGTGTTCTATTTAATTTGAAAGATTTAAAGAAGATAAACTATTCTGAATATAATCTACCCACTGCAGTTTTTTAAACGTTTTTTAACGTGATTGCACTTACGAATCGGACTCTTCAGAGCTGGAGTCGTCTTGCGCTCGCTGAGCTTTCCACCTCTTGTACTTGTCGATCAGCTCTATTAAGTATGACGTTTTTTTGGAGTGTCGTACAATTAGCTTATGCTTCAAAAGCTCTTTGGCAGTTGGTCTCTGTGGAAGTGGAATGGAAAACGTATTACAATCTGGAGGTGATCATTTAAGTACAGCACACACACAATATAATTATGAATTTATTATGTGCATGTTAATGATTCCGACTTACAAAGCTGGGCTCTTTGTTCAGACAGGCTTCTACAAACTCTTTTAGAGGCTTGCTGTAGTTTCCTTCCAGCGTGGGGGGGTTGTTCTTGGGGATTAAGAATAAGACCTTCATGGGATGCAGCTCTGAGTGAGGTGGCTCACCTTTAGCCAGCTCTATGGCTGTTATGCCAAGTGACCAAATATCTGCCTGTAAAATACATAGCAATCTCTTAACAAAGTACAAAATACGAAAAATTTACCAATTTGGTACATTTCCATCATAAATTATCGCTAAATACTTAATAACTTGGTTCAGACAAACTGTGTGGGGGTGTGTTTGGTCATGGATATTTCATCATCATTCAAATTGCATTTTTATCTTAAATTCATTCCGTAAAATCAAATACTGGAATGTCAGATGCTGTACAGAGCTTCAGTCCACCAGCAAAAGAAGAACATTTAGCTCTAATGGACCACAGCGCTGGAGAACATGCGGTGCCCTGCTCCATTCGCGTAATCAATCTCAATAAGAGGGCCACTGCAGATCAAGGGCCTCTCACAACACAGGTCGAAGGGTGATGGGCCTCATTCATTCATTACACACAAACAGCCTGTCCACCGGTGAGGCTCAGGTCACAGGAAACCAGTCTGTCTGTGCGTCCCGGCTTCCGAAAATTCATCACAATTATTTGTAGTGCTGCACGATTAATCTAATCGCAATCGTAATCGCGATGTCAGTCTGTGCGATTACATGAACGCAAAAAGCTGCGATTTAAATGATTAGTACATGGATTGGATCGGCTACATATCCGATCCATTCTCTCAAAGTTTGCGAGCTAACTGAAGTCTCACTTCAGTCGGATGTGACGTGTTTGGTCACATGACTTGATTCGGAGACATATGGTTAGACGCCGCATGACGCGCTGCATCGTACGTCAACGTCGCCGCCATATTGCGACAGGGTCTGCTGTGGCGTGAAGCATACAGGGAGTGCAGAATTATTAGGCAAATGAGTATTTTGTCCACATCATCCTCTTCATGCATGTTGTCTTACTCCAAGCTGTATAGGCTCGAAAGCCTACTACCAATTAAGAATATTAGGTGATGTACATCTCTGTAATGAGAAGGGGTGTGGTCTAATGACATCAACACCCTATATCAGGTGTGCATAATTATTAGGCAACTTCCTCTCCTTTGGCAAAATGGGTCAAAAGAATGACTTGACAGGCTCAGAAAAGTCAAAAATAGGCTCAGAAAAGTCTTAAAATTGCAAAGCTTCTGAAGCGTGATCATCGAACAATCAAGCGTTTCATTCAAAATAGTCAACAGGGTCGCAAGAAGCGTGTGGAAAAACCAAGGCGCAAAATAACTGCCCATGAACTGAGAAAAGTCAAGCGTGCAGCTGCCAAGATGCCACTTGCCACCAGTTTGGCCATATTTCACAGCTGCAACATCACTGGAGTGCCCAAAAGCACAAGGTGTGCAATACTCAGAGACATGGCCAAGGTAAGAAAGGCTGAAAGACGACCACCACTGAAACGTCAAGCTGAAACGTCAAGACTGGGCCAAGAAATATCTCAAGACTGATTTTTCTAAGGTTTTATGGACTGATGAAATGAGAGTGAGTCTTGATGGGCCAGATGGATGGGCCCGTGGCTGGATTGGTAAAGGGCAGAGAGCTCCAGTCCGACAAGGTGGAGGTGGAGTACTGGTTTGGGCTGGTATCATGTAGGGCCTTTTTTGGGTTGAGGATGGAGTCAAGCTCAACTCCCAGTCCTACTGCCAGTTTCTGGAAGACACCTTCTTCAAGCAGTGGTACAGGAAGAAGTCTGCATCCTTCAAGAAAAACATGATTTCATGCAGGACAATGCTCCATCACACGCGTCCAAGTACTCCACAGCGTGGCTGGCAAGAAAGGGTATAAAAGAAGAAAAACTAATGACATGGCCTCCTTGTTCACCTGATCTGAACCCCATTGAGAACCTGTGGTCCATCATCAAATGTGAGATTTACAAGGAGGGAAAACAGTACACCTCTCTGAACAGTGTCTGGGAGGCTGTGGTTGCTGCTGAACGCAATGTTGATGGTGAGCAGATCAAAACACTGACAGAATCCATGGATGGCAGGCTTTTGAGTGGCCTTGCAAAGAAAGGTGGCTATATTGGTCGCTGATTTGTTTTTGTTTTGTTTTTGAATGTCAGAAATGTATATTTGTGAATGTGGAGATTTTTGGTTGGTTTCACTGGTAAAAATAAATAATTGAAATGGGTACATATATTTGTTTTTTGTTAAGTTGCCTAATAATTATGCACAGTAATAGTCACCTGCACACACAGATATCCCCCTAAAATAGCTATAAATAAAAACAAACTCCAAAAAGTATGATATCAATGAGTTTTTTTGGGTTCATTGAGAACATGGTTGTTGTTCAATAATAAAATTATTCCTCAAAAATACAACTTGCCTAATAATTCTGCACTTCCTGAACACATATCTATGGAGAAAAGTGCAAAGAAATGCCTCACTCTTGTGCTGCTTGGGGCTGTACAAACCGCTGTACGCTCCAAACCAGATTCCGGGGGATTACATTTCATAGGTAAGGCTGGACAATTGTTTTGAATATATTTGGCCATTATAAAATCCCGTTTTATAAGTCTTAACCTTAGCTAAGCTAGGCAAAGATAGCGAAGCTATGCATTCCTGTGGTGAAGTCAGCCTCCAAACAACATTTTGGATAAACATAGGCATTAACTATTTAGACTGTTCTTAGCTGTTTAGTTAACGTTTCTCAAACTTTGAAGGTTTCCTAAAGAAATTCACCTCAGTTTACAAATCTTAACCTTAGCTAAGCTAGCAAAGCTATGCATCCCTGAGTTCAAGTCAGCCTCCAAACAACGTTTTGGTTAAACGTAATAACTATAATACAGGATTTTATAATGGCCAAATATAATCAAAACAGTTGTTTAGCCTTAGCAGGGTTTGTCGTTCAACAGTAATGTAAAGAGTTTTTTGTGATTATTTAATTTTGTAGAATATTGTATTTTGAAAGCACTGGGCATTTCAAGTTGTTATAAGTAGTTTGTATGTTTCACTTTGAAATTAAACATTTCACTATTAGTATGCGACTTTTCATTGATGTACAAGCAAGTGTCCTCTATCATATCGCATCGCATATCGCAATATTGATCTCAATTATCGCAATATGTCTTTTCCCCCAAATTGTGCAGCCCTAACTACATACAAAACTGCTACAAATCAATAAAAAAATTCAACGGTAACTATTCCAATAATATTATTCCAAGGTTAAAAATTGCAACCAAAGCATTATTTTTGGAATATAACAGCGTGCATTAATGAGCAGTCACAGGCTAAACATCTGATTGGCAGTTCAGCACCCGCCTTTGAATCGTACGCAGACTGCTTTATAACTTCGGGTGCCATCCAGAACGGCGTGCCTACGAACGTGTTCCTCTTGATCTGGGTGTCCGTCAGCTGGCCGGCCACGCCGAAGTCTGCCAGCTTCACGTCCCCTTGTTCCGACAGTAACACATTTGCGGCTGTGTAACACGAGATATGAGGTAAATGTTAAAAATACAGGAATTAAGATGCCGCAGCATATCTTCTTGTGCACCAGACCTTTGATGTCTCTGTGGATTTTCTTTTCAGAGTGCAGGTATTCCAGCCCCTTCAGGATTTCTCTGAGGATGGTGGCAATCTGGGTTTCGTCCAGAGCCCCAGGCTCCAACTGCGAAAGAGAGGAGAAGCCAATCTACGCAACGTCCAGATGAAGCGCAGGTTAAACAGGTCTGAACTTACCAGGTCCAAAGCTGATCCACCGCCTAAATACTCCATAATGATCCATAACTTTGTGTCCTAAAGCACAGAACAACAGTCAAATCATGTCAGCCTGCTAATCAATACTAAGAATCATCTTTGATATGGGATACGAGGACATTGGCCCAATGATGCTTGGTTTTAAAAAACGCTTTGGGATTATGGGTGTGGGGCTGCAGAAATGGTAATTCTGGGGAAAAAAAAAAAAATCCCACTGCAGACGGTTTCACTTCCCCAAAACATGTCCAGTGGACTGATGAATAATAACGGCAGCAAAAATAATCTTGTGCAATATCTAAAAATAGCCTCATAATTCTGCTTAGAACCACTCATGTGATTCAGAGTAATTGAACAAACAAGTTCTGAGCTGAAAGTCGGACACAACAATAATGGCCCTTCTGTGCTTGATTTCTCCTAAAAATCTAAAATCTCTTCCAACACAGGGGCTGATTATTTATTTACACTTAAGAACCAGTAATTGACAATGGCTTAAGTGCATAATTATAAGAACTAAGAATGAACAAACACAAAAAAAAAAGATAAAGTATTGCTTAAAGGAACATTTTGCACATAAACTGCATTCTTTGTTTACACCGCAGATAGCAGCCCTAACCCAAGGTAGGAATGAAGCTTTTATAGACAACCCACTAACTAAACAGCAGCATGTGGGCCAGAACCACAGAGCACTTCAACACCTTCCACATTCAGCACAAAGGACGCGGTTTTCACGGCGCTATAACATCGAGTCGCGTCAACAGGAAAGGACCACTTGATAAATATCTGTATCTAACATTATTTATGACTTTATAAGCAGATTTTAGACCGTACAGGGTACCATCTCTCGGTTTTCACCCCTTCCGTACAAATCCATCATGCAACCTCCACCGCAGAAGAGCCGTATTCAAGTATTGCGATTGGTGGACTAGTGTATGTGACATTACCAAAGACTCCCAACGTTTTTTACAAAGCACCATGATCAGGTACTCCAGTTGGCCCACCCAGACATAAAGGGACAAGGAATCTAAATAAGCAATGGTGACTAATACTGAAATTTCTATTAATAAAAAGTAGAAGAAACCAAAACTTTTCATGTGCAGTTTGTGATTGGCTGTGAAGCCCTGCTGAACAAATTAAAGGTGCGCTTAAAACCTCTCCCCCACTGGAGGTTGAGGACACCCGTGGTGGATGTTGTACATGACTGGTGTTGGAAGCGGTTTCATTCCGACCCACGGGTACTGCGAGAAGCCACCCAATCGAAATTTCATAATCCAAACTCACAGCAGAGTACATGCAGCCAAAATGCCATGGTGGCAGTCATGCTGAGATAGCTGGAACCATATCTGAGTTTCATTATCACAAAAAAATTCCACAGGGGCCTCATGCGGCGCTCCGCAAAAACACACATAAACTGCCCCCAGGCCGCCACAGGGCCCTCAGAGCAGATGCCGGAGGTTGGAGCAGGACACTCCATCAGCACCTGCTACCCAGCAGGCAGGCAGGCAGGCAGGCAGCCGTGCGAAGCTCCGCCCACTGGCACGGTCCCCGCAGTCTACACTCGAACAGCGAGATGCCCACGTGTGTGCTTACATCAGGGCTTTCCAGGCCGGCGTTGTGAAACTGCAATGCGACGTTAATTGTCAGCAGATCTCAGGAACGCCAAATGTTTTGTTGCTTAATCTGGAAGATCTGATCTGATTCTTGGTCCGGGCATGATGCAACTCGGTGCAGAACAGGAAAGCATGGCCGGCGCAGACGTGCACGCTTCCGTGTTTGTTCGTCAATGTCAAATTAAAGAGCCGCCCCACATGCCTCAGACAGATATGAATCATTCATTGACCCACATACTGCTGCCTCCCAACAGGAAGTATAAATCTGCAATGCAAGCCAAACTAAATTGAAATCTACAACGTGCAAAGCATATATTAATTCAGATATACGAATGAACAAATTAAATTGCAAGTAATAGTGCACCAATAACAAATTTAATAAATAAATAAAATACAAAAAAGATGACCCAAATGCTTCATGCATGTAATATTAATGTAGAGGTAGTCACAGCACCTTTAATGCACCTTTAATGGTGAATGGCTGACAGCAAGCATGTGAGTGCGCAAGAATTCACAGCATCAATCTACTTACTTTCAGGTAGGATCCATAATACTTTGTCACAAAAGGACTGTCACACTGACTCAGCACCGTAATCTCCTGCTGAATGTCTTCGATTTCATCCTCAGCCTCCTCGAGGTCGATGATCTTAATTGCCACCACTTTCTGAGTCCGATTGTCAATGCCTTTGAAAACCTCCCCAAACGAGCCCTTCCCAATCCTCTCCAGCTTGGTGAACAGCTCTTCTGGATTCGCTTTGAAGTTTTGCTAGAGCGAGAGAGAGAGAGAGAGAGAGAGAAAATATATTTAGCCAAACATAAATCTGTGTGAAATGCAGTGAAAACAAATCCGGTCACAGGGCAGACAAGGTCAACTCAAGGTGACGGGAAATTTTGGATTGGGCTGGAGTAGGATCATCTCGACTGACAGAGCCCACGCGCAGTGGACATTATGACATCACATGACCTTCTGCACATTTACCGCCCGGCAATGAACGCGTATCTAATCTTCTACACCATTTTGCACCATGGCCTACAGCCGAGAATAAACCTCGGGGTGGCTGGTAGTCAAGGGGTTAATGAACTCTAATAAACCTTCAGCTCACTCTTACGAGTCCCTGCTACGGTCACCGTGTCCCCTGTGCTGCTCGATACCGACGGTAAGCCAGAGGATAAGAGTTTAAAACCAGGCATTTTAAAAATGAACGCGCGGTTTGTACATCCCGTTTCTGTTCAAAACAGCTACGTTGCGAAAAATCCCACATTCTCGTGGCAAACGGGGAGCTGCGTCATGACTCAGAACGTCCAGACAACAAGCACTGCAGCCAAAACGCCCCAGAGGCACGTACCGTCAGACCTCAGCACGCACGTTCTTATTGCACCAGTTACCAGGACCATGTCAGGTTGCAATGCATTAATCTGGTTTTTCCCCATAATCGCTGGAAAGCGCTTTCATCTCAGCCGCTCTGATGACATTAGGCAGCAGCCACAACGGGTGTCACGTGCAGCGCATATACGAATTAGAAGAAGCAACAAAACGGCCAGCCGGGTGAAAAAGGTGGTGTTGACCCAGGCCTTCTCTGTTTTAACAGGAAAGACAACAAGGGGACCGCGGCCATGGATTCCAAATGCTGGGAAAGCAGGGGCTGTTACCGCAGTCAGCAGGTTTGCCATGGCTGTGAAAAGCCTGCGTTTGATCTGCTCCCGGCTGCGCCAGGCACCAGTTTTGGTTGGTGAAGGTTACGTTCAGATATGTTCTTAATTACGGATTAATATTAAATAACATGAACAATGTGCTGTAATACAATACAATACTTCTGCAGGCCAAAAGGCAGGATTATAAAATCTATAGGCCTTGTCTCCCACGATGCATTGCTCACCTTCGTAAGGTTTGACGGACCTAACTTTTAATGCTGTTAACTAACGTCCAGCGCCGCTGAGGTGCTGCCATATTGAGTTTGTTGGTGGTCTGATCAAAAAACTGATCAAAAGCGTTCAGATTTGCCTGATGCACATCACCCAGAAAAATAAATAAATAAATAGATAGATAGTCTCTTTATCTGTAATCATGTAGATATGGTGGCCGAGAGTTAAAGGAAGCGGCCCTGTAATCAGAAGGTTGCCGGTTCGAATCCCGACTCGCCGAGGTGCCACTGAGCAAGTCCCTGTCCCCACACACTGCTCCCCAGGCGCCTGTCATGGCCCACTGCTCATCAAGGGTGATGGTTAAAAGCAGAGGACATGTTTCGTTGTGTCACCGTGTGCTGTGCTGCAGCGTCTCACAATGAATACAGGACCACGCCTCAATTTTAACACTAAAACCCTTGTTGCAAAGCAAATTCATATCATAGCAAAGCATCTTATCATATTTCAGTATTTTATCTACAAAAATGTAAGACAAAACATTTACAGACATACTGAAAAATTATATTTGGGACAATTCAGGCAAAAATAATACAAAAAAATTGCACAAAATATCGCGATACGCTGCAATTATTTAAGCAATGCTGGATATATATTCAAGGATTCAAGGTAGCAGTCAAACAAATCTACAGTCCCATCATAAGATCTGATATAGAACTTAAAAAAAATATATATATATATAAAAAAAAAGATTCGGCCTTTTAGCACCCGCTTTAATATTCTCCTACACAAAAAGCGATTCCTGACCAGGTGGAAAGCGAGATGTTGGCGCTCGACCTGGACGAGGAGATTCTCTTCTGCATTTACAGAAGCTCCGGGGACCGGAACTCGCGCCCCGCCATCGCGGCGAAGACGACCACCGACCGACCGGGCAATAAAACGTGTTGTTTTTCATCTTTTACCCACCAAGCCTGCTCTCGCCCGCTTATCGTCCAGTCTTATCGTCGGGACGTTTATGGAGCAGAACTATCTCGTGGCACCGATAAATAAAAAACGAACCTTTACAGTAAGAGGAAAGTTGTTGTTGTTTTGTTTTGTTTTTTGTTCCTTAGTCGACGCGAATGATGAGGAAATACAGGGTACCATTAGTCAGACATGGAACTTCCGCAGGCCAGGACGCGGCATCACCTTACCCGCATCCCGGCCAGGCCGGCGTGGCCCGGAGAGTGAGCCATGTCCGGCCCCGTCCGCTCGGCCGTCGGGGATCTCGCGTCGGAGCTGCCGGGAAGTCGGAGTCCGTAGAGCTCGGGGGTTCAGGACCGCCGGTGAAGCTGGCCGCGGGGAGGGCGTCAGCACGAACGTCGGTGGCCGCGGGATGGAGGTTTCGGTGAAGCCATCGCCGCGCCGCCGGCCGATGGTAAAACCAGCACTTTATTACAAAGTGGCAACAAGACACCAGCGCCGCAGCCGACTTTCCTCGAAATAACCGAGTTAAAGGGACATGTCCGCCAACCGCAGCGACCCGCAAAACTTTCGCAGAGTAAAAGTCTGAGAGATTTTCGAAGCGATAGCCGCCCGAAGACGAGCTGTGGCCGGTTTAGGTGCAGTTATCCTCCCCGCATCATCACTTTCCGCTAGACCCTTCCGCCATGTTGAAAACTGTCACTTTGACATCAAGGCGGGACCATTAGGGACGGATGGCCAATCGGAATAGGGATAAGGCTCAAGGACACGCCCCTCGTGTAAAAGTGCGCATGCAAACACGCCTGGACCTTAGTACTGCAATCTAGAACCAGGCGAAGGCATTTAGTAGAAGATCTCCGCGTGAATGTTTCAAATGTAATTTAAACATAGTAACGCCATACAGTGTTGATTGGGGACTTAACCCTACGTGCACATTAATGACTATTTCTGAGTAAGTATATTTAAATGTACGTTCTTTAATAAGGGGGCTTCTGGACTGGGTCAGTGCTTTTGACTGGTCTTATGCATGTTTTATGAAACGAACAGCATGTTCATTAGTGCATCATCAATCCAATCCCTGAATTTTTGTGAATTTAGAATGAACCCCTTAACTGGCCACTGGTCGTCTTCCATGTTGACCGTCATACATCAGGCATTGCAGAGTCTGATACCCACTTGTATAGGAAGGGGCCTAGCTCATCTGTATTCAACGTATAGGGTTGAGCAAGTTGTACAGAACAGAGCTCGGGTAGCTATCTGGAATCAGTGACAGCGTAGGTTACAGTGCATGTACGCAGGTCAGAGACAAATAGCTGGTTTGAAGCTGTAAATAATAAAAAGTGAAATGACAAGTTCCCCCTGTACATTAGATTGTACCCTGTACTCCTTGTACAGTTAGGTCTGCATTTATTTTTATCTGTGGCTTGGAACCCTGTCTATGTTTGAAGGGATTTGTAATTTTAAAAAATGATTAAACATTAATATTTATTTAATAAAAAAAAAACTTGAAATGTCCCTCATTTGACAAACAATGATAAATTTCTGTTTATTCAGTGACTGTCATTTAGCACAATAAATGGTGCTGTGGTGTAACTGAGATGTTGCTTTGTACAGACAAAAAACATGAAAAAAAAAAAAAACGCAATGATAAATTATGCGTGCTACCATTTTGCTGCCTAGATAAACAACGACCTTGACCTCTGCAGTGAATTGGTATTATTTGCTACAAATATCATTTTATTATTTGGCAGTTAATTTAATGAAATGTGGCTATTTTTAAATGATTTTTAAATGTATTGGTAAAACCGTGCGGACCATTTTTCAGCTAAAAACTTTATTTCACTAATATGAACTAGTTTATGATTGAAATGGACACTGTAACTGTTTTTATGTATTGAAATATTGTTTTTTATTTAATGCATAGAAAATCAAGAATATGAAAAAAATCACATCTTGCTAAACACACATAACATAATAATGTACTCTTTATCGTGCCCTTTTATTCAAACAGAAACACTCACTGACACTTCTGTTTAAAAGACATTTCACACTATGTAAATTAAAATATTACAAAACTGGGCCTGGAGAGGTTGTCCTTTAAATCAGTACATAGTACATAATAAATAATACATTATAGAGCTTCCATCAACCCCCATTTTGCATACGCCATATGGGTATGTTTAAGTGTATTATCACAAAGTTAGTTGTCTGCATGCCTCATGTGGGTTACATCTTGGTCCGTCTGGAAAACACATCAACATCTTCAGTCGTATTAACGACTTGATCTTTAGTCATTTCTAATTGTTCTTTTTCCTCAGGCTCCAGTTCCTTCTCCTCCCTGTACTGAGCCTCGATGGCAGCCGGATCCATGTAGGTGTAAAAATAGGCCATGATGGAGAAGATCACACACACTGCCACCAGGAGACATGCAAAGAGCAGATACTCTGCCCACTGAGGTGAAAGAACAAAGGCTGTAGGTTATGAAAGCGTGATCACATGACATGTTCTTGTACAGTCAGAGATGGATGAATGTTAGAGTTGAGAGAATGATAGAAAAAGAAGACAGGGTTACTGTATCAATAGATGGCAAATACCTTCTGTGGGATCTTTGCCAGCTCGGCCACAATCAGAACAATGAAGTTGCCCACGGCAACAGTAAAGAGCCAGCCTGCCTGAAGCACTGCCTTCATGTTGCTTGGTGCCTAAGACGTAGAGAGGAGAAGAAATATGCACAGGCTGCATTAAAAGCTGTAAAAACCTCTGCAGTTCACGATAGGAGTTGTTATTATATAGAAGATTTAATGGAACACTCATGTAGAAAAACGTCTATATATTTTTCTTTAGCTAAAAATGATTTCTGTGATATACTAAGCTGCAATCCTAGATAAGAACTACATAGGACTGTAGATCCTTATTAACTACAGTAAAAATGTGTTAAAATGTTAAGCCTTAACATTATATTAAGTCTTTAAATCATGACATTTCTCAGAATTTATCACTGAGGTCTCAATGTGATAAGACAGTCTCGCCTCTGGACGATTTCCCATTTCCAGCGGTCACTACTGTGACGCATTAAAATCATCAAATGAAGCATCCCTTATGTGGCCCAGGGTGGTAGTAGCCTAGTCAACCAGAAGATGACTAAGTCACAGGTTCAAACCCCACTTACTACCATTGTGTCCCTGAGCAAGTCACCTGACCCTGAATGTCTCCAGGTGGAGTAACTACTGATTGTAAGTCACTCTGGATAAGGTTGTCTGATAAATGCCGTAACTGTAAATATAATTGCCTGGGGAGCAGTGTGTGGGGACGGTACCTTTGTACGGTACAAGGCTATCTCAGTTGGTGGATTTGAACCTGTGGCCTTCCGGTCACAAGTCCACTTCCTTAACCACATCTCTAGATCTGAAGTACTAACAGGAATCTAAAATCACATCTAATTTTATCCAGTAGGTATTCAGTTTTGAGCTACACCAAAAGTTATACATATATTTTTCCAATATTGTCCTATTTTAAACATGTTTTTAATCAATAATTACCTGTGAATAAGAAAACTCCAACCCAGTGACGGAGAAGACGACCTCTCCAGCAGTTATCAGGAAGTATTGAGGGATCTGCAAGGCAATGCTCACGGAGTTTGGCTGGATTTCCTCAATATCTCCAATGTTCCCACACTGGATCAAATAAATACAAATAAGTAAATTTGTTATAAAATCAGCACAGGGGGTGATGGTGTGAGGATGGCAACAGCCTCAGTCAATGCTTCTTACGTCATCCCATATGAGGTTACTGGGAAGCAGGATAGTGTAGGCAGCTCCATATCCCAGGATTTTGGTATATTCACATTTCTGTACCCCGTTGGTGATGTTGAAGGTGTGCCTTGCAATGTAGTAGTACATGTTGTTTTTGCAAGACATAGAGTGAGAAAGTATGTTTTTTTACAGCATTTTGTGGGATGATGCACAGAAACTCACTTTCCTTGTGGTATAAGAGAGTAGTTTGAAAAAAGCAAGGGGCTGATTGTCTCATAGTTTGCTGCTTTGGTTGATACATTCACTGGTGTGCTGAGGGCATTGACAAATCTGGACAGATATGAAATATGAACAGTGAATAAAACAATACCACACATAAAAGCAATGTACAGTACAGGCCAAAGGTTTGGACACCTTCTCATTCAATGTGTTTTCTTTGTTTTCATGACCATTTACATTAGATTCTAACTGAAGGCATCTAAACTATGAATGAACACATGTGGAGTTATGTACTTAATAAAAAGTGGAGACCTGACCTCCACAGTCACCAGACCTGAACCCAATCCAGATGGTTTGGGGTGATCTGGACCGCAGAGTGAAGGTAAAGGGGCCAACAAGTGCTAAACACCTCTGGGAACTCCTTCAAGACTGTTGGAGAACCATTTCAGGTGACGACCTCTTGAAGCTCATTGAGAGAATTCCAAGAGTGTGCAAAGCAGTAACCAGAGCAAAGAAACTAGAATATAAAACATGTTTTCAGATATTTCACCTTTTTTTGTTAAGTACATAACTCCACATGTTCATTCATAGTTTTGATGCCTTCAGTGAGAATCTACCAAATGTAAAAGAAAACACACTGAATGAGAAGGTGTGTCCAAACCTTTGGCCTGTACTGTACATGTAGCACAGTAGGCATAATTACATTTTGGAATTTCAGTTGATATTATGATATTATGGGTTTGCATGATATTATGGGTTTTATTTAGGCTTGCCATTATATTCTAGGTCGGGTGTGAGTAAGTACTCAGCCTGGTAAATGCGCCTCTAGCAGCCCCTAATGCTTTGAATTTGTTTACCTTATTTCATTGCCTCCTTTCTCTGGTTTGGCAGTTTTATCCTCAACCTGTGGAAGGTGAACATGAATAGTTTGTATACAAGTTATGTCAGTTATGAATATTATTTGTATCACCGCTACTCACCAGGTTCAAGAAGTTTCCTGGGGCAATTAGCAGTGTCTGTCTCATTTCTTTTGTTAACGTGAATCTTCGGGCTTCAGATGTTGTGTTTAGTGACACCTCTATGGTGTCAGTCTCAAACATTATATAATCCTCACTGGCCTGTAAACAATGAAAAGAATCAAGGGACAGTGGCAAGAAAATGTCATGGTTTTCATGCATTCATTTGTTACATAATCTAAGCAGATCTTCATCCTTCATGTCTTTATTGAGAACATCCCTAAACAACTCAAACTTCTAGTGGAAAACGTAAGTGAACCCTTGGCATTAATAACAGGATGAACCCCCCATTGGCAGCTATAACCTCAACAAGGAACTTCCTGTGGCTCTGGATCAGACCTGCACATGGTTCAGGAGGAATCCTAGCCCCTTCTTCCTGGCAGAACTCCTTTAGCTCGGTCATATCCTCGTATGCATGACTCTCTTCAAGACATTCAATAGCATCTCTATTGGGCTGACTTCTGGGATTTTCTTTTTCTGAAGCCATTCTGTTCTTCCTTTGACGTATCATCTGAGATTCAGACTCTCTCACATAATTCTACAGAACGCTCAATGATTGCAAGCTGGCCAGGTCCTGATGAAGAAAAGAACCCCCAAAACATGATGACATGATGTACCATATGTAGTGCTGCCTGTTCTACCCAACTTGTCAAATCTTAGTCTCATCTTGCCAAGAGTGTCAGTTTGCCCTTTCACCAACTTCAGGCATGCAGGAATGTTCTTTTCAGTAAGTAGCAGGTTCCCTCGTGGTGTCCCTGCTTGTTCAATGTATTTTAGCAGTTCCAGTCATGCCTTCAAATCTTTGTCTGTCACTCTGGGTTGTTTCTTTACCTCAGTGCTGAGTGTTTGTTGTGCTCCTGGGATCATTGTGACTGAGTGCCCACTTCTTGGTAGAGTAGCCACAGTCCTGAAACGTTTTTCCCCATTTGCAGACTATAGACTGGTAATTTCTTTGAAAGGAATCCTTTTCCAGCTTTGTGTAAACCAGCAATTATTGATCACATTGAGCAATATGAGTTGATTATGGTTGTTCTCAATAAAAATATGAAAGATCATAATTTGTTTGTGTTTTTTTTTATTTTAGGCGCATTGTATTTAGCAATTCCATTGACTTAAATCAGATCACATTTTATGGCAACTTTTTTTTTTTTAATCAAATTTACCTGGCCTGCTCCAAGTACAACCGGCTCATTTGGGGGAATGGTCACAGTCACACCGCTCTCTGCAATGTTCAGCAGGTTCAGTTGGGCCTGGGAGGATGAGGGGAACACCGGCAGGGTTTTCTGACAAGAAAAGGGATTTCAGTTAGTCTCCGTACACGAGACAAAGTCTCTGGCTATGAGCAAACCAAAAGGCTGAACAAACTCACATCAATCTGAAGTTGAACCAGGGCTGCGGCTACAAAGGCCATGGCAGCCAGGAACATTCCCACTGTCATCCGTTTCAAGGGTCTGTTAGAAGATGTGTTTGCTTTAATGAAATTAAATAGCTTGAGACTAAATATTTATAGACAATAGTGATATGAAATACTGATAAAGAGATCAAAGTGTCCAGAACTTACGAGAAATTGAAGCCACATTTTTTAATGAGTGGATAGACAATCCTGTCCATTATTGGAACCAGTGTGAGAATAAGAATGGGATTTACAGTCTGTGAAACAGCATGGTGTCTGGTTAACGGTGCAATTCCAGAAAACAGTATTAACCATTCCCTTTCCTCAAAAGCATTGCATCCTACTCAATGTTCCTCAATTACCTGCATCTGATCAGGCTGCAGGACGATCAATCCCTGGAACAAAAGGAAAGGCACATTACATTAAAGCAGATTTCACACATTAAGAACAATTCATGCATGTAATGGGTCAAATGGTTAAAACTTACAATGTCCCCGTCCATAGTGGTGGCCTGGAGAGTCCACCGAGAACCCTGTACAAATGACATAATATGTTTTAGCTTGCTTACTTCAGGTTCTTTGTAGAAAATGCATAAAGGTGATGGAAATGACCTTTTGGTCAAATAGAGTCCAGAACATCGGAAGGGGGATGTACAAGAACAGCACCTTGAGGACCATTTTGATCTGAACAATCAGAAGTTTCTGGAACAGAAAGACGTAGAGATTTAATAGAGTATGTGCAGGGCATCTGCCATGACTACGTTGCCCGAGATGAAGATGCAGATTCTCACATCATATTTTTCAGAGGCCCAGTCCATCCAGTGCTCTCGTTTTGGATATTTGCTACTCCTGTGCTTGAAACGATTTTTTATGGCAAACTGCAACATGGCAGAAGTTGCAGGTTACGTGAAGCATACAAGCATTCAAACAAAAAAAAAGAACAAGCTTGACCTTTTGAAACTCACCCCTATGCACTTGCACACCTGAAGTATGATATTACCCTGAGGTGCAGCCTTAACATACATGCCGCTTCCTGCGATGAACACAACTGCAGAAGACAACCACAAATCGCAGATGTCAGCACGGCAGACCTCTCTGCGGAAGCAGGTGGCAAAAAGGGGCAGTGGTGGCCTAGTGGTTAAGGAAGCGGCCCCGTAATCAGAAGGTTGCCGGTTCGAATCCCGATCTGCCAAGGTGCCACTGAGGTGCCACTGAGCAAAGCACCGTACACTCCTCCCCGGGCGCCTGTCATGGCTGCCCATTGCTCACTCAGGGTGATGGGTTAAATGCAGAGGACAAATTTCACTGTGTGCACTGTGTGCTGTGCTGCAGTGTATCACGTGTGACGATCACTTCACTTATTTTATTATACTTATTTAAAAGTGCACACTCACCCAAGGAGATGACCATGAGGACAGCGGGCACACCAAAGGCCAGGGGGTAGCACTGCTCCTGGCTGTGGATGCCACACTCCTTAGCTGTGGAGACAATCGTAGCACTGAAGCAACTAGTGCAGGTTCATCGAGCTGTACCACATGACATTAGGATAAAGAAATCAACCATACATCTAAGGATTGGGGTGATGATGGTGGATAAGAGGCTGCCAGCATTGATGCAGAGGTAGAAGACTGAGAAGAAGGTGCTCCTTTGTGTTGTCTAGAAAAAAGAGAGAGAGAGAGACGAGCATTCACACTCTGCTTAATGAAATGTGGGCAACGGTGTATTGAACACATTTGTACCTGGTGCTCCTCAAACTGGTCTCCTCCAAAAGCGGAGACACATGGTTTGATACCACCAGTGCCGAGAGCAATGAGGACAAGACCCAGCATGGACAGAGCCCTGCAAAAAGAGCGTTATATACATCCCACAATGCACTGTATATACTACAGATGTACTGTATGACAAAGAGTGCAAACATACCATAATTCTTTCTTAATTATTAGGCCTTATGTGGCACAGATCTAGTGTTTCAGTATAAAGGGACTCACTGACCGCTTATATTGCATATATTTATACATGTGTCTGCATATAATGGGCTGAAAGTATGTTGTCACAGCATGACCTCTTGCATTGGTAAACCCTTTCTAGCCAACAATGGCACTAACTGTCACTGCACTGATGAGAATGGCTGCACAAATGCAAAGTGGTCACAAATACTTACAAACTGAGTAAGAAGCAACTACTTGCAAACTTGACACCTTGGCAGATATAATGGCATGAAGTACTTAATAAAGTGTTAGTTGTTGCACTATAGTTGCAACAGATTTTTTTTAGTGCACTAATCTTATCAGGACTGCCAGCATGTGCATTTTAAATATTAACTGGTGATCTTCGGCTCCAAATGGGGATTCATTAACACAGAGCTAACAGCAAGATAACTCACACATGGAAGGTCATGTTGTCTGGTGTCCCGTTTCTGTCTGTGTCAGTGATGTCATGAATGGCACTCACAGCCATTACAATCTGTCCAATAGCATAGACAATGGACAAGTATATGATTGTCCTAAAAAGGGAAACACTGTTAAAAGACAACAGTGGTCTACTGTAAAGTCTGGTAGCACAGAAATGAGCAGTCATGCTCACCGGAACTTCCCCAGCCAGGAATCAGCCACAATGGCCCCCAGAATGGGTGTCAGGTAGCATAGTGCCACAAAAGCATGGTAGATGGAGGTGGCCAGGTCTTCATCCCAGAGCAAAAAGTACTTGAAGTACAACACCAGCACAGCTGCAGAGGTACAAGGGAGGTAGAGGGCGGCTGTCAGGGGTCTGCGCCAGTTTGTGTGTTCTAGTTGTAAAACAACTGGCTGTGCTCTGACAGTCCTTCATTTTGCTCACCGCGCATGCCATAGTAGGAGAACCTCTCGCAGAACTCATTCACCACAATGAAGAAAATGCTGACAGGGTAGCCACAGCATTCCACCCTCTAGAGTTACAACATGCATGTTAAATTAGCTTGTGTTTAAATATATTTATTACTCTGTATTTATTATACAGCAGGGCCAAAACAAGAATTGTTTAAGAATAACGATAAATTGAGAAAAAAATATTACAAACAAACCATCTTTTGAAGACATCCTCAGCACATAAAGGAATTTAGATATTACTACAGTGAGGAAATGTTTCAGAAGTGAGGTGAAAAATTCTCTGAATATTTTGGTTATGGATAGCATAAGATATGTATATGTGTAGCAGATGAAAAAAATCACTGTCTACAAAAACTTGCGTAAATTGTCATAATACAACATATTAATACAATATGGTAATTAATGAAAGAAAGAAAGCTGCCTTAGGTTTATCCAAAGTAAACTGGAAGAAATACAGATTTATTTTTATTATTTTTATTATTACATACAGCACACCTACCTTTGATTTGGATTTCTTGCCATCAGCCTTTTCTTTGCTGTCTACTTCTGTAAGATGAATAAGGAGTCAGGGGACACAGTTTTCTCCTCCGAAAAGGAAATGAAAAAAACAGAAACACTTATTCACACACCGCTGCTTTCTCCTTTCTTTCCAGCCATGGCTGTCAGATCCCACGCGGCTGTGGCACAACCTTCTGTTAAAAGACAGATGCTGAGAACGACGAGACAGCAGGATTGACTCGTGCAGACATTATCGCCGCATCATTATAGGACGGAATTCAGTCAGGAAGGCGGACTATGTCCTGTTTTATGATGTTTTGCTCAACGCGCCCGATTCACTAATTACTCCTGGAAAATAGTCACCAATTTTTCATGTTGTTTCTTTACTTATTTACTTATTCACAGCGCATCACTTTTTCCACATTCCACGAAAACTGACAAATCACATCTACATATGTATTCACAGCCTTTCTGAATCTGATGCTTGGAACATCTATCCTTGGTCAATTTGGCCCATTCCTCTTTACAGCACCACTCATGCTCCATCAGGTTGGATGGGAAGCGTCGGTGCAGCCATTTTAAGATCTCTCCAGAGAGAGATCTGGCTGGGCCACTCAAGGACATTTACAGAGTCGTCCTGAAGACACTCCTTTGATATCTTGGCTGTGTGCCTAGGGTTGTTGTCCTGCTGAAAGATGAACCGGCGTCCCAGTTCAAGAGCACTTTCATCCAGGATGTCTCTGTACATTGCAGCAGTCATCTTTCCTTCTATCCCGACTCGTCTCCCAGTTCCTGCAGCTAGAAAACATCCCCACAGCATGATGCTGCCACCACCATGCTTCACTGTAGGGATGGTATTGGCCTGGACATGATCAGTGCTTCGTTTCCTCCAAACGAGATGCCTGTCACTCACACCAAAGAGTTCAATCTTAGTCTCATCAGACCAGAGAATTTTGTTTTTACATGGTCCGAGAGTCCTTCAGGTGCCTTTTGGCAAATATGCCAAATATGTCAGGCCGCTCTGCCAAACAGGCCTGACTGGTGTATGGCTGCATAGATGGCTGTTGTCATTTTAGAATGGGTCTACAGGGGACCCTTGGAGTGATCATAAGGTTCTTGATCACCTCCATTTATCCCCGGTCGCCCAGTTTGGGTGTCTGGACAGTTCTAGTCCTGGTGGTTTTGAACTTCTTCCACTTACAGATGATGGAGGTCACTGTGCTCATTGGGACCGTCAAAGGAGCTGACATTTTTTTTGTAACCTTCCCCAGATTTGTGCTTCAAGACAATCGTGTCTCTGAGGTCTAAAGACAATTTCTTTGTACTCTGACATGAACTGAGGGACCTTTTAATAAAAAAAAAACTCAAGTAAACTTTTTTCATGTTATAATTATGGGGTGTTGTGTGTGTAGAGTTCTGAAGAAAAATCTAAATGTGGAAAGAGTGATGCTCTGTGAATACTTTCCGGATATAATTTAAACAATATGGAAACGAGGCTTTGCACTTTGGGCTGGTTCTTAAAGAAGCAAAAATAAATAATCATGGACCACATGATGCAGAGAAAGAAATTTTAAAGTTTATTTAAAAGAAGAGTATCAACATTTAAATACAGCAGAACAGAGACATTCTGTTAAATAATAATAAAAAAAACCCATTCATTCCCAATATAAAATGATTCTTTAACACTTAAAAGGAACACTAAAATGGTAAAAGCTTCATATTAACTTCCACAGTAGGCTCTGTCATGGGTTCCATACTTCACCACTTTGGCAAAAAAGGACAAACATCATCTATACAGTGTATGAAACAGACACAGCAAGATTTCTTGCAAATATTGCACTCCTTTGATATATATATATATATGTACAAGAATAAACATGTAGGATTATATGTATACCATGGCTTTTAATATTGTCAAATTCTGAGTCTAAGACACTGAAGTGAATATGTCAAATGCTAAGATGTTTTTTTATTACGATCTCTCAGAATGTAGTGCTGGTTTGTAAAAATATAATGTTTCTATGTTTACTTATGTTTCAACACAAGGTTGTGTGCAACACAGGAGAGTCGTTCAACATATATCAAGAATAGACTTCAAACTAAAACATTAAAAGAACTATATTAATACAAAGAAAAATACTTTTAAAATAAATCTACGTAAAACGATTACCAAATTGAGATTGGCCAAATTGAGTTTTGATGAGTACTGGGACGTCTCCACAGGAAACACAACTGAAGAACCCCCATCATGCAGAGGATGAATCCACCAAACACACACTGTCTACAGCCCAGGCCATCCGTTCTGGGACTCGTGAATCAGCATGGTGGACGACATGCTGGCTCCTCTCACATCCAGACTGATACCAGCATGGCGGTGGGTGAGAAGAGAAGGCTGTAGGGAAACACTGGCGCGTTCCAGCCTCAGACCACGGACGAGGAGCTCGGGATGCCCTGGATGGTGGTGCTGTTGGGCGTGCCGCTAATGGCGTTGAAGATATGCAGCGAGTTGGGAAGGACGCTCTTCATCACATCCTCAACAGGAGAGATCTGAAGAGCAGTGAGAAACAGAACCGTAAAAACCAGAAATGTCAGCCACCAGATTACAAAAAACCCATAACAAGATATGTGTGAAATGAATGTGCATTACCAGCCAATCTGCTCACAGCAGCACAAAAAACAGCAAAAAAACAAAAACAAATAAGGAACAATAATTCTATCAAAATAAATGTTTTAATTAGGGGCAGGTTCATTTGAATAATGTAAGATTAGATTTTGGTTGTGATACTGAATTACTTACTTGTTCCCGCATGATGGTGGACAGCTCTCTGGTCAGGTCTTTGTAGTTGGCCTTCATCTCATCATGATACTCCTGCTGGTCCTCTTTAATCAAACGCTCATTGATGCCCAAACCGTGACCACAGGCCTCAACAAATTGCCTGAGAACAAGAAAACACAGATGAGGAAAATGGGCTGACAAAGATCAAATTCTACAATGGCACCCCAAAGATGTCTCACCTGAAGACTTCTTTGAGCTGTTTCACCTTGTTGTCAGGATACTTTTTATTACTGGTGTCATCTAAGAAAGCCCTGGCGTAGGCGAGTGGACCAGCATTCACCTGCCAATTATACGAAAGATGAATTAACAGGGAATGTTACCGTACACTACTGCACAAATGCATAGGGACATTTTTCCATTCAAAATTAATAGAAAATAATCTCAAATGAATAAGCAAGTTAGTAAGTTGATAAAGTTAATGTTTTTTATTATCAAATTAATATAAAACTTTACTTTTGACAAAGCGAAGTGAAGTGAAAGTGAAGTGATTGTCATGGTGATACACTGCAGCACAGCACATGGTGACACAAGGAAATGTGCTTTTAACCATCACCCTTGGTGAGCAGTGGGCAGCCATGACAGGCACCCGGGGAGCAGTGTGTGGGGGCGGGGCTTTACTCAGTGGCACCTCAGTGGCATCTTGGGATTCGAACCACCAATCTTGTGATTACGGGACCACTTCCTGAACTGCTAGGCCACCACTGGCCCAAGAGACTGCTACGCTAATGAGTAGTCACCATGGAGACACCAGGGACTGAACCTGGGACCTCATACATGCAAAGCATGTGCTCTACCACTGAGCTACATCCACAAATGCACACATGCAAAGAACATGCAGTTTGCAGGAATTATGAACATTGTCTTTCTGACAATGTCCCTCTCTACATTTATGCAAATATTCCCTTCGTTAAAAGATGTTTTCAGCTACCATAGACATTTGAATAAATAGATAAGCAGTGTAGATAAGTGCCTGTTAGTGTGTGTGTGTGTGTGTGTTTGCACCTGGACACTGATGCTGCCCTGCAGTTTGAGCTGCAGCCGGATCATGTCCACCTCACTGGAGGAGCAGAGCTGCCTCAGCTCAGCAACTTTTTTACTCATCTCATCAATGGCCACCTCAATAGGGTTCAGGTCTGTGTGGTGCTGGTACATCACTGCAATGCGCTTCTTCACATACGGGAAACAGTGGGTGGCTGAAAAGCATGCGGGGACATTCATAGCCGTGCTTCATCACAGACTTCTCATTTATTATCAAGTAACACAGATAGCAGTTGTACTTTGGGATCCTTTTGTAATAAAACTATATAATTATAACATCATATAACAATAAATTTTGTTCAGTGGGCTTTATGAAGGTCGCTGGATAAATAGCTGACACCTTCAGTACCTAATCGGCTCTTTGCAGGGGAAAGAATCTGAACAGCCATCCATTATCATGACTCTGGAGATGGTTAATCACCCCTAGTTAATGAAACGGTCCTATATGACCAAACACTATGTGTTCAATCTAAATTCTTTAAAAGGGTATGTTGAAGGAACATGAAATGTCCACTTGGTCATACTAGACACCCCCCAATTACAACATGCCTTAGCAGAACAATCAGTGGAGGCTTTGATCAGCAGACTTTGGTCTGCAGAGTCATTGTTGAGGTTTAGCATTCGATCCACCATGAGGATCAGAGTCTCTTACTCGTCAGGATTGTCCGGCGTTTACACTGTTCCTCGACTCCCCCCTGTTTCTTTCCAGACACGGTGAAGGGCATCTCGAACACAAAACGGCGAATGTTGTGGCTCCTCTCGAAGTCGGTCTTCCTGTCCACCAGCTCCTTCTCCTCCAGGAACGGAGTGACGTGGGTGACCTGGATGTATGCGTACTTGGAGTCCAGGTCTTTGGGGTTTATCTGAAATGAATCATTAGGCAGTGTGATTATTTAGTTAAAGATATACTTCTCTGTCTAGGCTCCTAGGTGGTGGAATGAACTAGATGTTAGAAGAGCTGATCTTCAAAGCAAGCTAAAAACCTGCCTTTTTAGGAAATAATTAGATTAAAAAGGCCTCTTACTTACATTTATTTAAAAAAATGTAACAACTAGTGTTGTTAAATATAGTTATTATACTAATGGTAATTACAGATAATTTCAGAGTGAACCAAATGACAATGATAGAAATCTTAAAGCACTTATGCGAAATGCTGTGCCTGTAAGATGTTAATATACAACAATAAAGGCAAACAGAGCAGTTGTACACAGTTCAGTGTACTACAGTGTGTGACGTGCCCTAGGAGCTATTGCTATTGCATGAAAACAAGCTGACGGCAAAAGATTAAATAATAATCCATATTATACATTATACATTATTAAATGCATGGTAATAACCATTAAGGGCATTTATCAGATATAATGTTAAATGCAAACATTTTGTTTTGTGCACTGTGAGCTGTGTATCACAATGACAAAACCAAGTACAGACAGGAAATACCCACCCTTCCTGAGTCCTGAATCATCTTCACATTTTCTGCACTGAACTTGTCTGAGTAAAGCTTGAGAAGCCTCTGGGAGATCTCAGACAAAGGGGTGAATTTGGGCTCCTTGTAGATGTACTCTTTACCATCCTCATCCTCAAAGAACCCCTGCAAAAGAGAGCCTTGTTGAGGGACCATTTAATGACATGACTTCAGTAAAAACCCTTCAGGGTGAACTACAACACTCTCAGCATCTATTCAACTGGCACAGGATGTCAGAAATGCTGCACTGCATCCAAGTACATCCGTATACCCGCCATCTGCCTCAAATTAATAATTAAACATAAATAAGTTCTATCATCTACCATATTATACAATGTCCTCCAACTTAGTTCCATGTTTAACATGTTTTTGTGCATTCTTAATAATATTTTCATGTCCATTCAAACGTCCCTATGCTTCTTTTAGTGCTAACCTTATCTGAGGATGATTTATTTTTATCTTATTGTGCCCACTGCAGAACAACATTTCATTTCTTTTTGAACAAGAGTGAGTCGTGAGACATATTTAGCGTTTCTTCATTACGTTTAGTAAATGCACATACATTTTCACTGCTAGCCAATGGTGGACAAACCGCTAAGAGGACATCACAATCCTACAGTCATTTCTGCTCCATTTACCTCAGTCCCAGTGTCAGTAAACTGGTACTGCTAAAGGGAGGGTTGTAGAACGATAGAAAACAGATCACAGTTATTACATCTCCCCCGTGGCTACAACAGCATCACTGCACATCAACACATTGTTATTGTGCATGGCTAATGAGAAGCAATTTATCAAAACCAATACACACTCACACACAAAACACACAGAGCACATATAGGAGCCTTGTGTGAGAGACGAATGGCTTCCTAAAGCATGACAGCAGCAACACACACAACCTATTAATTCATTTCACTCTAGAATGTGCACAAAACAGCAGGCGAGTCAATGCAGCAGCAACCAGTGTTAGAGTCAATGGTAGAGTTTAGTAGCTTTATGCAGGACGACTAGTAAGTTCATATCAGGGGACACAATTAGTTAACCCGCTTCCAGGTTTAATTTATGCACTGTGTCCCTGCTGCATGATGAATGGACATGTGATGTTCTTGTTGTGTGCCGATTGGTCAATCTGCAATGTTCACACGAATCTTTCAGAGATGGAAACCAGTCAAAACACAACAAGAACATTTCAAACATTCACAGGAGCACGTTAGTTCTTATTAGTAGTCCTTAAAGCAAATGTTAGCGTCCCACTTGACATGGAGTCGGCGGTCGCTATAGCAAGTCATGGATTAGAGAGAATGTAGCACACCACACCCACTCAAGCCTTTTACCAAACTTACCGCTGCCTTTAAAGAGGACAAAAGATGGAAATAATAATTTTTAAAAATTATTAAAATGAAGGAAAGGAAAAAGGCATGCATCATACTGAAGAAATACAGAGCAGCTCTCAAGATTGAAAAGGACTAGCAGTAACTTGTTCAGAGCGCAAAAAAAGAACACACTTTCAAAGACCATTTTCTTCTTGTACTCAAGTCATAAATCTCACGATCAAATCATTATCACTTGACATCTGCCCCATGACAACAAACCTGCTCACCTGGCCAAAGAAAGCCACTCTGAAGTAGGTCCCCAGCAGCCGCTTCCCAGTGTGCATGACCTCGGTCACTTTGCTGTAGGCCCGGTGGAGTGTGTTATACAAGTGAGCCAGTTTCTGAGACAGAAGTACACATGCACAGGTTGATTAATCGGAAAATATTGAAGTATTCGATAGAGGACTGTGGAAATACTTCATCAATGATGCGGCTGTTGGTGTTGTTGCTAAGCAACAAGCAATCAGTTGGTAGGAAGCAGGTGCTTATAACTTTACACATTGACCAGGACAACAAGGTTTATCAGAGACATTAATTATTGTCTCTGATTACCATCGATGTCTCTCAGTCATTTGCGATGCATTTAGTTTACGTTTTACAGTTACATTTTTTTTTTTTTTAGCAGACTCCTTTATCCAGAGCGACTTACAATCTGAAGTCTTGTGGTCTTCTGGTTCATAGGTGAGTGTGTTACCCAGTAACCCCCCCCCCATTCAAAAGCAAAACTGAACAAAAACCAAATATCTTCTCACTTATTCTATACCTTTTTTAAACAAAGGTAAAGATTGCCACCAACGTTTGCAATTGCTGAGGGTGTTAACCACTAGGCTACTACCACCCAATACTATAAAAAGAGCACTAGAAGAGCTGCAGAGTGATTTGGTCTCCTGGATGTGTTGTGAAGTGTTGGTGAGAGGTACCTCAAAGTCACGCCGCTTCTCATAGATTGGAATGATGAGTTTATAGATGTCAGAGATCAGCTCATAGCGCTCGGCCTTCCACAGTCCATCAGCACACTCCTCCAGGAGCTCCATCAGAACATCCTACAGCAGCCCAACATATTCACAAATGTGGGTTAGACACACAAACCCCTTTCGATACTGCAATTGTATTGAGTTGTCAGTAAATTAGCACCTATACAATCGACTATTGCTTATAAAACAAATAATAAAAAAAGTCTAAGAGGAACACGGTCAACAAAAATAAGCATGTTAATTCTATTACTATTGCAGTGTTAATATGAGATAATATCTGTAATCTCATTAAAAGTGTGACTTCAGCACTAAACCAGACTCTACCTCATTGAAATGGACATCTTGCATGCCCACATCTTCCATCATGGACGCCTCCTCATCAATGTTTGGAGTGATTATTTTGAAGGCTGAACAGCCCTGTTTGAACATGCCTACATGAGAAGAGAATTTCATGATTCTACTTTCAGTTCTACCACTAATTAGTAATGGTTACCAGCATGTTCACTTTTAAGAGATCTAATCAGTGATTTGTAGAGATAATCAATATGAAAGGACACACTGTCAACATCTGAACTGCATCCACGAGCACGGCACCAGTGTAGAGCTTTTTCATAAAACATACAAAACTGATAAGAGGTTTAAATATTTATTTCGCCTGCAGGATTTCATTGCTTAATGCTTTATTAAGCATGTGATAATAAACGTAATAATCATTAATTAACATATTTATTTTATTTGAAGAGAGCCTTCAGCACCACCATGTGGTGTCAAGAAGGGAACTCACCTTTTCTTCTGAGGTACTCTGCCACCAGAGCGGCTACATGCACGTAGCACATGGCTGCCTGCAAAACATGCAGATCAGGAAAGGATTAGATTCATTGCCATCACTGTTTGACACATTTTATGTAATATTATGTAATGGTGTTAGATCAGACTGTTACTATACTAATGGAATATTTCAAATTATTACAAGTGCATGAGGCATCAACTAAAAGCAAGTGTAGAAGTGTCTGATCTGAAGGAGCTGATCTGATGATCTGATTGGAAGCTACTTCCACCATCTGGAAGCTGCAGAGGAGAACAGCATAGACATTCTAGGACATTCTATGGAGGAATGCAGTGGTCTGGATGGAGTATTGGCCTTCATAGATTCAGGTAGTTGGGTGCAGAGCTATAGTACGTTTCCATAGTACACAGATACACTAGGCTAACATGGCTAATATGCACTAAAGCCTTGGCCATGTCTGAAGCAGCGCTATGTTCCCACCTCTGACAAGTCCCCATTCTTCACATGGATGCGTGCCATGCTGTCCAGCCAGGTCTTGCGCAGTTCTGGGGTGCTGGCGTAGGACTTGGCCAGGCTGTACTGCAGGTCTACCAGCATCTCAGGGTCCCGCTCATGTTCCTTCATCTGAGCTGTAGCCATTAGCACAGTGCGGATCCTCTTGGTCAGATCCTTCACGTCTGATGGGAAGGCTGTGTTCTAAAGATCATGATCATGACAAGCAGGAATAGTCAGAACAAATGTATCTTCACAAATTCTCAAAGCTTTTTGTACTCACTTTGATGGTCTTGTCACTGTTGGCACAGTTATTGATTATGGAGAGGGACTGCTGGAAGCGTGTCCCTCCAATTCCAATGACATCAGCAATCAGCTGACTTACAGCAATGACCACCTAAACATATTAAAAACAGTCAGAGCTGGCTGTGCTAAAGCACAGTTTTCAACAAATGATAAATGCTCACCTGGAGGTGAGTGCGGACAAAGGACTTGCGTCCTGTGTAGTCGAAGTTGCTTTTCATGAGGAAGTAGAGTAGGTGCGCTGCGTCGCTGCGGATGGAGCTCAGCTTGGAGTTGCAGCACTTCAGGATCTCGTAGCAAAAGGAAGCGCACATGTCTGCACGTCCCTCAAAAAACGTGCATGGAAACTACATGGAGAATGGCAAACAGTTACATATACAATGTGAAGCATGAAACATTTACCCTGCAAGTACTAGTGTTTAGTTATATATATATATCAATATCATTCTCACAGATCATATGAAGCAACTTCATTTATTTAGAAATGTAGCATTCTGTTGTACCATGTTCCATGTTCACTAGTAATGATGATGAATAATTAACTGGAAATGAAAATATATTGACCAAGCATAACATAAAAATTGTAAATCCATTCTTACTTTGTAGATAAAGGTTCTGAGAGATGTGAAGACCTGCTTCAGAGCAGACTCTGACTGATTGATCTGCAGAAAGCAGAGGTGGACCTCAAACACCTTCTTCATTAGGGGGTTGTGTCCATGGTCTAGGCAGAGTTGCGTCTGTAAAGGTAATTTTTTTAAAGAATCAATTAAGCAACTCAAATAACACATAACATTCAACTGAAATGTTCAGGTGACCCTTGTCCATTGGTACATGTGCTACGAAAAAGAAGGCTGCTGTCAGACAACAATAGCTCATGTTTACCTTGAAGCCAGTGATGAAGATGCTCAGCGTGTCCAGTACGGTAAGGCAGACCTCAGTGGCGATATTCGCCTCCAGGAGGGACTGGTTCAGCACGTCGGCATCAGAGTGGCTGTAGGCTGCAGAGAAGATGACACACTGCTGTAGCTTCCTCCCAACACCTCTACCTTCATCTACAGCTCTTACAGTGTAGAGTTTCAAGATAACATGATTCAGGGCATGATGTCACTATTGTTAAAGCCCAACTAAGACAAATGAAGACACTACAGACCAGATGTTTGGTCCATTACAAGAAAACATTAGAAATGCATAAAACAAATGTTAAACAAAGGCTGTTGAAATGCAATGTAACAACATACACCGTGTACTGAATAGATGTGAAAGTTCAGGTATGAGTTTGATTGCAAAAACCACCCCTTGCCTTTTTGACAGCGGCACAAATTCACTGCATGCATTCCAGCAATTTTTGGAAATGCCAATGTGCTAAACACACACATATGTCTTGTTCAACAACCAATAGTCTGAGCTGTTATGGGTAAATAATGTGTTACTACAGGCTAAAGACAAATACAGACAATAAAAATATGAGAGTGAGCCAAAATATCTGAACTATAACTGTAACAAAGTAGGACAAATGAATGAGATGGTAGGGACAGTAGGAAACAGCAGTTAATTGTTGGTATGTGGATAGAGGTGTATGTAGAAAACCGGTAAGATGACATCATGAAAAGATGGCAATAACTGCATGCATATGGACTAAAATTAAAATGAGTGTCTGAAGAGCTCTGTACGACTGACTGTCGCCCTGCCCACCTAACATATCTTACCATGGTCTACAGAAATTCCAAGTATACTTGAAATCTTTCTTACACTGAAAACACAAAAGAAATGTGATGTTACTGAGTTTGGAAGGTGGCAGGACATCCTTATCCAAAGCTTGGGAAGCTTTAAAAACAAAATTATGAGGCTCTGCTCTGAGACCGAAACCAAGCTGACAAGGAAGAGAACCGCAGATATGGTCACATGAGTAGAGAGAGATTTGACCATGTAAGTGATGAAGATTGATGAAGATGAAGATTATGATGGGAATGAATGTGACTGTTATAAATATTCCTTCCCTCTGTGAGGTGGGCACTTACTGTGGTTAAAAGTGTATGAGTTATCCAAGCTGCTCAGCTGCTGTAAGCGGGCATGCATCATTCCCGCCCTGTTACGGGACACAGGCAGAGTCTGAGACTTCCGCTCATGTGCTATGGGTCCCGCCCCATCCTGGTGCCTAATGAGGAAACGGGACACCGTTAAAAGGGTGGCCGAGTAGCGACAGGCCTGGGCCTGAGGGCCTTTCTCTGCTAGACTATACAAATAATGGGTTATTTGGACTTTCCTGGCGAGATAGAGCAAATTGGGAGTTGATTTCCTAAACAGAACAATGTTCGATAACCTTAAACATGCTTTCATCTCAGACCTGTTCATTTATACAACGTTGATGTAACATCTACCATAAATACGAAGCATTACAAACAGACAAATTTGTTATTGTGCATGCAATCATGCAATTACTGTGCATGCAATTATGCTGATGCATGTTAAATCCAGGCATGCATGTGAAAGTGACTGTAGATGCTTCACTATGTAGGAAGCATCAAATGGTCGTGGTGCTGGAAAGATGGAAAGCATTGCACACTGTTAGTAAGATTAAATACATAGCCAGTCTTACCCAAGCCGGAGAGGGCAGGAGCCACATATATATTCTTTTTTTTAACAATATTAAACTTGCCAGCATTTCAGTGAACAGAAGAAGAGAGCAATGATGGGTTAGAGACAGAACAGTCCCCTGAGCCAGCTGAGCTTGCATCTTTCTCAAATGTTGCTAAACTCATTTTTGATCAATTTTATTTCAATCAAACAAAAACACATATTTGCAAATCATCTTAAAAAGTGAAACGAGACAATGTTGAGTTCAATGGACATGCAAATTCAGTACATTTAAGGTCATACATTTTTTTTTCAAATGTGCACAACTAATTTATAGGACATAACGTGACACGTTGAAGACAAATATAAGACAAATGAAAGAGGTGAGAGAACAGGGTAGTCCTTTCCCTCCTTTACACCATCTTTCAAATTTGTAATACTGCAAAGTGAACACCCAACAAACCTAATGTATAACAGATGGCAAAAACAGAGCATATGAGACTAGAACCCTGAAAAAGGCCTGTGCCTTTCATTTGAAGACGATAAGCAGGATCCTGCTGCAACATTTCACTACTAACAGCACACAGCCTTGGAAAAGCTACAAAATGCTTACCTTAACTGAGGCAGCACTCAACACTGAGACGGTTAAGATAATAAGATGAGATAAAAGTCTATCCTCGGCTAACTGAGATTAACAATGCAGTGACTGTATGCAAGCCAGTTTGTGAACTTTTGTCTGAATAATGTCTTCAAATCATGTTAAATTAATTTGATTTACATGAACCATAACATGTGGAGTTAACAAGAAAAGAACTGACTGAAAGGAGACATGAGCACACACACATTACCTGGCAATGTATCTCTTGCCCATATATCTGAACTGATGGAGACACACTCTGAAAGTATATGAAAATGTGATTATATATACATGTATTATCCATTTATAAAACACTGACACATTGCATTGAAATAACCACAATATAGGAATACTTACTCCACAAGAGTGAAGAAATCCATCAGGTCACCAGATGAAGCCTTGTTCCAGTATGTAAACAAAGCATCTGCAGAACAAAAAGCTTCATAAGAAAAATGATGTGGCTGAAACATACATGTAAATGCATAAAGGACCAGAACATGAGCATTCGTACCCTCAGACATGCTCTTCAGCACATGCAGAAAACACATGAGGAGGCTCTTGATCTCGGCCTGGTCCAGTTTGTCACAACGCAACAGGGAGCTCCCCAGGGCTGAGGCTGGCTGGTGCTGTGGAGAAGTGTAAGTATTTTTTTTTCCAGATTTACATACAACTGGAGGAAATTGCTTCACAAAACATCAGCAACAGTATAATATGAGTTATCAATACTACAAACCACACCTTTTTTGGTGTATAGTACTTGGTAGAGTCCCCCAGTGCACAGCACAGGAATTTATCATCATGGCAATGATTGTCTTTACCTGGGCCAAGACTCTCCAAGCCACTACACAAAGCAGGTAGGAGAAACCACTGAGGCAGTGAACTAATGCCACTACAAAAGAAATCGGGTGGCGCGGGCCACAGCATCTTCCTTTGCCAGCAGAGAGAAACGCACACAGGCTGAGCTGTGACTTTGTGGAAAGGATCCTGGGAGATTACCGCCGTCAGACTAGACAGTAAAAGAATCATAACCAAGCCGTGAAAGGTATGAGCAGGAGTTATGACTACTCTTCACTTTGTGCTTTAATATTCGACATTGCGAATCAGTGAAGAAAAATACAGATGCATATTCTGAGAACTTAATCATTAGTGTTATACAATTATATAATTACCTACAACTGTAACAATGTATTCATAAATTCTATTTTTTACTTTTTACCATAAGCGTCATCAAAAATCCAAATGCCTGGCTAATTCGTATCAAATGATTTATTTATTTACTAGATCTCTACAAATTTGATTATGTGAAGTCCAGGTCTATTCCAAATCTGCACAGTAAAATATTAAGGATGGAACATATCTAAATAGCCAAGGAGGCTGTGAAAAAAGAAGAGGTGAAATCTTTGAACTGAATGCCCATGACGTGATATAGCCTGAAATGAAGCCTAGTCATTCACGCAAAGGCAGTCAGGTCATTTTTGTGGCAAAGAAAGGAGCAAAACCAAAACACACACACACACTCCCAGATGGGACACTTAGCGGGAAGAATCCACAGCGGCGGTGAAACTGGATAGCGTGAAACATTATAGGGAGAGGTTGGGGAACGGGCCGAAGGTCACTCTGTACTTGAATCAGGCTGTTCTCGTGCAAGACACTGTCAGTCTGACTGGGCACGGAAAGCAGAGAAAAGTCCATGGTGGCGCGCTTGGGCCGGGTGGCGAGCAAGCCTTCCTCTGGCTCAGCAAAGAGCCGCAGCACGTAGGCAGAGTGGCGTCGTGCAAATTTGTCCCTCTGCCGGTGGAAGCCCGGGGTGGGGGAGAGGATTCAATGACACAGGGACAGGTCAGAAGGATCAGATGAAACTCCCTTACCTGTCCCACACAACTAACTGACACACTAGAACTATAATAATGAAATAAACTTTCATTAGACATGATTTCCTATTAATTTGTGCTACAACATTCATGTTGAGATTGAAAAATTAAGCTTGAAATACCCTGGTAATGAATTGTACCTGACTATACTGAAATAGCTTTACTGCAATTAATTTAATGGCTTTGTTAGAACAGACTGCTGCAGTTTGAGCCCCTGGCATTTAATATGACTGAACTCTACACATTACCTGCAGAATTTAACATAAAAAAAGGTTTGCAAAGTAGTGGTGTATTCTGTATTCACCAGTGTTCAGCACAATATGAGCAGAAAGGTGCACAAAGCATGCAATATGGTCCATGATTAGTCCATGATTCTAACTTTTTCAGCGGGGAGACAGTTTTTTCTTTCACATGAACCTTCTGAGCCTGATATGACAATCAGTCATTAATAAGTAAAGATCAAATGGCAACATAATTAGCTTAGCATTACGCAGCTGTGATCGCTCAACACAAAAGGCTCGAAACCACAAAGAGGAGCGATCTGCCTCTGAGAAACCTTCCTGGCACTCAACAGGCCCTCAATAAGTAATGAGCTTCTTGGTAACCAGATGGCCATGTCTAATTGCTTCCCCGAAATAAACCGTTGTCAATGAGGCAGGAGCAAACCTGAACCTGCACACTGTGTCCCTGAGCACACCGCCGGGCCTCTCGGAAAACAGCGATGACGGCGGGAGTCTACCTTTTCCAGGGAGTTGGCCTTCTCAATGCTCTTCTCAGGAAGGCTGTTGGCCGAGTCTATGCTGATGAGGGACCCGCGAGAGTCGGCGTGGCGGACAGCATTGATGTTGGGAGTAGAAGAGGCGTGAGGGGTGGCTGCAGGACAGAGGCGCACAGGTTCAAACCGCAGTCATTCTAATCCTGCCACTGTCCCAACTACTCAATTGATCCAGAGACTGTATATACTGGTTTAAGATGAAGATAAAAATTATTCAGTGTAATAACCTGTGCCAGAAATGACACCAAACACATCCTTGTGAAGGCTGTTCTCTATGGCACTCGATCTTGGAGGCGTCATTGAAGAGTTGGAGAGCAGACTGTCATCTCTTCCATTCTGAAAAATTCACAGATATTTTACATTCAGACTCCGAACAAATTTGGGGGCAAAAAGATAATTGTCTTGCAGCCACTAGATGGCAGCCTTACATTGTTGTGGTTGACTGGGAAAGGGGAGACCTCCTTCACATTGAGCCTGTGGACGTTCTCCTGCAAAAGACCAAAGAGGGGCAGGTAGAGGGTAGCCAGCCTGGCCTGCTGACTCTGAAACACAGAAAATCAAATGAGAGTGCATAAAAATAAAGAAATAAATAATATTATCAAGCCCGGGAGACAGACGAGCATACCTTGGATGTGTAGCGTTCGTCGAAAGTGTGCTTGATCATGAGGTTCTTCAGCACCTGTATAGAGATCTGGCGGATGTCTTTGAACTCCTGCAGGGCTCCGCCTACCTCCCTCAGTAAAAGCCCGACCAGGAAGTGATTCTTACAGAAATCATCTGTCAAGGAGTAATCCAGCTGCAGGTCTGTGGGTGTGGAGGGACAGATGATGAGAGGGAGGAATTATGTGTTTTATACAACACTCCACAATCTCCCAGCGGATAAACACAGCAACCATAGACCAAGGCCAAATTCCACCAAGATCAAAGTCTGGCCTTCCGAATACGTTCCTTCCATGACAGCTTTACTGAGCTGAGATGCAACATTTGTCATTACTGACAAAAAAGCAAAATCCTACAATTATGTACAACCATATTACATCAGTAATGCTGATTAAGATCATGGAAAGTTATGAGTATGATTATAACAAGCACAAATTATAAAACCTGTCTTCTCATCATGTTATTAAATCATAGAGCTCCTTCAATTGTTAAGGATGATAGGATTTCCTGAGATGGTTCTTATGTCTGCTAGTGAACAGATGGCCCTGGAGTTGGTTTCCAGAGCAACTGTTTGTGTAGTAATAAATCATTTATATTACCAATAAATTCAGATCACTGCTACAGCAGCAGTTTGCTTATGTTCTTCTGGGGGGTTGCCGAGCTATCCAGGGATTAAACCAAGTCATTTATATGATGTTAACACAATAATTTAGTAAAGATCAAAAACGTTGTAATACTTATTCATGTGCAACAGCCACTTTATTAGAATCACCTGTCTTGAACTGACACACTTTTTCACTTTTTTGTCAGGCACAATCATGCCATTTACACAGTTTGTGAACCATCCACCAGCCATTTAATCAATGGTTAGTTTCTGAACATATAATGGTAAAACCACAAACTTACGCAGTCATTAGAAATGCTGACCACCGATGACGGGCAAAAAGATGCTGACTCAAATAAAGTGGCAGATGCTCATGCACCCCTTTCCAATAATGAAATTCAATCAATTTACATTTCAATGGTGAGTATGGAATAATGTTTGTGAGATTAAATGTTATCTTGACATGAATCATCTCTGACAAGTCAGAAAAAACTTCATTCAGCCCACGTGGAGATCATTACTGATTTCTGGTTCTGAGGGAAAGGATAGGCAAGCAGCACTCCTTTCACCTACCTACAGGAGTATCATGTGACTCCATGTGGGAAGAAAGTAATGCTAAACGGCAAAGAGAGAAGAGATCGAACCGAATGCAAGTAGGAAAAAATATAAACAGTTTAATAAGTTTAATGTAAATCACAAAATGTTTAATCACCTTGAAATCTCAGGATCCTCCCTTTCCCAAATGGCATGGGTAAGTTCAAAGGTACATAGTGCTCATGGTTACAAACCACGCGAAGGAACTCAAACTTAAACTCAAATAACGTCTGGAAAAAACAAGACACAGAACATCTTAATGCAACACATTCACCATTTCAAATCCATCTTTTGTTACAACTACAGAATGAAGACGCTACCTTAGAATCGCCAGGCATGAAGCAATTGATGTAGTTGTTAATCTGCTTGAACACGAAGCCTCTGTCCATGAACGTGAAACAGCGCTGTGGACAGAGAGGTACAACAAGTAATGAAAATGTGCGCAGCGCTGCTTGACAAGCAATCTGTACAGTACATTTACATTTCCAGAGAGACTTACAAAAACACTTTAATATGTGTATCGCTTTAACCCCTTTTTTCTTCACTAAGTCCACTAAGCTATTTGAATTGAATAGTTCAATTATATGTTGAGGGACCAACAATCAAATAACCAAATCGATAGGAGAACCAGAACTGTAGTGCAATAAATTGAAAATAATAATAAAAATATCTATAATTTAGAAAAGGAATATACAGTACATCATTTTGGATACATAGCCTAGACAGAATCGTGCATCGAGGCCAACATTCAAGGCCGATAGTACACCTTGATGAAGACAGCCAGGCTGTGATTGGCGTTGCGTGCGGCATCCAGGTTGTCCTTGTACTTCTGCGTTATATGGGGCATCATCATGTTGACCAGGGTCTCCACGGTGTGGTGGAAGGGAGCGGAGAAACGCTGGTTTCTGGACAGCTGGGGAGCAGGGAGAGAGTGTCGGCTACAGTTTACAGCAATGGGCTTCTACTGCAGCCACATCCCTACAGGGTTTAGTCTCTGATAGTCTTGATGAGACTAACCGGTTCAAATCCCGAACCGCAAAGGTGCCACTGAGGTGACAAAGTAAAGTACCACCCTTTCTCCCCGGGTTAAATGCAGAGGACACATTTCGTTGTGTCACAGTGATGCTCTGCATCATGATGACAATCACTTCACTTTGACTTAGAAACTCCTGAGAGATTTGGTAGAATTCTTTTGGATGCAGACACTGACACGAGCCATCAGAGTGTTAGAATCTGCTTGCGTAAAGCCGAAGGATACTGCTGGGTTTCTGCTATGGTCTCTTAATTGCATAGCGGTGTGCCAAATCGGAAAGCAGTGATAAACAGAGGGTTTCAGGATGTCGGGCAGGGGGGGTGCGTTTGGTGAACATCACTGCCCAGCTCGTCTTTAATTCTGCGGGACGTCTGAGGTTATAAAGACCGTAAGCTTAGCTAAGCACATAAATACCTGTGGCTCTCCCATACCACAGAGCCACGACTATAAATGAAACTGCCACACACAAGTCTGGTACCATTAAAGTTGACTTACCTTCACACGGCCACTTTCTATTAAGTACTGGGCCATGGATTTCACTAAGGCTTCGAAGAAATACCAGGAGTACTAGACAAAAATAAGAATAAAAAATCTGATGAGAATGAAAGATGATGAATAGAAATTCGACTAAATCAACAGACCAAGCTCACGGTACCTTGAGCAGTTTGTTACTGGTGAGGAAGTCAGTGGAAGGCTTGAGGATTGCAGTCATGGCTTTAGCCAGCTCTTCATGGATGGTTTTCGCGCTGTTGGCTGTGTATGGCTCAGTCTTAAACACATACTAAACACATAAAGCAAATTTAAAAATAAAAACACGTGTGCATTTTTTAATGTTTATTTGAGGAAATATTATATGATATATGATTGTTGTGATCTACGTTGCTTCTCCGCATTTCTGAATAATGGAATTTAAATTAATAAAACAATAGCAACATAGAATCTCTGATGCATTTTGTACAATGCTACAATAATTGTATGCAATAAGGTACAAACCTTAACATATGACCGTAAATAGTGTTCCAATCCCTCTTCGTGGCACTGGGAAACAATGTGAATCATGACCCTGAAAGATGAAATAATTTTGGATGTTCTCAACAGTACACAGCTCCACCTCCTTTCTATTTAAAAATCACAGAAAAATGTGAAACAATGACACAATGCTTTCTTGTGGGGAAAGTACGAGGCAGACTTGCCTGGTGACGTTGACGGCCACCTCCTCGTGAGTGGTGCTAGTCAGCACTCTGAAGAGCTGGTTCAGAACCGTGGGCAGGAACTTAATCATCACATGACTTTCCATGGCATGCAGGCTCTATAAACGCAGGAATGGAGTTTCACTGAACCGATAGCAGGACATTTCACTTTCACTCAGCTGTTGTCCCAACGCTTCTTTACGGTTACTATGCTCAGTTGTGGTCCTTTTTTATGTGTCCTGCGTCTAATACATCTGTGTTAAGCAGTGGTGGCCTGGCAGGTAAGGCCCGTAATCAGAATCCTGATCCGCCAAGGTGCCGCTGAGCAAAGCACCGTCCCCACACACTGCTCCCCTGGGCACCTGTCATTGCTCACCAAGGGTGCTGTGCTAAAGTGTTTCACAATGACAATCACTTCACTTTCACACAAAGAATTTCCATTCTTAGTAGCCCCCTAGAGCAAGTCATTTTAAGGTTTGAAACCTGCTTTTTTCAGCTTGGTAATTGGTAGCAATTTATGGTAGGTGTGAATACTTTCGTTGGCATGAGAATATACAGCACAGTGGCCTGCACCCACACAACCCAAACAGATGTAGAGATTTGCGTGGCTGTTCATGCCTGAGCCGCGCGATAAACCATATGAAGAGGAAATTAGCAATGCAGCAATAACAGGACACACCTGAACATGAATGAGCAATGATTACAAGGAATGTTCCAGTATCCGAAAACAGTGGCGGGAGACTGGTGCATCTGTGTTGCTCAGTGTAACAACAAAGGGCTGGTCCAGTTTTTTGGGCTCCTGCCAGTAAAAATCTTCCCTGACCTTGAGTGTAATCCCGCACTCATTATGTGTGGAGAAGAATGTTTACGCTAAAACCCCACAGATGCATCTCAACAGGCCTGGCCTGTCCTGCTGGACAGTTTTGTGCAAAGTGCCTTAAAGTCCGAATAAAGCAAGAATACACTGCGGCAGACTAACCGATAAGCGATAATACGCTGTGGGATAATGCGGTGGCGGAGTGGTCTCACCTTCAGGAACTTGACCAGCTCTCCACCTGACCCCTGCGCAGCTGACTCTGTGCTCTGACAGTGGTGGAAGAAGTTGTGCAAATGTTGGTCCTAAAACAAAAGATCATCATGAATAAAAAAGAAAGATGTGGTAGTAACCTAGTGGTTAAGACACTTGTCTATGAACCTGAATACCACAAAGTCACAGGTTCAAACCCAACTTACTACCATTGTGTCCCTGAACAAGACACTTAACCCTGAGTTGCAGCAGGGGGAGCAGGGACTGTCCCTGTCACAATTCTTTGGGCATTTCACAAGGGCGTTTCATAAATAAAACGTGGATGTTCTCTTTGCATTACGATCAACAATATGGTCCTAGTCAAACTAAATCAGATGAACATTTTACTGAATTGGGAATACAGCATTTGCATTCACCTGAGTATAGACTGTGGACACAAGATGTGTGGAGACTTTAAACAAAGGTTTGCCTCCATCCACCCATTTGAGCTCAGGTCCTGAATGTTGCTGTAAGACAGTTGCACAACGCATTTAATTTCCACACATTTCCTATATATGAACATATGTAGTCTGAATTAATAACAGAGAGCAGAGAGACATTTGCAAAACCTACCTTACTGACCCCCTCCTGACAGCTGAGGTAGCCAGGAGGTAAGCTGGCAGCCACCGGGATCTGCTGCTCATTCATGACCACCCTGCCGTCCTTCAGCAACGGGAGCCAGGCGTAGCCAACTGTGTTTGAAATAAAACAAGACTTTCCACTCAGACAAAGCAGAGATTTGGGCGGCAACAGTCAGAAAAAGAAATATGGACATTCTCTGGCTAACCTTGGGCCTCCACCGTGTCTCTCTTCTTGGTGCTGGCTTTGCTGTTGCTGTCACAGCTGATGTGGTAGAACGTGAAGAGTAAGTGGTGCTTCTCATTGAGCTGGGCTGGAAGTTCAATCTTAAACTGTAACAGAAATTGTATTCTGTGTTCATATTCCAGGAATGCCAATTATAACTATAACTGTATTCATAGTTGAGGGTCCTAGTGAACCAGAATTCATCTCTTCATAGATGGTAACATGAAAAAACATTATAAGTCGCTCTGGATAAGGGCGTCTGCCAAATGCCTTAAATGTAAATGTAAATGTAACTCCTGAGTTTGATTAAACTGTGGCCATTAAATTATGGTTGGCATACTAGTATTGTGGAAATTGAGAAAAAATGAATATGCTTTCTGTTCTCTCTCCAATATCAAACTAGGCTGCTAGAAGGTTTGCATTTTCCACTTCTATGATGTCTCATGAACTGATAAAAGGCCTCACCTCATCATAGAACTCAGGGTTCTGCTGGTGGTGTAACACTGTAGTAAAGACATTTTTTGTAAACAACGGTCCTCCTGGACGTCCATAGATGCACTGAGGACATGCAAGAGCAAAAGCACATTTTTTGTTACCCAAAACTGTTTCTAAATGGATCAAAACAGGAGGGAGGCAGACAAAAGATGGATTACCCTGAGAGGAACGGCCTCCTCATCATCCGAGTCCTTGAACTCGATGCAAACAGCGATGTTCCTCGCCTACAGAGAGAGACACAGAGCATTTAGCTGGCCTACTTACCTCTTTTCACTGTTCTTCAGGGAACATTTAGATCTTTTAATGTTAGTATCACCACTTGTTCATTATCAGAATTAGCACATCATCTAAAATTAATTATAAGTGTGATGCAGAAGTGGTGCAGTATGAACTGGATAAAAACGGAAGAAAGGTTGTTGGTTAGGAGAAAAACTTGGGTTGGAAAAAACTTCCACAGCTGGAACCCAAAGTTATTACCTGCTTGCAATGTGCATTAAAATAACTGTACCTTAGCAAAAGCCTTCTGGCTGTCGTACTTCAGCTGTTTAGGGTAGACATACAGATGGTTGTTGTAGATGGTGAATGGCTGAGAGCACTTGGCTATGGACGGCACAAACTCCTCCACTTCAAACAGGACACCTCCCTTCTCGCCGCAGTCAAACTGCTTCACGGGAATATAGGACGAGGTAACGCAATCTACAGAGCACAGGGAGAAACCAAACAAGCTCAGTGTAGCAACCCAGAGCAGTCCTGTGCTCTGAAAAAGACCCTTTCGCTCCCCCATTGCATGTTGAAGCTGGAGATGACGTACTGGTCAAGTCAGGGGCAACGTTGTCAATGGTAACATCTAGGTTTCCTAAGATCACAGGGAGCTTGGCCATCTTTTCTGGCCTGATGAGCAGAGTGGAAAAATAAGCAGAAGTTAATGCCTTTGTTATTTTCTACCTGGGACTAAATGTGAAACAGACCATCAACCCGTAAGCGAGAAAATATTTAGAAAGGTGCAGCAGCGGCTAATAATGCCTGAGAAAAGGGATATAGGGTTTCCCAGAGAAACTTGTCCTTGAGCTGATCTGCATTGTTCTCTGGATAAATCCACTGACATCTCGACAATTCAGACAGTGCATGAAAACTTGCACTAGACAAATGAAAAGGCATAATGAAAAGGACGAGAGATTTATGGCCGGGGGGCTGTTGCTCACTTCCTGAAATCAGCCAGAAGTTTGAACATGTCCTCGCTGGACAGCTTACTGCTGTCCTGCCTGTAGAGTGCAGAGAAGCGGGAAGATTTGTCCAGCGTCCCTGAAGCATCTTTGAAAAGCGGTCTGGGAGGAAATGGAGAATGAGAGGGATTTAAGAACACAATAAAAATACTGCTGAATACAGCAAGAAAACTGAATATGGCGAGGGTAAAAAGCTAGACAAATATGAACATCACAAACTATTGCTATAACGAATCAAAAGACTGGCCAATTCTCAGACTAGGTGACTTGCTAAAACAAGTATTGAATTTTCTACCAATTAAAATTTCCAACTGAAGTAAAAGCAACCTTGTCATGACATCATCATGACAATCATAAATCATTCTAAGGATTTAAATCTGTTTCTTATGAAGTTCTTTATACTTTATACTTAATCGTGCAAATATGTAAAAAGTAGGCCTGCATCCTTTTTATTGTACTCCAATGGTCAATATAGGTTGTTTGATCTGGAATATGCTATTGTCCAGGTGTTTCTGAAGTATGTGGAACACTAGATCTTCTAAGGTATTATGTTAAGAGGAAAACAATAGAAAAAAAAATACAGGGACACCATAAGATGGCACCATTTGCAGATACGTGAAAATATGTGTATACAGAGGTCACATAAATGGGCAAGTGTACAGGAAAAAATCGCTCTGCAGTCTGAGAAACAAAGGCTTTCAGATGCTGTTCCACGCTGTGTTTTTCCCACTGAGCTGAGGGCGCGATATCGGCTCACATTTCCTGTGGAGGCACTCCTGAAATCCCTACCACAGGCATGAGTGCCCCACTGGAAACACAAACAGCCCCATGCCAGAGTCCTGGGAGCATCCAGCTTTGTCCATTTGAAGGCAAATATAGGGTGGGACAAGTACCAGGATTGCAATTATTACTTATTAAAACATCTAGACCATTCATTATATAAAATATTAAATACATTTTTGGTTGTTTTGAGTTATTGAGTTCTTTGAGTAAGAACATATATTGTGTGACCAAGTGAGTCCAAGAATATTTGACAAAAAAAGAACACATTCTTCCTCTTATCTGAAGTAAAGCACTAAATCTTCCTTGTGATTAAAAACCGTGGCAATTGATCAAGGCTTCATTCGGCTCAGTGGTCCTACCTGGCCGCCCATGCGAAAGGCATTCTGTACTGGCCCAGTCTGCTGCAGGCCAATTTGGCATTCTTCAGAACCTTCTGTGCCGCCTGGAGGAGGAAAGAGCGCATGCTCAGAGGCTGACCTCAGCGCAGCGGCGAGGGATGCATTCAGGCATCTGGCCTGTGAAACTCAGTTAGCGCAAGCTTTCGCCAATGTTTCCACAAAGAGCCTTCGAGAAGGCTCCCTAATGCATTTCACATACCCTAGTCCGACTTTATAAATCTCATTACTGCACACGTTGCTCAGAACCAGGGTTCTGAGGCCAAAGCCAACAAACCATGGGTTAAGAATTCATAAGGATAAGATTTTGAGGTTAAAAAGACAGAGACCTGGACATTCTTGATTATGGATTATAACAAATAGCTATAAATTGTTTGCGGAATCAAATGAAAAGTAGTGTCGGTGCTCAAAGACATTTCTGACCTTTGTGGAGTCGGAGTTCTTCATGTAGGGCTCAGCACAGTGGGCTATTCCTCCCTGCAGTACTTTGTCGATCCGAGCCACCAGGAAAATGTCTGGGTGTGGGCAGGTAACTGAAAACACTCCCTAAAAGAAGAACTCCTTTTGAGTACAGTGTATCCAAAAAAGGGCAACAGGAAGTAAAAGTGTATTATTCACCTGTCTAGGATACTGCATGGAAGCCTCTGGCAGACCATTGGCCAACTTCTGGCCAGGCAGTATGCTGTCCCCGCCCCCATTTATGAGTTGGGAGCCAGGATTGGAGACCATCAGTCTGACATATGGGTGGTTCAGGTCCACACTGAAGTCAGCAGAGATCTTCCTACAGTTCTGGATGTCGAAGAGGGACATGGTAACATAAAATGGTTCCACCTGAAAAGACACAAGATAACCAGAAGGTGAAGAAGATAAGCAGCTCAGACGGTGAAAGAGGGCAAATCCTCCTTCATTATCCACTATCCTCAAAGTTAATGTGCAGGAACAGGTGGAAAGGCTAATGTCTGTCTCCACATAGCACAATTCAACTGATATTAACACTGTAATCAAGACAAATTGTAATTTGTTGAAGGACGAGGCTAAAACAACACAGACTATGATTTCAAGTGTGGTCTTTCAGCCCCTGCCTTTAAAAGTCTGATTGGTTCATACACTTGAAAAGTTTGTTTTACTCATTTCTTTTAGAATATAGTATTGTGTTGCAGGACAGAGAACAGCAAAAATTTAATTACAGCAAATGTGATTCTTTGAATTATGTTGATTATAGTCCACCTGCTCCTTCTAACTCTTTTATCATGGGAAAAAAAATATTTAACAATGTTTTTACATACTGCCAGGAAAGGATTTTGGCCCTATGTTGCATGTTCCAGTCTGGTTGGGCGAAGTTTTGTGGATGCCATTTAAGAATCAGATTGAAAAGCTGGAGTGCAGGTTTATCATTTCACTCTGTTACTGGAAGGTGTACTTTAGACCCAAGCATAACATATAAAATAGTGATTTGGAATAAAATATAAACTGCATGATTTCTTGGAATTATCAGATATGATTTAAATAAAGAAAATGTCATCACAGTGTGGTAAAGCCGTAAAAAGCAGCTGTTTCTCAAGCAAGGTAACCCACTGGCTGAACAAATAATCCCCCCCCAAAAAAAAATCTCCCAACAACTTGATCCCAATAGATAGTTTTTTTTTTTAAACACATTTTGCCTCTGCTGCATTGCATTGGCTGTTTCTGTACTGTGCCACTGCCACAAGCACGGCGGCAGAATCAGATGAGTGGAAATGGGCTCTAATGGACACACTGCTATGAACGACAAAAGGATATTGGGATCAGACCCTGTCCCTGCTCAGGCGTCCGTAGCCCAAGCGTCACCGTCTGGGGCTACATTTTTTGTGTGCTTGCAATATTTACCATCCAGACTACGGGTAAAATAACTAGACAAATTGAAATACGAATCAATTACATTTGTTGTTGGTCCCTCTTCATTTTCAGCGACACAGCTCTGCAGGTTGAAGGACAAGTCATTGCACTTCACCAAGATGCGCTTGCCAAACTTCTCCTCGAACTGTTTAACGTCTGGCTCGATTCCTGAGAAGTCAAGTTTCTGGATCGGCAGAAGAGGAAAACACATGCCATCAGTAAACTCGGCGCTTCTGTACAGTATTCAGGAGTGTAGAGCTGATAGGGTATCAGTGAGGAAAAGGAGGGTACCTGGGAATCAGGGTCTAGTGTGAACAGCTTCAGTCTGGTCTCATTCCTCATTCTTGACTCAATATCTCTGGCACTCTGGACAGAAAAAATGTAAATGTATATTATACTTTATATAAAAATGCCTGAGTGTAAACAGTGTATTATTAATGAAAAACAATGCCCATCCCATTTGCCCATTTTAGTCTCACCACTGAAATTTATTGAATTTTTCTTGCTTCAAGGTTTGTCTTGACTGGCCAGCATTGCTACTATAAAAAGCTAATCTGTGAAAATCTCTGAGAAACTATCTGTGCAGTACCCACCACAGTTCAGTCATTTTTGTGGCATTGTTTTGTGTGCTGTGTCTCGCATGAGTATGCACTGCAGCGCGTTCACATAACCAGGACCTACCTGAAAGCTGTCCATACTTCCAGAGGAACTGTCAGCTTTCCCCAGTTCATCATCTGCAAAACAGAAACCACCCAAACCCTCAGACAGAAAGCGTGTGATAAATCACACATAAACACACAACTCCCGTTAATCCTTCATTAATGAAACACCCCGTAACATAACCGGATTCTAACTATTCACCACAACAGGACACTGGGAAAACAGTGAAGATGGGCTGTAGTGTTTTGTATGAAAACCACATAACTCTGCAAAAGTCATGCTTTCTACAGAGGGAAATTGCTCTGCACTATGAGTAGCTCCTGAGATTAAGGTATGCTCTCCACACAGACAATCTCCAGCCCACGTAGGGAAGGAGTAGTCCAAGGAAGTTTGGGTGGTCTGATATACTGCCAGGGCAAGAGGGCAGTGGCTGTGGGATCTGTGGATGATCCGTCTCAATTTAGGGTAGACAGCACGAGACAGGGGAATTTGGCTGCGAAATATCTGATACAAGTGGACCTTTCCTTTGATAAAGGGTTTCATCCACAGTACTTGCGCAATTATTATGTGCAGGGGAGCCCATTTTTAGCTGTTTTGGTTTTCTGCTAATTTCTATTTCGACCATAATTATATTCATAAATATCATGCAATCTACACTCAGGCTGTAGATCTGAAAAAATAGCTGGTTCATTTGTGGCCCCGGAAAATTTTCTGTAGGGCCATTTTTGGGGTTCTTTTTCTCAAATATCTTTTAGAGCCACTAGGACCTAATCACTGCACTGTACTGTACTGAACTACATGAAGGTGAAATATGAACTAAATTTTCCCCATACAGTTGTGCTTGTGACTGTGTCATATGTCAAAACCCACCGTCATGGAGGTCACCGTTCCTCTTTTCCTGCATGGCGATCTCGAAGCTGGAGTGCAGGATCTTGTTGAGGGTGCTGATCCAGTCCTCCATCTCCCCCTCACTGTCGGCAGCCAAAAGGTATGTGCTCTTATCCTGCATCTTCAGCTCAAAAGCAAACCGCCGCACTTTGTTGTTCTGTGGGCAAAAGAAAAAGTCCAACAGATTTTATATATCAGTGATTCTTTTTTATTTTAAGAAAACATGCTTAGCTTTTCAAATGCTTGGTGACTGTGTAAGGGTTTTTCCTGCCGATGAATTCATTTGCATATTTTGCTGAGGCTTTTTTCACCATCTGCAAACAAAAATCTAGCTGTGAATAAAGTGGCTCCAGACACAATGTTCCCGTCCACCATCCAAAGTTAACATCAAGAAAGCGCCAAGTCGCCAAAAGGGAGCCGCTGAAAAAGTTTTATGATGCATTTCATGCCACTCAGAATAAGGGATTCAAGGAAATAATACCAGACTTTTTTTACGTTTGCTTTAACTAGGGATTTTATGAAAATTACATCAGCAGACTAGGACAAAGGAGCAGGAGAAACAAACTTTACACAAATAGAAGCAAAGATGACAAAGGTAGGACCAGTGGATGCCATAGATATTCAAATTTACCTGTGTTGTCAAAAAAACCCCCAAAAAAACAATACTGTACAGAAAATCTGAATGTCTTGAAAACGGTCATATGATATATTCATTGTATATCCCCATCCTGCAAAAATCTGACCCTATGGAGGCTATGGTGACTATGTAAAATCTGTATCACACCACAAAGAAATGTTATTACTGTCAGGTGAACTCTGAACCCTTATTCAAGACCATAGCCATGGTGAAGTGGCTGCTCCCAAAACTGACTACTGTACGGTATAGCCAACCCATGCAACACACCACCACGGTTCCTGAAGCAGGTCCCCGAGCTCAGATTTGCAGTGATTTGTTAATCTCTCTTGTGACCAAATGAGCAGGGTCCCTGTGGAAAGGGGGAGGCTAATTGCGCTGCTGTATAAACCATCCCCCCACCACGAGACTTGGGTTTTTTGGCAAATCACTGCGTCTCTGAGGCATGAGTGGGAGGCCTTTAAAACACCATGCAGCGTAAAATGCATGCGCTCTCAGCATGTGGCTAAATAAAGATCTGTTTTACTTTCATCCTCGAGGGAGCAGTGACTAATATGCTTCGGAGGTAAAGGTCCTTAGGGCAGGAATCAGGACGTGATCACAGATCAGCTACATCTTCCATAGCTGCATCATTTCTGAACGTTTTCAGTTATTGCTCCCAGTGTGTAAATGTATAAAATATGTTGAGCAGTTTAGCTCATGAAGTCATTGTTGCTCAGTTATATACGTTATACTGGTGGGTACTGGAGGAAATGATGCTGCTACTCTCATCATGGAAGGAATCAGTACTGTGAAGTGATGTATGAGCTGGATGTATAATAGCTGAATTACATCCTGTGGAAAAAAAAGACCAGCATTCATATGGAAAGACTTAGATATGATAAGTGGACGCACAGAATGCATTTTTCCACTCTGCAATGTCGGTTGGGTGTGGTGGGATTTCGATTCTTGATAAACGGAGGTGTGTTTCAGCTGAGCCCGACTCATGACGTTCCTCCGCACACTAATAATCTAAAAGTTAAACGAACAGCGGATTCTCTCGATGCCAGTTTGTTGTGGTTTCTAGTTGGATTCATATTATCTGGCTTAGCAAATTACAGACTTCAGCAGAATGGGCACAATTTGAAACACAGAAACAAGTGAAAATGAGTTTTCAGTGTTGGGGTCCTGCAGAACAGTTCAGATGAGATCATGGTACATTTCATAGACAGTTCTGCAAATAATCTTCCAATAATTTCCCCCACAATGACAGAGAAGTGATCAAAATGCAGCAAATCACATCATTCCACAGATGACCTGCCAGCATTTTAATAATTTTCCTTCTTCATTCTCTGAAATATGTCGTGTGAAAAAAATTAAATCTTTTCTAAAATCCTGCTGAGGTTTTTAATACATTTTAAAAAGAGAGTTACAGTATTGACTGCTTACCATGACCGTAAAGGCATTTGTTTCTTTTATTCTTTCATTGTTTGAACATTTAAGGGAGTGGGATTTGGTTATTTTTCCCAGATGGCCTGTCAGGGTGAAAAGGCTGATTATTTTAACTCGCCTGCCCCACCGCTCAAGCACATGTCTGGGGTTGGAGAGGAAGCTCAGGGGAGGGCAGGGACTGTACAGCTGCCCCAGAGTGACCCAGCAGATGGAGCAAATCCAGACCTCCACTCCCACAGCCACAGACCCACTATCTCCAGCAGGAAAAGCGTATCTGCTGGCTCAGGCCGGGACTCTCAGAATGACTTGCAGGAATGATCGTTTAATTTTTTTTCTTCCTGCCTGCAACAATCCATCTATTGATTAAATTTTCATTCTCTAGGAGACATGTTGATGGGAGCAGAAACCATTGATTTAACCTTTGCATCAGCAAAAAAAAAAAAGGCCTGGGTTGAGCATGGGGTGGAATATGAAAGATCCCAGTTCGGACCCGATCATTATCATCATTACTTACTACTCAACACTGGACCAAAGCAGAAAACTATGGCATTAATAAAGAAACTGATAAATATGAAATTACCTGAACTACTCCCATACAGGAGTCCAAGAAAATTGTTCCTTTGGGCTCTTTAGAAATCTTCTCGTCCTTGTAGAAGTTCAAGTTATATGATCCATCACCCAGCTGAGTGAGGTGGAAATACCTTCTTTTGAAAGACTATAAGGGAGAAATACATTTTTGGTGTCACTTTCATTATCTTTCTTCAAGAGTTATTGGAACGTCATCATAAACATCTTTATTGGAAATGTAAATTTCACTCACCCTCATGGTGACACTAATTGCACTATTCATGTTGCCCCTGTACAGCCAGCCATGTTTAGTGATGCCGCCTTTGTGGGAGCCAAGGGAGGCCGTATCCTGGATGAACGGGAGACAAGAAGCTCAGAAATCACAGAGAACCATTAATGTCCAACTGTCCAATTGCCATTGCTTCCCTCTTTGATCCTGGTGACCAAAAAAAGCTTTGAAGTGTAAACCCAGGCCTTCTGAGAGGAGCATAAACATGGAGCAAACAGTTTTACTGCTATGAGAAAGACAGGAACAGAGCATTAGAACATGCAAAGTTATAGAAGTGTAGAAATGGCAATGTAAATATTTTTTTTTGTTGAATTGATTGTCATTGTGATACATTGCAGCACTGCACATGGTGTTCTCTGCTTTTAACCATCACCCTTGGTGAGCAGTGGGCAGCCATGACAGGCACCCTGGGAGCAGTGTGTGGGGACAGTGCGTTGCTCAGTGGCACCAATGGTGGTTTAGAATTCAAACTCACAACCTTCTGCATAAGGGTCCACTTCCTTACCCGCTAGGCCATCTGTCATGCAGCTCAATAGGAACCTTGAGTAAAAATTATTTTAATATTAGCAAAGGTGAAAAAACAGTGCCTGGCTGAGCATGGATCCGGAACATCTCAGTTACTGAAGGCCAAAAGTTGAAAAATCTTTAGAATTTCCTCACTACGTTCCACCGCAAGCGACTTGATATTTACAGCATATGAGAGACCTAGACGAACGTCTGGAAAGGTTCAGTTCCTGATCTTCTAGCAGGGACTGGGTGTCCCCCCATAGTATCGGACAAAATTCTATGTGTATACTTCCTTGCTACGTGATTTAACCAAGCAACCAATCAATCAACAGGCGTCCCCAAACCCCGCCTAGGTTTTGTTGTAATCAAGCGGCTTCAGGTCAAGCCTAATGTCACATGTAGCACACATTTGATCTAAAAATACAGCTCATGAATATATTAGAAGTTGGTTTGGACCAATTCTGTCCAGAACCTAAGAGAAGGCTGTTTTGGTTGTTGGCCGGTTTATATGTTAAGTGTTGGGGGAAGAAGTCTCCTGCTCTGAGCCATCTTGGCTACTCCTTCACATTCTTACTGAAACAGGGTGGGAGAGAAGGTGTTGGGTGATGGAGAAAGATTTGTTAACAGTCGTCTCCGAGCAGCCGTGACCTCCGGGCGACCAGAGAGCGCTCCTGCGTAAAACCAGCTGCTCTGCGAGGGTCTCAGCACTCTTCCCCAGCGACCCTGAATGGAGTAAGTGAATGTGACCATGCTGATGGGGGGGGGGGCATGTCAACAAAGGCACAGCGAACAATAAATAAGGGATTTCTTTTCCGCCCAGGAAACTCCTTGGGGTGCGAGTTTACTGCAGGTGACCCTTTTTCTTTTTCTAAAACGAACGTACTCTTTCCAAGGCCAGTTAAATACATTTACAAGCAGTTACGTAATCTGGAATCACTCATTTAAATGATTTGCCTTGAAATAAGTCCAACAAAGATCAGACCTTTATGAAGTCTGGCAGTTCAAATTATTCTGGGGTCTGGAAAATGAGCAGTGGAGTAAATAAACAGTCCTTCACAACGTCATTAATAGCATTACAAGTGAAAGGTGGGACGCAAATTTAGAATCATTTCATGTTATAAAAATGTAGATCTTGGGGATTTCCTGAGACAGTTTTGTCTAGATGTGAGTATTCCAGGCCAGAAGATCTGTGACCAATCATTAATTCAGTGGTTGGTTAGTTTTTAATGGGTCAGAGTAAACGTGTGCATTTTACGTTTGCTTTGGCAGAGCAGGAAGTGTTAACAGGTCACATCTGTCCTGAGGAGAAGCAATGGCAACCAACAACCACCAAAACTCAGGTCTGAAATTGTACGTGCAGCTGGCTCACATCCTTCAGATCTTCTGTACCAGTCTCACAGCCCAAGCACAATTTTCCCCTTGCTGAAGGTGCGAGAAACACGGCTGGACGGTCTGATTTTAGGCCCAGAGTGAAAGTGAAGTGATTGTCATTGTGCATGCACAGCACAGTACACAGTGACAATGAAATGGGTGATTTTAACCATCACCCTTGGTGAGCAGTGGGCAGCCATGACAGTGTGTGGGGACGGTACTTTGCTCAGTGGCACCTCAGTGGAACCTTGGGAGCTCGGGATTTGAACCGGCAACCTTCTGATTACGGGGCCACCACTGAGGGCCAAAAGGACCAAAGTCTCTCACCTCGTCTTTGTCCACATCTTCATCCACTTCATAGACATGGACGGGCAGCTTCTCAGGTCGAGACACTTTGCTAAATGGACAAAACAGGATTGCAGTTGTAAAATACCTCTCAGTCAATTTAAATTCAAGATTTAGCTTCAGCATAACTTGATCTACATCAGGAGGTAAAAATACTGTCTTATATTATGGGCATTGCAGCTTGAAATCAACTTGTTCTCTCATCAATTCACGCCATATTTACGGATTCTGGTCCTGTTGAATGCAACAAAACTAAAGTATTTCCTTTGAATGACCTCATAACAAGATCCTCCCAGCAGCCAGCATATTTCAGCAGTTACCCAGGCAGCACGATAACATGAACAACAATCAAGGTGTTTTCAGCTAAGAGTGACATACGTGGTTTAAATCCATAGTTATTCCGAGAAAAGCTTGTTCTGACATGTAGACAATAAAAGCCCAGACTTAGTCCCAAAAGAAGAGTCCTAACCGCCGTGTGAACAAAGGACTTACTTTGGGAGCTGACGGAAGTCTCCAGAGTAATCCTCATACTTGTAATTAACGACGTGCCAGTCAGAATTGTAGGTCTTGATGCACTGTGGAACGGTAACAATGGTCGTTATTAGCAACTAGTCAAGACGCAAAAAATGTCAACTCACAAAGGAGGCGGAAGCAAACACCAGGTCCGTCAAGATTTCTTTAATCAGGGCTGGGTGTTGGAGATTCAGACGTTCTAAAGCATCCTCCCTCGCCTCTGAATGCTCTTCCCCTCATCCAATCAGATTAGAGTGTCTATCGGAAGTGGAAGATTGATCAAAGGAGAAAGTGGCTCTCCAAATTAGAACTGGCTGGACTTATGAATGGTCCTGACCACTCTCATCAGGAAACTGAATACGAAATAATATTATTGACATTAAAACACAGTGAAAGGACATTAATGCTGAAAGAAAACTAAGAAAAAAAACAAAAAATCTGTCGAGTCATTAATTCCCCTTTATTAAAAGACAAGAGTAGTTTGCATTTGGGAGTATTGTCTGGCCTGATACTGTAGCTTCTGTATGTGTTGGGTCAGGAGACAAAACCCCAACTTTGAGGATCTTACACAGACATCTGCTTACTGTCAAAAATTCCAGCGATATGAGAAGCAGCGCAGCCTTTACAGAAAGAGGCGTACGTCTTTTTTTACGAGAAATGGGCCGATGTGGGAATCGCCCTGCTCACAGTTGGATGAGTTAGACACTGGAAAACAGAAAGTTTGTAGGTGGCCTGCAGCTGTCTGCATGACCTCACGGTGCACCGGATCATCAGGACACGTCCTGTGGCTTTTGCAGCAGAAAATCTGGCCCTGAACTCCAAACCCATGACTTCCTATAGGATTTCATGAGATAACAGGGGCAACGAGGAGTTCAGATTGAGGCTCAATTATCCTCCTTATGAGAACACATCCCTCCAGAACCACAAATAAACCCCATACAATGATTTCCTAAAGTACAAAGTAGATGCTTCTACTGACATACTTCAATTAACCCCATAAATATTATACTTACTGACCCGGAAGGAAGTGTGGGTCTTTCTCAAGTTACCCATCATCATTCCTTGCACTAGTATAAACACCTGAATCATGGACTGAGTTCAACTTGACTGGGCAAAATTTGTGTGATGTCTACTTCCATGCCGTTTTCCATCTTATCTCCAGGTGCCAGTTCAAAGGTTCTACTGTATCGAGCATTGATTTAGGATTGTGTGCTAACATTATGCCAATTAAGCTCCCTATTATAAGAGAAAACATGTATAAATGGTCAATGGCTGGAATTTCTCACCAACAAAAACAAGGTTGCAGCGCCCCAGGGAATTATCTTACCTCTTGAACGAAGAGACTATGCGCCTCCCTCTCTGCATTTTCAGGCACTGAAGGGTAGATTGTCCTTATTTGGCGTTTCAGTGTTGATATCTGTTCAGTGGGAAGGCAGAAAAGGTTAAGATGACTGCCAGCAGAATACGCAGGAATGTTATGCTTCAGTGAAAAAAAAGTTAGCAGGCTTGTAGGAGCCTGGTGTTCAATGAGCCATCAATCAGACATTTACATTTACAGCATTTATCAGACACCCTTATCCAGAGCGACTTACAATCAGTAGTTACAGGGACAGTCACCCTGGAGCAATTTTATGGTTAAGTGTCTTGCTCAGGGACACAATGGTAGTAAGTGGGATTTGAACCAGGGTCTTCTGGTTCATAGGACAGACCCTGGCCAAGCCTACTGTTACCCCTTTTCCAGTTCACGCTCTGGTGCCGGTTCCCCTATTTAGCACAGGTGCCATGTTTTTCAACAGCAAGCAATAGCTGGGGTGTCTTTTGACATGGTCACATGGTTTCTGTCAACTTTTCTGTCATCAAAGCCTTTCAGTTGAAAAGAACCCATTTCGTCCTGAAATATTCAAAGTAAAGTAAAACTGACCTATTTTTTAACATCGATTAAACCTGATTAAGCAGATTTTTTAAGCATATGACATCATGCACAGGGTCTATTTTAAGTGTACGTGGCAATGGACCAGTAACACAGACAATTCAGTAAAAAAAAAATTTAACCAGTCCCCAGTATAAAGCCACATCTAAGACTAAGGTATTTAGTGCATGTGGTTTGCCCTCTTGGAGCCGAAATGAAGCAGAGGAAAACCCACCTGGTTCACATCCTGTTGAGGAGAAAGCGCTCAACGTTTTAACGTAGAAGCTCTTTGACACAAAGGAAAGAAATGACACAAGGGTGACATCGCGGTTTAAGAGGGTTTTGGAACAATTGCTCGGCTCTGAGGTCAGCTTTTCAAAGCTGCAGTAATTCTCTCCTTTTGCTGTCCTGCCAAACCAACAGACCTGCTCTTGTAATTAGCTTGGCTCCACACATCTTCTGCTCTGATTTATCCTGCCTTTCCAATGAGCTTCTAAAGGGGTTAATGTCAGTATCAACTTTATCAGACAAGTTTAAACTTAGTTCCAAAGAACTGGCAAGTGCAATACTGTGACTCTGACACACAAAAAAAAAAGTCACAGAAAGTACAAAGCATTACCTAGAATGCACCTCACTAAATTTCCAGTCGTGCTGACTGACGTGCCCAGGGACAGAAAAAAGATTTTCTGCATGACTTCTGGATTTCACCACCCTACTGCAATTGCAATTAACGCCCCTGTCCTGTCATCGAGTCGTGGGCTGGGGTTCTCTTTGTCTAGAGTTTTCACATTTTCCCAGCATTCACATGGACTTCCTGCCACAGTCCACAGACATGCAGATTAGGTGAATTTGGCCATGGTGTTTGTGTTTTCACTGGCATGGACAGGTACCAAGCCTGTAAGTTCTAAGGTGGTACTGCTGAAAGAAGGCAGTACAACAAAACAAAAGGTGCACTTGTTCAACAGCATTTTACACATTTAATACATTTACATTTACAGCATTTATCAGACGCCCTTACAATAAGTAGTTACAGGGACACACAGAAGAGCTACTTAATGGTTATGTGTATCTTGAAGTGTGTAATTATTTAAACACTTATTCTATTTATTTATGTAAATCCTGAGGGTGTCTTTGACCTTACACCAGCAAACAAGCCCCACGCTTAGTGTTGTGTATAGTGCCAGTTTGAAAATAGTGCCCATATTGTTACACCTTGCACAACATTAATTCAAAGATTATTTAAGTCTTTCAGCTGCAGCACATTTGGCAGAGGTTTTCACAGCCTTGCTCATCGAAACCCGCCGCCTTAATTTTTTTGTATTGTCTTCCATAAAGCCCGGGTGATCATTGCGTGATCTCAGGCTGCCCTCAGCGGCACTTTGAGGTCTTCCTGTGCAATGCCAAAAGCCAGAGCCTCTCCAGCACTAAACACAATGAGGAGGTTTCTATTTGTGAACTCTGAGGTGTTGCCTTCCTCCCCACAGAGCCAGTTTCCTGCGGGGAGATGGTAATCTCCATAATGTAAGCAGCAGAGACTCCTATGTGTGTAGTCCAAAGGGAGCCAGGAAGTGTGTGAGGGGAAGCCTGAGGGAAATGAGCCGCCATGGGGCAGTTTGGGGTGAAAAGTTCTAGGGAAAATCTATGAATATCACTAGAGTAAAATTGCACTCAACAGCTCTCCTGTTTATGGCACCGTAGCAAGAAAAACACTATTTTCCTCTTTTGAGGTTTTTTTGGACTGTTCGCATGGCAATATTGTGAGATAAGATGCATTGCATTTACTTTCATTAAATACTGAATAGAAAAAACATCAAACACAATCACACACAATATATTCATACACTACTCTGCAAAGGTTTGGGGTCATTTAGAAATTTCTTTGTTTTCACTTTTTCTATCCATTATATAAGACAAAGTTCCAAATAAATGTCCAAGCCATCACTAGGGAGAAGAAAGAGGACAGGACAGGCAGGGAGCGTTTGAAAACGTGTAGAGCTGATGGTCAACCAGAAGCTGCTTGCAGCCAGCGGCATGATCAAATGCGATCAGGAGGGTCTGGATTTACTGTAGGGAACCAGCACTCAGCTATTAGCGTATGTGAGGGGACGCAGCTCCACCTTCAGCTGAAAGAAAGTGCCCTGCCGTGTGTGTGGAGCGATATTTTGATGCTTCTTCTATTTTGCGACTTTGTGGCTTGTGTCTAAGAGTCAAGTGTAAGAGAGCACGGCACCATGGAGAGCCATGAAAGTACCGGAGACACGGTCAAGGCCGCCTCCCTGTCAGCGAGTGAACCAGATGTCTGGCCTTTGACGTCCAACAAGACGCCCTCACCGCTCTCTGAGCTATGCACAACCTGTCCGACCCAACAAAGGTATTTCGGCTACAAATGAATAAAAGACAGATAGACGGAGAGAAATTAGATACTCCACGAAGCGCCCTCAGGCACTTTTGCTCCCAAAACTAGAGAGCAGAGGAAACGGACATGCGATACTTTGCATTGTGTGATCTACACAGCCAGAGAGCAGTAGCCAGTTGGGAGATTTTGTTCCCCTGATTTATCCGAGGGACCAAACTGTACTTGAACAGACCAGTGAGGAGAAATGTGAAAGTCATTACGAGCATCACGGACAAAGGAAACAGTTAACAAATGAAACTCCGGATCATATGAAACAGGGCCGTGAGACTGCAAGCAAGGGTCAAGACATTTAGCTGTTCTCACTTCCCGTGGCTGGAAGACCCAGGCGGGATTTTCATTTCACAGTTTCCATCACAGGACATGCGTGCATGGCACAGACGGAAAAAGTGTGATGGCGCGCAATCTCTGCGGCAGGCATGGAGAGATAACCCACACTGCCTCATACAACATGGCTAATACGTCAGAGTCAGCCAGGCAGCCCTTCCTCTTTACAACAGAGTTAAAAAAAACAACAAAAAAACAGAGACCTTTCCAGGCCACAGAGAGGAAAAGGCCCTTTACTATTTACCCAGTCCTCGTTCTGCCTTCCCGTTGGTCTGTGTCAGTTGGTATCTTGCCCTCAAATCACCAGTTTTGACTTTTTTGCACTTAGTTGGCTCCATTATGGCACATCCACTCGAGTGCTGCTGAATAAAATTTTATGCTTATCTTTCTTACATATTTTCATTTGCTCATTCAATAAAATAACATTTTTTTGGGCCGAATAGGTCCTAAAAGTTTTATTTTACAATGGTGTGACCCAGCAAAAGCGCAATTCTTCTTTTACTAATATTTAGATTTTATCAGTATACAGATCATACTGAAAGTAGCCCTGCTGTACTGGAGACACTGATCCTGTTGCTGTAGCTCAGGGCAGTTAAAGTCCCAATGTGATCACAAAGCACAACAAGACTTCTGTCCCAAAACCATAAAAAGTGCAGCCATGTGAGGGTACCCTTCAGTGCCCTCCACTGCCCTTCAGTGATGGTTCTAAATACAGCTCATCTCTACCTCTTGACCAGCCCTTCTTGTGAGCATGTGGTGTGCTGGCATCTGCAGGAGCAGTGAGATACCTGGAAGTCCTCCAGAGGGAACTGCAGCATGTCCCTGAGCACATCGCTGAGGATCTGGGTCTTCCTCTGCACAAGGATGTTCTCATAATCCAGAGGCTCAATCACCTTGGGCTTTACCTTCAGACAGACAAAAAAAGAAACAAGAATACACAGGTATGAATCAGCGAGACGGATGGAAAGGCATATTTCCAGAACATCACCTCTGATACTGTTAAGAAGGGTATAGTTTAAGACTGTATGGTTTATTTGGTATAAATGACATTTATTTGTGTCTCAGTCGGAGTGAAAACTCTTGGGTACATGCTCTCCATAGGCCCATGTTATTATGAGGGTAGGTTGGGTTTAGCCTGTGCTAAGTGATCCTCTTTCCGGGCTCTCTGGGGCTCAGCTGACAGAGCCCAGCATCTCAATGCACTGCAGATGTGATAACAACTCATGGCCGCACGGCGCAACCCAGAACGAGCCCTCTGGGCAAACTTTACAGCACCCCGCCCAGAGTCAGCCTTCACGGGGGGAAATGGTTTGTTGTCCTGGGGAAGGACTGGGACTTTTAAAGCTGAACGGCCAGTTCGAGGCTGATCCACGCACACATGCTATCTGTTAGTCACGTAATGGACAGCGCATGGAGACTGCCCCCGCCCACAGAAATTAAAACCCGTTCAGGAATAACGGGCGGCGTGTGATGACTTCATCGCGTGTGTGTTGACATCCTACACATCTCTGTAGGTCAGTGGGGAGGCAAGTGCCTGGAAATTATACTGTGACCGGACCAAACATACAGTACATATCATATTCAGATAAGAGGGATATGCACAATTTTCCCAAATCAACAACCAGTGAATATTTCAAAAATCAAATGTTTCGGAATGATTTCTCAATTACTTAAGTCAATGTCAATGCACAATATCAATGCACAAACACACTGGAATTATATTGGGATCAATGTTTAAACACTGACCAGGTTTATTAATTGGAATAAAAATATATAATATGATCATAAATACACCATATTGGATAAAGACACATGCGCTCTCCTAGTTCTGTGATGAACAAAAAAGTGTTTTAATGTAAGTAAACAATTTGTAAGAAAAGAAATATTAAGAAATAAAATCTCAATTCATTCTTTACACAGCTAAAACAAGAAAAAAAACTCTTCAATCTAGCAAGCTGGCAATCCAGTAATTAATATTGTTGGTTGGCCTCCAACTGCACATCACTTAATTATTTATCAATGCACCTTAATTAAGAGCTGCTTTTATGTTATTTAACGCCGATAGGGCAACCACATGAAGCACATTACTCGGCTGTTACTCCTTTGTGCTGCGCTTAACAACAATGAACTCTCTGTAACTAACGGCCTCTTGTGTCTTATTACTTACTATATTATATTACAATAATATAGTTAGGTAGCCCTTTCCATACATCAACACCCCTTCCTGTTCAAAATTTATACACCTACCCTGATAAATCGTATACGTTTCAAACCCTGCGGGGAGCATGGAGGCTATGACAGGTGCTGTTTTGAAGAATGCATTACACCTGTGTGCGCTTCATAGAACCAACTGAGGAGTGTAAATATGGGATGAGCAGAGAGACGTTCGATCGTATTCCATGTAAGGCTTCCACCAACGCTCATGATTTCAGGTGCCCAGATGTGCGCATTGTCTCTGCCAACAAGGGGCAGACAGCAGAACAAATCGCCCTGGAGAAACATTAAATGTATTTACTGTAGGAGTGCACTGCAGGCTCGTGGCTGCACGTAGCCTCCACATCTGGCCTTGATAAAGCAACAATGACCTCAGAGGCAGATTCTTGGAAAAATTAAAATGAGGTGCAAAACAGGCTAATAAGAAAAATAAAATAAAAGAGCTTGGTGCTGACGACAGCAGAGACCAGGTCAGCAAGGCGCTCCTAATCTCCAGCCAGTCATCAGACTGTCATCATTTCCAGGTGAGGGAGCTTCAGCTCGCATGAAGCTCTGTGTCATCCCTCTCGCACTCTCAGACAAAGATGAGGTGTTCTGCTCCAACCAGGAGTCAGGTGAGTCATGAAGATAACAGGCCGCTTGCTGATAACAGGCCAGCGATGGCGGCCTGTGGCAGACAAGATCACAGAGCCAGGTGTCTGGCACCAAGCCCTGCCACAACCCTGTACAAGTACCATAAACACACACACACACACACACACACACACTCCATTTACTCTGAATGTGGATGTGAGAGGATATCCGCACTGTAGCTATCAACATAACTTTCTTTTTTTTTTTAAATGTAATGAATTTCCACCCACCCTGTTACAGAGTCATTATAACATTTACCTCTGCGCTAATTACTGTGTCTTCTGATCCCGACAGTCACTAGACTGGAATGTCTTGAGGCTCCACTCCCCTCTCTATACAAACTCTTCCTTCACCTACTCCCTTCGAACCTCCACATCAGCCCTGATGCTTTCCACATGACAAAAAGCAAACGACCAGACCAGGTCAACCTACGTCCTGCTGCGCACCTTCAAATTTACAGTAAATACTGAAATTGTGCAACCTTCTTGCTCACCAACTCTATTTCCCTTTGCTTATCGTTTATTAAGCTCTCCTCAAACAAACCAGTCGAACGAATCCAGCTTGGACAAAGCAGTGCACTTGTTGTTCACCAGATGGTGTTGCCTTTGTTTGTTGCTTCTCCCATGAGTGGTGCCATTAGGTGATCTGACAGAGGAGCCAAGCACCTTAGCAAGGCAAATTATTATTCACCCAGAGTAAACTCAGGGTTAGTTCCAGCATCAAACTTAAAAACCATCATCAATCATCAAACCCAAATCATGAAATTGCCAAAAGTGCATATATATAAAGTGCAGTATCAAGTGCATATTTAACACTAATAGTTTAGTGTCTTTATAAAACCAGGAAAGGTCATGTTCCGGGTGACAGAAATAATTACACACCAACAAAAAGGGTATTGTTCAAGAAACAGCGGTTGTGCATGTAAATCTTGAGGACGCCTTTGACTTTACAATTGCGAACAAGCCCCACCTTTAGTGTGTAGCGCTGCTTAATGCCAGTTGGTAACAGTGTCCTGTATTTCAGTGCATTCATTTAGACATTTAGACTTTTTAACAGTCGATTTCTTTTGATACTAAAGGCATTTAGTGACGTGCAAAGCCCAGCAGAGTCCGTCATTCGTTTCATGTCACATTGTGCTTCAATTTTCCAATTATTATTTTTTTTCAAGCGTTGTCCTCTGTAATTAACTTCAGTTGCTGGGCTTATCCCATACTTGGCTACTTCTAAAATCCATAGATGCAAAAAATAAATTGCTTGTGACATCTGAGCCCAACGCATTGTGTGGAACACATCAGATCGAATAAAAGCAAGGTCTGGACTTTCAAATAAACCTTCCAACTGAACAGAGAGAATAGCTGAAAACACCTCAAATGGCTCAAAGAACAGCTTGCATCAGTACTTCCTCGAATTACAAAATTGACCTACTAACTTTCGAGGTTTGAAAGCTCAGACTGGACATTTTGATCAGCAAAGGTTCTCAATCCCCCTTTAACTCGAGCGGACAACGACCACAGACAAAGACTGGCATTGACTGGCGATTTTAGCTGTGGTAGAGCCACTTACCACCACCTGTGGGACCGCATCCACCTCTGCCTCCGCTGCTGGCAGACTCCTGTACTGCTGCGGAGACTCAATCACCAGCTCCTTCTTATGAGCTTTGCCTGCTCTTCCCTGCATGGTTAACGTCCGCGGACAGAAAAGCAGCGGTCTGCCAGCATGTCCAGCGCGGAGACGCAGATGTCTGCTACTCCACCACTGCAGATTCCCCGTCTGGAGCAGACTGCTCAGTCACGGCGACCCAGCCCCAAACACACACCCACACACACACACACCAAAGTCAGCCCCTCCGGTACTCGGCTGTGCAGCATGGGGGAGTAAAACACACACACACACACACACACACACACAGACACACTCCTCCTACCCCTGTCATCTGACCCCATGTCGTTTACCTGCAGTCTAATGACAAAGTCCTCTCAAAAGCAGACAATGGAGGGACATTCCGCTGCCTACATAGTCCATGAAACTTCACACAAAACAAACGGGAAAGGTTTCTCCATTTGTGAAACACGAGTGGATTCGAGAGAAGAAAAGAGAAACAATCACTGAAACAGAGCACTGCAGTGATTATTGTGGCAAGAATAATTGCCAGACCAGCAAAGAAAGACTCAATCTGTGGGGAAGTTACAGTAAGTGCAGACTAAGATGACCCTGAATTCTGCTTTGCACCAAGCAATTGTGAGCAGTGATATATAAATGCACTACAATTAGTGGATTTTAGGTGCCAAACGAGAGCAATTTGATCCATTTAATTGGCCTTCCCTTCAATGTAGTTTGGAATAAAAGCATTTGGAAACCGCATGGGGGGAGGTTACCCGGCTCACCTGGCAACGTGATGCCACCACAGGGCAGTGGTGGCCTAGCGGTTAAGGAAGCGGCCCCGTAATCAGAAGGTTGCCGGTTCGAATCCCGATCCGCCAAGGTGCCACTGAGGTGCCACTGAGCAAAGCACCGTCCCCACACACTGCTCCCCGGGCGCCTGTCATGGCTGCCCACTGCTCACTCAGGTGATGGGTTAAATGCAGAGGACAAATTTCACTGTGTGCACTGTGTGCTGTGCTGCTGTGTATCACATGTGACAATCACTTCACTTTAACTTTAACTCGATGGCACCACTAGACGGCAATTTCATCAAGAGGTGACCCCTTATATGACGCTCGGTAAATTTTTACTTTTAATGACTGTCGTTATACACACACACACACACACACACACACACACACACACACACACATTACTGTGCAAAAGTCTTAAGCATTAATACAAACCAGTGAAAACCAAACTACTGTTTATCTGAGCAATAAGCAATTTTATAACAAAAAAAACACATTTTGGACATTGTTAAAATATAGAATTTCCATTTTCTGCAATAAATATAGACTATCTTCCCTGCGCTCTTATCCATTTGTTCCCTGAGCAACAATACAATATTGTTTTCCAGACTTCTGCTTGCAGGACATCATTCATTTGTTTACACAGTTGGAAGAGTCCAAGAGTCAAGTTGTATTAACAGCACAATACAGTATTCACCATGCTCCTGCACTGGCACAGGAATCCTAATAATCATCTGTTCCAAGGATGTCTGGAGTTTGGAATGGGTGGATTACACTTGTCTGCTGTTTGTGTGACTGGGTTTTGTTGACCCATCTGCTAGAGGGACATTCCTCAGAGGCCCATCCCAATTCTGCACTCACCTCAGAGTGGCCAGGGTGTGTGGGGCTGTGGGGGTCCCAGTGGGGGGAGGGTGTGTCTCTTTCTACAGTATACACAAGAGGGTCCTATTTAAAACCGAGGGGGGGGAGTGGGCAGGGTCTACAGCTGTTCCTCTTCTTCAGTCACCTGCCCCTGACCTTATGACAACTGCACACACACACACACACACACACACACTTACACAGACCTCAAACCACCTCAGTGGAGGGAACATGTCAAGACGACGTGCTACGGACAATCCTCACAGGAAGAGTTACAGTCCCCAGTCTTCCTGAAGGCCACAAAGAGGGAGTGACAGCTCTCATGGGGCAGGAGGCCGGGAGTGAAAGAAAAACAGAACATAATTTCATAACTAAATCCAACCATCCACACTCAGAAACTCTATGTATGGTAATTCTTTTGTATTGTTCAAAAGGCTTACCGAAAGTAAGGTTACAAATATATAACAAACCTATTGCCTTCAACGAACTCTTACAAGGAAACCAATCATTTCCTCTTGCTTTCTGTTTCATTCCTACGCATTCCTAAACGTATAAATTATGTGCACAGTGAATTAAATTCTTCACTGCTTTTTATGTTGAGCATACGTCAGTTTTCTACAAATTCGCTTCTTCTGCAACTTCGCTTACTTATTTTTGTCTATCCAAACTCAAAGTTTACAACTTAATTTTATGTAACTATATAAAAATACACAGCATGCATTTGCTTTGATACAAAGTACATTTCATGTCATGTTTACGGACACTTGCATGGGAGCCCTCATTCATGCTGACAAGCCATCGCTCTGGTCTTGTGGTAACATTCAAGCTCATAAATTATCACCGGACTGTTGGCGGAAACCTAAAACCAAAATGACCAACAGTCAAAACACATTCCTCCATATTATCATCAAGCAACATCTGGAGCAACACTCCGATGCCGAGCGGCCGCCTCCTGCCACTGTTTGTATAATGCGATGCCACGCCCACTTCACCAACTGGCGCTAAGTGCTACAAGCACCCGGCCAGAGGCTGATCAAACAAGCTCGAGTGGCCGCGTTAAAGACCAGCAAAGAAAGAGTCCCTGCTGCCTCCCCCGTGCACTCGCTTCCAGCAAGAGATGATAATAAAGCAAAACTTCAAAGACGGATCCCACATGGGCAGCAGCGCAGCTAAAGAAAAGGCCTTGTGTGCCATTAGGGCGTGTTAGCTCTGGGAATCCTGCAGTCCCACGGAGCTTCAGAGAACCACACTGTAATATGGATTAAGTAGTTATGGATATAAAGTGCTTTGTCTGAGCGCTTTGTATGGAATCAGCTATGGATAGCGTTTGGTACTGTGCAAGTAGACTTTCTTCTCTGAGAGCGTTAAGAACTAATCAGGATCAAGCACACAGGTACAAATGCGATCACAACATTTTGCCAGTTTATCAGCATGCATTTTGCTTCCAGCATCACATTACAGATGTGATCACATAGTATCTAGTCCGAGACAAGCATTTTTTTATGAGCTTTATTTTTATTTATTTATTTATTTTTCCCAGAAATCATCAATACATGTGTACCACATAGGTTGAATCCAAGTTACATGCCCAGCATAACAATGAATAGTAACAGCTATGCATTGATTTATAGTGAAAAGTCAAATATTAGCAAATATTTCTTTGTCAAGATAAGATATGGCCCATTTGTGGATCTCTCAAATCACTGTATTTTTATTTCTCGTTTTAAAACTGGCCCACTCAGACTTGTTATTACTAGCCGTTGTCCCTAATTACCACACATTTCCACCCAGGAAAGGCAGGGCCCGTACAGGCGAGAGCCAAGAGATTTCTTCCTTCATAATTCCAGGATGTCCACGTGAAATCCGACTCCAGGAATGCAGATGCCAGTCCAGCCAGTCCAGCGAATTAAATCAGAAACCAGTGCCCAGCCCAGGTTAAGATGGACAGGACACACCCACTTGCCTGCTAAAGCACCCGAGATTACGTAACAAAGGCTTGATGAAATAGTTTGGTCATCCTCCGTTACGGAGGAGGGCTCCTTGGGTAGTTTCTGTCCTCAGTCCGCTAACAGCCCATTGTTTTCTCCTGGAAGCGCGGCGGAACGCCCAGCCTGTGCAACACGCTCTCTATCACCGAGGGCCGTCAGAGTTTCCACTGGTAGAGGGGTAGCGTGCAGGGGAGAAAGAGAGGGAGAAACTGCTGTTAAAAGCACCGGCCGGCTGTGGCACCGGTCCAAGCGAACGCAGCTATTTTCAACCTGAGCGTGGCGTCGACGTGCAAAAGCACCTCATGCCGCCGGCATCAAAATTAACAGTACATTACTACTTCAAACGGGCAAAACCTGTTTAAAAAGGCCATTTAGTCAATTAGGCAGGGATATAGAAAAATACATATTAAAACACGTATAGCCAAAAAAACTTAAAACCTGTCAAATGAACTGATGGCTAAGCACAGTACACAATCAACTGAGGAAAGCTGCCACTTGTGGTATTTAAGACATTTTGTCAGAAGTCACCTATTACATGGATACCCTTTTAAACAAAGGGGCTAACCGACCACTGGACCGCTGGAGTCAGGGGCCGCCTACCAATATATAATGTGAAGTGACTGTCATTGTGATACTCTGCAGCACAGCACACAGTGCACACAGTGAAATGTGTCCACTGCTTTTAACCATCACCCTTGGTGAGCAGTGGGCAGCCATGACAGGCGCCCGGGGAGCAGTGTGTGGGGACGGTGCAGTGGCACCTCAGTGGCACCTTGGCAGATCGGGATTCGAACCGGCAACCTTCTGATTACAGGGCTGTTTCTTTAGCCGCTAGGCCACCGCTGCCCCAGTAAGCATGAAATTCCTGGTGAAAGGAAACGGGTTTGATGATAATCACAGGCGGAGTGAAACAACAGAGCCAGCGCCTTTCCAAACAAAGCGCCCGTAAATGAAGCACTCTACAATGCAATCTGGCCAGTGACCCCTGACCCCTCAGCAGCTATAGCACCCTGAAACACCAAGTATTCCCAACACAACAGCTGGACAGTTAACGTATGAGCTGCATAAGTGATATGGTTCACATTTTATGGCATTTATCACATTACGCCATTTATCTGATGACCTAGAATCAGTCGTTATCAGTAGAGTAGACACCCTGGAGACACTCAGGGTTCAGTGTCTTGCTCAGGGACACGATGGTAGTATTGAAAGGATCTGAACGAGTTTTGCATTGTTTTGGAGTGTAAGTAATGTAATTTTTCTTTTAAATGTGCAATTTTGATAAAAATAAATTAATTCAAAAGATTGAAAAAGAGTCAAACTGTTAACCCTGGGACACATTTTGGAAATATCAGAGAGTAAGAAAATTATAGTTCATTGAAAATTACTAAATAACCATACTTTTTCAAGGTTTTTGTGTGATTTGCCAGATTTCAATTTAATTATATTAAATTCCTTAGCACATATTGCAATGAACTGTTTATTATTTTCAGAGGTCAGTGCTTGAGAAGTAATAAGACACATTTCCTCACTTCATCCTTGTGGCAGTCTGATTGGTGCTTTCTACCCAACTCTTAAGCTATTGGTGTCAGAAGTGGTAGTCAGACAATGCCTTGTAATCAAGTTCTGAATTTATATAAAAAAAACACAGGAAATAAGTTAAATATTACACAACAAATAAATAAGAACAAATAAGAAGTAGTCATTGACAAAGTTAGAAATAATCATGAAGTCAAACCCAGATTTGCTGATGTACCAGATTCTCAGCAGGTCTGAATTTGGCCAGATTTAATGTTCCTTTCATCAATGCTAAGATCATTGTTTTTCTAATAATCAATAAAGCTTTTAAAGTGACAGTCTTGCATCAGATCTCAAGACTTATTGTTGCTGCCATACAGTTTTCACCTGTATGATGTCATTTGGTGTTATTGATGGACATACACAAAGACATTAACCTTTCGAACGGTAGTTTACATGCAAATGAATACATGTAAATGATACAGCAAATGTCTCCTGACTAAGCCATAAGGAACAATGGCGTCTATTTATGGGGAGGAGACCGTCGGACGCGCCGCGAGCTGCGAGCTGAGCTCCACTACAGCCAAGGAAAACACAAAACACTGACTGGTCAAAAATTCCTCAGCGCTGAGCCAGTCCTTTAGGACGCCAATGATTTCAAACACATTTGCATCACACTGAGTCTCCAGATGTAGGTTAAATCTGGCAGACATACAAAAGAGGCTGAACTCAGATAAGGATCATTTAAAGACATGTTTGCATGTTCTGCTGCAAAAGACAGGTGGTATCCGCATCGTAAATAAATCTGTAAGAAAAGGCTCCACACACACCTTTGCAGCTCTGCAGGTCGGCCACAGGCGAGACTCCCTGTGACTGGCGGATGTCTCGGGCTCCGCCTGCGTGGACTGGCCATGTTCCGTAGCCGGGTTCTTGCAGACGTTGCCACAGTTCCTCCCCAGAACGGCGCGGAGACCCTCAAACAGAACCACACTGGTGGTGCAGCCCATGTTTCCATCACCTCCCCGCCCGACTTCAACCTGGACCCCCCATCATCCCTCGCCTGCACTCAACATGCCCACATCAGGCCAACAAGGAGGACCGCAGGCAGCGGGGCGAGGTCGCTGACTGCTCCAGACCATCAGAATGAATGTGTGTGTGTGAGTGAGAGAGAGAGAGAGAGTGTGTGTGCTGATAGGGCGAGTCTCTGCAGGACTAACTGACTCCGATGGATGCTGAGTGCTGCAGCAGCTTCAGCCAATGCTGAGCCTCCACACCGCAGCCTGGCGATCCTCTCACCCCACCCTGTTACGCTTGCTTCGTCCCGACATCGTCCTCAAGCTCTGCCCTACTATCCCTTTCAAAGTACCGGAGCGATGGAAATCTCCGCCATTCTGCACAATACAGAACAACGTGGCGCTAATCTAGGAGGGATTAAAGCTTTTCTGCCCAAGGCGAACTGGATTCACAAAAATGTGCAATTTAACTACGCCATCACATTCACCCAGGCGCAAACACTCAACATAAAATGTCTTTCCTACAGGTCCGTGCTTTCACTTACGGAAATCTCATATTTACACAACATGCTGAGGACGTGCAACAGATTTTGAAGTCTTCTGCACACAGAGACGGTTCCCAAATAAAAGATTAACGCCCGTGGTCGGATCACAAAAAGCCGCCCTCCCTGCCCTGCCAAGAGCGCGCTACATGTTGGAGGCAAAGCCTTCAAACCAGCGTTGATAAAATGCCTAGCTGCACCTCTGAACTGTTTTTTTGTAACAATGTGTATTATAATGTTATTGTTTATCCTAGTTATTGAAAGCAGAAATTAAGAAACATGACAGTTTGTGCATTGATTAGAGAAGTATGGTCAACAAGGCTGTTGAAATATTATTTATTAAGAATAATATTCAGTAATATAACCCCCTGACTAATGCATTCATAGAACTTGGGGAAAACAACTAATAGATATTTATTCATTTATATTCCTTTCACGGCCAATAGAGAACAAATCTTTTTAAAGAAACTGACCAACTGTTCCTGATAATCCATAATCTCAATATTTTCTAATATAAAGGGTTTATTGACCAGTCCTACCTGAACTGTGCTTTTGTTGGAAAATGCCGTCCAAGATGACTCAAAGACATTTAATGTTTTAGTGTCACCTGACCCACTCACCTACATCTTATTCAGAGATGAATCAGAGACGGAGCGTGAAAGAACAGAAGAACCAGAAGGGGAGGGGAGAACGACTGATTTCCTTACTGATCAGTCAGTGGCTCATCTTCAACTCTCTGTGTTGCGCTTGTCTGCAGTAGCCCACCCTTAATTCTCCTGAGGCTCATAAATGGCACGAGACTAGTCCATGATCGCAATTTAGCTTCATTAGTCAACAAAATCAAGGACATAACATCTGAAAAATCCCATTCTAAATGTGTGGTATGGGGATTTATTGTTGTTTTCCCAAACCACAAAAATAGTTTCTTCAGAGTACAACTACATGATGGACAGACAGTCTTTTGTCTCTTTAAAAGCACATTAAGAATGAATAAATCTTCTGAAAAATGATGAGTTGCACAGAAAAGCAAAGTAAACAGAACAGCACCCTGAATATGTTTTTTTTTCCTTACAGGAGAATGAATAAAATTCCGGCTTCTTCCCACAGGGCAAAAATCCCAGCAATTCATGTTGAAGCTTGTACAGGTGACAGATGACACTGAATAAATACATCAAAGATAGGAGCTTGTAAGTGGGTGCCATCATCAACAGGCATTTGGCAGCTTGGAATTTCTGTCCCACTTCATACTTTTGACACATCCACCCTCCTCGATGGTTGTCTTCAGCAGATCTAGACAGCTGGAACAGCAGCTTCTGACAACTGCCTGTAAAATCTAAACAGCTGTTGGGAGAGGGGGGATAAAGACAGCTTTGTGTTTACAGGGTACAGTCAGAGTTTATTATTTGATGTGCATATGAACACATATCTATACATATTGCACATAGACTGAATTACTTGGGGTGAGAATGCGCAATCGGAATTATATATACACTGATCAGTCATTAACATCACCAAACCGCCTCGACCACTGGGGTATGGACTCCGCAGGGCCTCTGAAGGTATGCTCTGGTATCCTGCACTAAGTCCTGTAAATTGTGAGGGGGTGCCTCCATGGATCAGACCAGCACTGATGCTCAACTGGATAGAGATTTGAAGACCAAGTCAACATCGTTCTTGGGCCAATTTTTGCCATGTGGCAGGTCGCACTATTCTGAAAAGGGGCACTGCAACCAGGGAAAACTGTTTCCCTGGAAGGGGTGTACTTGGCCAGCCAACAATGTTTAGGTTGGTTCGTCTACACTGAATGGCAGTGCAATTACCCGCTTTACCTGTCATAGTGGTGTATACACATTACACACAGAGTGAATAATATACATATTGCAAGATGGGGAAATCCCAGATCCATGGCATTTTGTCTTGGGTATAGGTCCCCCACCAGTATCTTTGTCAAGCTGCGACACCCCCAAACAAGACACGTCAAAAGTGTCACGACCACATAGACCAGGCAGATACATCAAAGGACAAATCTGAATGGTCTGTGGCAACTTTTTGGGAGTCAAATGTGGCGGCTGAAGTGTTTCTCTTTCCCCCCTCCACTGGGAGCTGGGGGGTTTCCCCCACCCCCAGATTTCTTGGCCTTTCTCTCCTGGTTTCTCCTGGGCCAGGCTGCTGAAGCCCCGTTCATGGCTTTTATTTCTCTCTCTTCCTCTATCTTCCTAGTGGTTAACACACTCGCCTATGAACCAGAAGACCCAGGTTCAAATCCCACTTACTACCATTGTGTCCCTGAGCAAGACATTTAACCCTGAATTGTTCCAGGGGGACTGTCCCTGTAACTACTGATTGTAAGTTGCTCTGGATAAGGGCGTCTGATAAATGCTGTAAATGTAGTATTCTAATTCTTAATTAGAAACTGTTGATTCTTCCTCTTATTTTGTAATGCCTCTTTCATGTCAGGTAACATCAGATTGAGTGTTTTAATATACAGTGCTTTCTTTACAATATTTCTTTATTTCTTTAAAATATCAGTATTTCTTTACAATATCAGAGGTTTGAGGTGTTGGAAGGCGGGGTCTGCTGAAAGATAAATATGTTAAGATAAGTCTTTATCATCATCATCATCACCAGTAGCTGAAAGCAAGGTCAGTGCTATGTTACTGATATAGGACTTAGTTTCTGGCTCAGTTGACCCAATGCTGCGGCATCAGCAATCCCACTACACAGCAAGAGGGGATTTAAAGTATCCTGGAAAAGTGAACCACATCTGTTACTGAACAGAGCAAGATATTCTGTGATTTCAACATAAGAATACATTTCAATTGATTACACAAAGTATATTTTCTTAACTGGGTCACTCATAGTATCTCAAAAAGTCCTTTCACATCAAAAGAAATGCTGTGGAGAACAGGAGAATTATGACTTTAGGGGTTCGCTGCTGCACATACTCGACTGACATACAGCAGTGTGTGCCGTGGCATTGAAGAGCAAATTATTATCTTAACCCAGACATTCTAAGTTCAGTTTATATTTGTTATATTGAACCCACTATAGTATAGTATAGTGGAATGTAGGATCGTATAGCATAGCATAGCATAGCATACATGTCACACTTGTTCATAGTTCTGACCACTAGTTATGGGGATAAAGTGTTATCAAAATGTTCCGTGCATCACGTAGAGAATCGTCCTTTTTTAACCCCAGAGAAAAACAATAATATCAATTAAAAGACTTCAGGTAGCATGGTAAGACCGTATGACCCTCTAGGTATTTTCAAACATACTCCCCAAAACTACACTCAACGATCCGCCCTAAGCCGGATGAGGTGCGCCTCTATGTTAAAGCGGCACTGTAATGCAACGTAATACAATTGTATCACCACATATCACATTTTTATCCTACATGAATCTTTATATTATATATATAAAATATTATATTATATTAACTTTTTTTTACAGCGTATTACCACTTAATACAATAACAAGGATCTTATAATACTGTTGATTCTTCAGTACTCAAAACATTGACAGTCTATCATTTTCAAGGCTCTGCCCCCCACGACATGCTCCCCTCCCCTGAGTATTAGGGTCTGTGTCAGTGTCTGTGTCTGCATGTCATGTCGCTGGTCGCCCTGGCAATTCCCAGTCCCGTAGTGTGCACTCGACGTTACCTCTTTCACACTTCCGAGTTGTGGGTTCAACAATCCGGCTTTCCATATATTATAACTCACGCATGAGGAGATGGGGTATTTCTCTCACTTCAGATAAGTATTATACAAAACGAAAGCTCCCCAAGACAAACAGGCCTAAACTGTGAGTAAAAGGAATTATTATGACTATACTATATAAAAAACGTGAAAGGTCACCAACATGAAACACATGTCTGGGAACAGAGCTGGAGAGACCTTCTCATCACACCACCATATGGAATATATAACTTCAACAAGAGATGGCTAAAGTCTCTCTCCCCCTCTCTCTCCTTGTCACATCAGATACAGAAACGTGTAATTACAATAAGCTTATAATAGCCGATTGAGCAGCACTGACAGATATGTGAGAATTAAGACCATCCTGGAGCCACTCAAGATTTATTTCTGAGCCTATGGTGCCCTAAATCATCAACACAGGGATCAGAAGTCAGCCCATGGCTGTTGTCCCACCAGAGCCGACGAAACACCCACTGCTCTGTGCCAGCTGGTGACCCAAAGCTGAACATCTGGACAGTGTGAACAGTAACAATGACCTGCAAAAAGGTCTAATTCCATTATCTGGCAGCATGACGTTCAGAGACTAATTAAAAACATCAAAACCAGAACATGTGGCCCTAGAGGGTCATTCTGAGTTTTCCACAAACAAGGTCATAAAGTGCCAGGTCCACCGTGACATCGAGTGGAGGAGAGGGTATCAGGAGGAGGAAGCAGGAGGACCTGGCAGCATATCTGACGAGAGTCCATATTGGTGGTCATGCATTTAAAGGCCCAGCAGGAGGGGGGTCACGTGTGGATCTCTGCACAGCGGCTGCAGCCGAACATCTGAGGTCATCCCTCCTTCCAGTGAATGGGGGCACAGGGTCACAGCTGAGCCCACCCCCACTCCAGGGGATGTGGAGATGAGGACGGGGAAGTGGCTGCTTCCTGGTGTTGTATAAACCAAGCGACAACAATGGACGATTGGCCAGGCTTAAACCCCACGAACCCACATAATCAAGGATCAGCCGTTGATCTGCAGTCACGCACTCCTCACTTGAAGTTACATTAAAGTGGAATTTGGAAGTTGAATCACGTCAATAGAAGATCTGAGAGATTTTGGGATTTATCCTGATTACACTTGTTATTTGTGCTGTGTCCTCATATCGGGAGGCAGAGGAAGATCTTTGCAGGACGGAAAAACGAAACTGCCCATATGCTGCCTCAGATAGGACAGGCGCCCAGTGTCAGATAATTACACACCCTTGAATTCCCATTTACACGTACACTTGTACATATTGAAGGCCCTACACAGCGACGACCCTACGTGGCTTTCAGGAGTTGGTTTGGACTGGTGGACTCTGGAGGAGGCAACCGTGGTTCATAGTGATGTCCATAGCAATACCTATAGGTGGCTTTATTCACTCTAAATGTGAAAGGTGACCGGTGTAGTTCCTAAGGGTTTTAGTCCACTGTAGGAAACACTGTAGAAATGATTGTAATAGAAAAAAAAACTGCAGTGACATTCTGTCCATCCCAATAGTGAGATTGCTGACTGTAAGGATACTAACCATATATCACAGTGCTTCACTGGTGGCCATGCACAACAGGTTTGTACAGACAATGCCCCCCTCAGAACAGTAGCTGGCTTCAAGGTTACTTGGGCTTTTAAAAAAAACGGCATTTCACAAATAAAACGGGCCACATCCGTTCCGCCTGCTCTGGGTATTCTGGGGATGTTTTATTTATCCAAAGGGAAGAAACGGACCCATTATCCTAAGGGGCACTCTTTCCTTTACTTTGAAGTACTGCCACCATGAGTGGCAAAAAATAACTTGAACATACACAATTGTGAGACGAGCACACAAACACAGACACACACACACCCACACACAAAGAAAGATCAAATTTTGCCACTGTCCTTGTTTTCCTGTTGGATCCAGTTCTGCATGGCAATGAGAAACAGGACACAGCGCAGAGCTTGGTGCCAGTGTCAACAGATCCACACGGCATCCTCTCTTCCCTTATCCTGCACTCCCTTTATCTTGTGCTCTACCTCAGTTACGCTCCTTTTCGATATATAATCCTCATCTGAATGAATATGTTTACTGTAATGTTTAATCAGTTTTAGTCTTCTCCTACACTTATTTAGGGAAATTACTGTCAAGGGGGTGTGGATAACCTCCCTGTCAGTTCGATCCTGCTGACACTGCCAGCAGTGAGCTCATGTGTGGGATGTATGTAATGCAAATGCTGCCACCTATAGGCTGGTTATCATACTGCAGGCACAGACTGGCTCAAAAGTAAGATGGATTTATTAAAGGTGTGCTATTAAATGTATACAGAGGGAAGGAGAAACCTAATAAAACTCTTTAAAGCACACAAAACTGCAAAAGATGCCAAGTATAAGAATTCATTGATCGTCAGATATTTAAACAAAACAGTCAGAATTCTGGAATGAACACTGCAGCAGACCTGAAGACACCACATAATCTTTACAATCCCAGCAAGTCACTCTGCTAAACAACATAAATTGACCACAATCCCATCTTTATCTGTCTCAATCCCCAATGTTCAAATAAACATTCCCATCTGTAATTTAACAGCAAACACGCACCTCACTTAAATAAAATGTGCCCTGGGAAACTAATTCATCCAAACAAGGAAAGACTGGTTTACTACTAATCTCTATCTAGAAGGGGGGGAAGGTTAAGTTACAACTTGCATTTCTTTAAAATAACAATGCAGAGGATGAACGGCATGGACTAGATGTGAACCTTTGAAGAAGAGTACTATATGGCATTAAAGCGGGTTGGTAGTAGCCTAGTTGGTAACACACTCGCTGATGAACCAAAAGACTCAGGTTCAAATCCCACTTACTACCATTGTGTCCCTGAGCAAGACACTTAACCCTGAGTTGCTCCAGGGGGGGACTGTCCCTGTAACTACTGATTGTAAGTTGCTCTGGTTAAGGGCGTCTGATAAATGCTGTAAATGTAAAATGTAAATGTAAAGCAATTACCAGAGTGATTAATGTTCAGTAATAACAGGTTGGCTTTGGACGCCCTGGAGTAAGGTGATCGCCTACCGCATTTACTGTTGCTTGGGGACACAATGTTAGCAAGTGTCAGGTTCACACACACTGATTTGTGGGTTAGCTGGTCGATGTTTGGTTTTGTCCACTACAACCCCTAAAGATAATGGCACATTTTGGTAGCAGTGACTGTGCTGACCAGCAGAGGATCATTGGTCCAGCAACACTGAGACCATTGTTCATGGTCCAGAACCCGGGCGTCACAGTGGGTCATGGAGAAAAACAGAGGCGGACGATGTGTTCCCACACGTCCAAAGCCAATGACCACAGAGCGGTCAAATTCTTTTCTGAGCATCACAGGACCAAATACTGAACGGCTGAAGGCCCATTGATAACACCGTGCCGCTTGCAACGTGTGAACGTTTCAGAACGTCATCACACATTCGACCATCTGACAGCATCTGCATCACAAATCAGGCTTTGACAGAGGACGCCTGGTGACCGGAAAACAAAGTGGCTCCAGGACCCCGATGCCTGGACTGTGCCGGAGGAAAGGAGAAGAGCATTATCAATGCTGCCAAAACAAGATCAAATGAAAACATTGGACAGTTCAACCCCTGTCTATGAATGAGCTGTAAAATTACCAATGAACACTTCAGGTTATATGAAGAGCCTGTTTCAGCTCAAAACATATTTAGAGAATTAATCATTTAATAATTATATGCTGTAACTTATTGACATAAAAGTTAAAGTAAAGAATGAACACTACCTCTGAGTATTTCAGTTCAAGCAAACTGGACTCTCAGCCGGACATTCTGCTTCCAGACTTTTGTGACACTTTGAAGTCTGTTTGGCATCATTACACAAAACCATCAGGCTCAATGAGTGGAAAAACACACCACACAGAGCATGGGGTCCTGGAGCATGATGGGCCACAACTTGCTGCCACCCACAAAACCACTAAGATGACGTTCATATATGGTTCATACACAAAAGCTCATATTTAGCAGGGAGCACATCGAATGTAGATCAGGGTGCACTAGATTGGCAGTGAAAATGAATGATAAAAGCATAGCTAAGCCAACTGCATGTTGGGTTTATAGGCCGTACAACATAGATCACGTCTGCTGACGCTGCTGCAAACAAGTTTTAATTATCAGCATAGAAACTGGAGGTGAACAGAGGAGGTAACACTCAGTGTTGCCAGATTGCATGGTTTTACTGCATTTTCTGAAAGTTGTGCGCGGATTAAACTTCGCAACACAGATTGCGGTGTTTTGTAAAATGAATGTTTTACTGCACACGCATTCACAGATTTACCCAAAATACCATTGGTCAGTTCTCCTACTATGCATGTGGGCAGTGGAAGGACACTGGATCACGAGAACGAGGTAACGCAGGTTATCCATCCCATGACATGTTAAAGTCAAAGTGAAGTGATTGTCACATACACAGCAGCACAGCACACGGTGCACACAGTGAAATTTGTCCTCTGCATTTAACCCATCACCCTGAGTGAACACCTCAGTGGCACCTTGGCGGATCGGGATTCGAACCGGCAACCTTCTGATTACGGACCCGCTTCCTTAACCACTAGGCCACCACTGCCCCTGAACATGTACTGAGTGTACATGTTACTGAGTGTCTGAAAGGTGTTTGAACGTGTTTAGATGTTCTACTGACCAGTATTTCATTATTTCAGCTTCATCATAACTAAACAAGAAAAAAAAAATCAAAGTAATCCTCAGTGAGTTTGACTCCAACAAATAAAACCGTATCAGAGAATAATATCTACTTTTATGAGTTTTATTTTATGACTCATAAATGATTCACTCAACACACAGCCACTGAGATGCGAGGGGGTGATCTCTCCAATCATTCACCTCGCTCACACATGACTCCACAGCGTGGAAAAAAAAAAGGAGGCATTTGCACCAAGGGGTGCGAGAGAGAGGAAGGAGAAAAGAATGACAGGAAGCTATCAAGGCCAGGTGGGGCATGCTGGGAGGAAGCAGTGGAGAGTGGCTCACTCACAGCAGGGGGAAACTTAAGCTCCTTTGCTGCCCACTCTTAGGCCGGGGTGGCCGGACCTTTGTGTCCCTGTGAAAGTAGCCCTTGAACAGTAAGGTTCATGTTACACATGACATAATCGAGACAGCCACACAGAAGGTGGGGTCTCGGGTTGCCTTGTCTGTCTCCTGTCAACTTGAGGCACCTTGTGGTACAACAAGGTAGAAAATAGAAACACACGACCTGTCAGATATTTCAGTCCATGGGCTTCAGATCTCAAAGCTTCTGGTTGTTAAAAACTGTGATTTTTTTTCTTCTTAAATTTAAAGAGGTTTGGCAGATTAGCAATCCTATAAGGATCAGACAATCTTCCCAGGCCTTTTCCTTGTAACTGGTGGAAATCCTGCTTAAGAGTGTGTGCTTTACCCCCAATTCAGGGGAAGTGGCTGGTGGATAAATTCACAAATCCCCCCTCCTCCACCTGCGCTGTGAATGGACAGTCTTGTAGAATGACCCTTAACACCGTAAAGCGCCTGCACTACCACTCTCAGCCACTAAGCCACAGGCTTATTTTGGTGAGCACAACAACAGGACAAATGAAGTGCAAATTCAAACGCTTGCAGACAGGTGACGCGACAGAACAATATTTTCACAAAACATTGCAAAACGAACGGTCACTTAGTGCAATTTGTATATTGTGAATTGTGCAACATATCCAAAAACATCTAGATGTACAATTCAGCAACATTCAGCAACCTTTGGACACAGGGGTACACAATGGGTCCATAATTACTATAGGAAAAAAATAGCTTGTTTTAAATTGCGTGGATCCACTGAAATAAAGAGCAAATATTGAGATGAATGCAGTAAATTGGACAGCCCTTGTATTTACTGTGGATTAACAGTGGAGGCAGTGGACCCTCAGTTCTTCTGCAACATGTGACCAGCTGCAGTGTTGCTCTTCACTCTACACTCTGATGCACCGCATCACACCCATCCTGTCTGGAGAACTGCTGGGACTGTCCCTATTTTTATAGAGGACCTGCCATGGGGTTCTTGTCTTTACTATGGCAAAAGGACAAAGTATGACTCAACATTCAGACATTGAGTCCATATGCTGTCCATAACTACTATCACTGCTTTCACCGATCACAGTGGCATTAGGAAGGGGCAGGAAGCAGAAAATCGCGAGACAATCTTATTTTTATTACAAAAGTGAAGATCAAAAGCAAGCCACAGGGTCAGGACAAAGCTACACCTTGTGGAAACACGTGTGGGCAAGATCAAAAGTTCATAACCAGGTCCTGGCCTGGCCAGCTCCCCAGTAAACTGGATGGAAATCATGCGCAATTAAACACACACTACTGTAATAACTGTGTTATAAAAAGTAAACCTTAAATTGCATGTACCTAAAATTAGAATTTTTTCATTATTAAATCTCGTAATTTATTTCTCCCAAATTCCGGGTAAGGAAAATTTGTGTGTTGCTAACTTTGTAAGGACATTTGCTCCTGTTCAGTTTGTTCATGACTTCATCCCACAAACGAGCAATGATCATCTGTGGGTTTCCGTGAAAGGGCGGGTCATTGCTCTTTGCCGGAGCTGGGCAGACACAGGATCTTAGCACTTGGAAACGACAAGGCTCGAATCCAGGAAACCTTTCATTCCCTGGGTACGAGGACATACCAAACCTGCACTTCAATACTCTGCCAATGACACGAGTGGGGGGGACACTGACGCCTCAGCAACATTATAGTTGAAGAGGGACGCTAAAAATATCTCCCGTGCGGACGCTCTAATGAGAGATTAATGAGCGGTTTGAGATGCTGAGCTCTTTATCTCCGCAAAGTACGGCACAAGTACGTCTCCTCACACACTTCCCCAAGCTCACCCGCGAGAGTGTAACCAGCGCTCACCTCCGAGAGCTCAGCAGTGCGCTGCAAGCATGTAAACATGGGGTGCCATATTTACCACTGGGGTCTGGACACACAACTCTCGGGGATTCCGATGGCCGCCCCGGCTAAAATAAACCCATTGTGCAAACAGACATGGCGGGGTACGCGCTCCAGCGGAGCGCCAGGTCTCACGGACGACAAGAGCTAAATATTAACCCAGCAGAAAGGTCTCCTGTAATGCATGCCTCCATAGGCTGGGTTTGTTCTCTGGGTTTTACCCTGGGAGTAAACAAAAACAACCCAAGGGAATACAAGTAATGTTAGAAAACCAACAGCCCTGATAAATCTATAATGTAGCAATAGCCCTAGCTGGCAAGGTTACCTATCTAGGAAATGCAGAACGAATGTTTATAATGTTTATAATGTTAATAATGTTAATAATGAATAAGGTTTGAATAATGTTGGTCAAACGAGGCACCACAAACATCACAGGATTCCAGCAGCTCCAGTAATGACCTAATAAGAACAGGATGTCGTTTCCTACATCAAAGGGCTTTTGGCTGGGTGGGCTTTTGTCCGCAGCACCCCCACCCCCTCACGCCTATGGATCAAGCTGAGGAATGCTGAGTATGTGGCGGGCAAGATGAGAAATGATTATCGCTGAATCTCCGTTAGCAGCTGTTACAGGTCTAATGCACCGGGGGGTTCATGGGCAGGACTGGGGGGGGATTAAAGTGAGTAAACAGGCCCCGACAGGACCAGAGCTCTGCGTCACAGGCTGTGGTACAGCGAGCCTACAGGAAATAAAACAGAAGTACTTCAAAGCTGGAGCCAATTCCAGCACCCTTCGGGATCAAGCCGGGAACATGAGGTCATAATAGGGTGAAAACACACAGACACAGACACACACACACACACACACACACACACACACACACACACACCAGGGTCAAAAAGGTATCAGTCCATGTAGTGCATGGACTCTTGGAGGAAAGAGGAGCACCTACAGGAAACCAACATGAACACAAGGACTACATCCAAACACATCGATGTTCATCTTGAACCCAGGTACAGCATTAGCATGAGACAAAAATTCACGGAGGAGAGAAAGGGCAGAAATGCGACACTGGGTTGTTTGCTAGTGTATACTAGCAATACATTGTTACATTTACATCTACACACCAGAAGGAAACGCAACCTTGAAAGATATCTGTGACTGTGGCGTATTGGTGTTGGTTTAAATGAAGAACGGGGACGTAATTAGTTGTCGCACAGCACTGAAATGTGCCCTCTGCGTTTACCAATCACCCTTGGTGAGCAGTGTGTGGCCATGACAGGCGCCCAGGGAGCAGTGTGTTGGGGACTTTGCTCAGTGGCTCCTCAGTGGCACTTTGGTGGGTAGGGATATCGAAACAGAAACCTTCCAATTACGGGACCACTGCCCACAACCACTGCCCAACCAGTAGCGTGCGCAAGAGATGACAACCATCAGGCGATTTATGTAAGTCTTGAGGACACCTTACCTGACACTAGCGTGCTTTGCTTAGTACCAGCTAGAAAATAGTCCACTAAATTGCAGGTTATGAGAACTATTTGGAAAATAGACCATTATGAGCCATGGGCCCTGGATCCTATTGGTCCTGACTGACAGACCAGGAATCAAATATTTATTTCTTTAAGGAAATTTTTTGAATACCATTCTTTTTTTTTCAAAATAAACCGACAATTGAAATTATAGACAGATCATTTCTTTGTTAGTTTTGTGAGCAAACTTACGAAATCAGCAGGGGATCAAATAGTTATTACATATAGATATAGTGCATTGCTAGCATAAATACGTGCCACACTTTGACTTATAAACAACATTAATATCACGTAGTTTAACATTATGCTACAACAATGTTTCAGAGTACAGCCATCAGAATGATGCAAGGTGTTTGGCTAGATCCAAACAAATGACTCCGCTTAATGTTTTTGCCAAAAACTTCTCCTGTTATCTGACAAAAAAGTTTTCCATCTGGTCTCAGAGTCTCTTGCTTGATTTCTGGGAAACCTTTGCCGAGATTCAATGTTAGTTCTGTTATGCCCAGACCTGTAAAGCCTGTTGCCTAAGTTGGATTTTCAGACCATTTGGCAAGTGGCCATTTGAGACAGAAATTCCCCGTTTTTTGGGAGGGAAACTTACTAAACAGTCATCAACAGAATCTCAGACTCTGGGTGCTGCAGTGTTGGGGGATAAAAACCTGCAGTATGGGGGTGAGGAATTTAAAGCCCTCACACGCCCCTCGGCGCCTTTCCAGCACCACCACTGAGTTACGGCCTGTGAAAAGACTGCAGGCTGAACAAGACGCACACAAGCCATAAAAAAAAAAGTGCTGGACCAGGATTCATCACGGAACTGCAAGAGTGGACCTGCATAAAACATCTTGGGCTTTACATATATTTTGTTAAGAAAACTGCATAAGGTTCAATCTGTTGAAGGCCTAATTTTAGATGGAAACCCTATACAGAAGTGTCGATTTATCTTAAGGAACCCCCCCACGAGGGCAGTTTTTAAGGAGCACTTGAGAAAATTGAAATTACACAGCCCAGCACAGCCTTTTCACACACTTCCATCTCACAATCTATCCATCTATCTATCTATCTCTTAAAGGTACAGTAGGTTATTTAGTTGGATCTTTTAGAAGGAAGAGAATTTCTCACTAACATACGGCTACTGTTTTCCTGTTAATTACAACATGTAAATACGTATTGTTGCGTTATCATCGACATAGAGAGGTGAGCCACTGTATGTGTTGCATTGCCATCTTTCTGAAGTAGCCAAGAACAAGTTGGAGTGGCATCTTCAACCCAGCACTGGCACCTGAAGACATTTGTATGCTCTAATGCATACGGTTGCAATCTGTTAACCTCAAGCCTGCTGTAAGTATGTTTAACATAAAAGAATAATCCATAATAAACCTATGAAAACATGACCAGGAAAAAAAAATGGGCCAAGAGAAAGAAATGCAAACAAAGGTAAGCCAATAAACTCTAAACCTCAATGGTATGTGTAGACAAACGGACAAACCAAGTACCCATAATAGCTTGTTGATATATCAGGTCTGAGGGGAACTACCTACACTTTCCTCTCCTGTCTCCGCCTCCTGATTCAGGCACAGGCCGAGGTGGCGCTTTTGAGGACGTAATCCGATGGATTTAATCTGAGCGCCGGAGCACGTGTGTGGACCGGCGGTTACGTCACCGCAGCTTTCGGGCCTGACCGACTTCGCCCCGTGCCTGATAGGTGCCACGCCACTCCCCGGAACAACTGCTGCGATCCCCCGCCGGTGCGCCCGCCCATGATTCACTTCCTGTTTAATGTCATGCGCATGTCAGAGCCTGCTCCTAATGGAGCCATTAATCAGGCTCCTGTGGGCAGCTTGGGGGTTTAATGAAGATTCAGCAGCCCCAGGCTACCTCCTTTTCCTCTGAGGTGGAGGATGGGAGCTTTATCGCTTAGGAGTGACAGACTAATCAATAAGCTTGGACATCAGGGGTTTAAAACGTATTATTGTAACATGGGGACAAAGCATCATTCCTTTTTTTTTTTTTGAAGTAAGAAGAACGTTTTGGTCATTTTTACATTATTCAAAACCAAGTAAAAATCACAATTGTTAGTTCATTTGATTATATTAACTGAATAAAAAAATATGTGGTCAGAGTTATAATGGAAACACCACACTCTTTGGCCAGATCTAGGAAACCATTCAACAACACAGCGCAGAGAAAACAAAGCGCATTGGATTTCAAACAGTCATTTAAATCGCATGGGGAGATGCGCCGCAGCCGCTGGGCCCGGATCCGCAATGATCCTGTGTGAGGACGGCTGCTCTCTGGTCAAACACGGCAGACAGCCAGCCCCTGGGAAAACAAACCCGACTCTAGCCAATCGCTCAGCAACGGGCCCTGACTCGACCACCGACCTGACCCCGGTCATGCAATGCTGCGCTCGCTGCTGTCGCAAACATTTCTGTTGTACTTCCTTTTAGCTAAGACAGGATATCTGGTAATAAGTGAGGACATTCGCAGGGCGTATTTGTTCACGCAGGCAAAGAAAATTTTGTTTATCCTTGATTATGTGATCGCCTAAAGTACCTCCTTTAGCATGAGCCTGGTTTGCACTAATGATAAAATCACAATCAAAATATGCTTCTTCCCAGACCCGAAATTCACCTCGAACCGCAAACTGTTTCTTTATACTGACCCGTCATGATCCGACTCCGAGGGGGGCACTCCGGCTCCATGGTTCAGTGAAGTGATAAAATGAAGTGATTGTCACTTGTGATACACAGCAGCACAGCACACGGTGCACACAGTGAAAATTGTCCTCTGCATTTAACCCATCACCCTGAGTGAGCAGTGGGCAGCCATGACAGGCGCCCGGGGAGCAGTGTGTGGGGACGGTGCTTTGCTCAGTGGCACCTCAGTGGCACCTTGGCGGATCGGCAACCTTCTGATTGTATACATAATTTTTTTGCTTTTATATCAGTCTTGTTGGTCCCCTAATACTGTATCTGAAGTCTCTTTCTGAAATCCAGCCGTGGTGCAAAATTACAGCCACTTTGAAGCAGTCACATAATGAGATTTTCCCAGGACTCATCATTTCAGTGTCTGTTGTTTTAAATGCTAATGATGACGACATAAGGGGACAAATTCCAGATCTGACCCTCTGAGCTGCTGCTCTCTGAAAAGTGAAGCTGAATGACCAAATGCACTCTTTATCGCCATTTCTAGCCATTGCAGGACCACAGGCAGGCTAAGGGAACTCGTATTAATCTTAAATAATCTCACAAAGTCACATTTTCATGACAGGTGACCTTTAAACCCTCTTTTGTTGAGAGATGTGGATATGCGTCCATCCACGCACAGTGTCCCCTCTGACATAATCAAATAAATGTTCGGAGGCTTGTATATTTTGACCCTTTCTTGCTCCATTTCAGCAGACCAATGTGCCCTAAAAAAAACACACACACACACACACACACACCCACACACACTAGTGCCCCGCACTTGGGAACAGGAAAGCACACAATCAGGCCAGACTCTTCCAACTCTGCCACTTTTGTTATGGTAACCTCCCTTGTGCTCCATAACAGTAGGGCCCTGCCGGCTTCTGCACAGTCCGCAGGCCCAGATCAGACAGGGAGCTCCATGCTGTCTCGCTCTCAGGCTGCTTTTTTGGAATACGGGCGGCAGGACGGGCTCTTCCTGTTTTGGTGCGTTTGTATTTCGGTGCCAGGGCAGGTTTGAAGGGAAAGATCAAAGATCTCCCTCATTAGACAAGTTGTCTATGTTTGGTCTGCAAGGGTTGAGCAAATGTTGTGCCCTTCTATTCCCAGATTGAAATGGATTCATAGCGACAAACCCTGTACATATCATTTTTAATATCATTTGCACAAAATAAACATGTCAACAAATAATATTAACCGCTAGAAGAGCTAGATAAACCAAAAAATCTAGAAGAACCTAACTTGGGACTCATAGCGTTAACATTAGCTGGATTGTTTGGATCCTTGGCTGGGAAAAACGTTCCCCTCACACGTTTAGGCACGGGCGCAGCGGAGGCTCCGCTGACATCCACAGTCTCTACCGATGATCTTGACCACAGTTTAACCACAGCCGCAGTGCCCAGATCGAGACAGACGTTATTCCTCGTCAGCCTCATGGGCGTGTTTCACATAGTAAACTTCATATTTCATCACATCCCTCGGCAGAGAAACGATAAATCGTCATGGCTGGAAAAATTTCTGTCACTCTGCGGTGTTAAAAAAAAAAAAAATAAAAAATCCGAACGTCCCAGTGTTGTTAATTCCGAACATATGCTTTAGCTTCCCTCACATTATAACCAGTTGCCTGCAATACCTACAACAGACATTACAGAGAACGTCCCTGCATCGGAAGGAACTGGCCATGCGTTGTTTGCCGACAGTCGCGGTCGTTCTGTCCAATTAGAGAATGAGAACGGTCATCCTAGAAGATGGGGACAGGAAGGGAGCTAATGAGCAGATCTTTGTTGCTGCAGGATTCTGGCTACTGAGGACAAATTCGGTCGCAGGTCAACGTGGAGTTTTACGGACAGGCATTCAATTTGCTCAGTGGCTGCGGCTGACCCACTGTGATGATATTCTCCGGCATGACGCCCCGCCCCTACCAGTCAGTCGGATCCTCATTCATTATTAACCCCACCAGGGAGCTCATCAGCTGGCTACTCCAATTCCCACAGGCCAACTTCTGACAACGCACGAGACACTGCAGATGATCCTCACGTAGCTCGGAGGCTCGTCTGACTACGGAGGTGCGTCCTGGGCGCTTGGGAAAGGTGTTCCGGCTCGGCTCTGCGCTGGAGAATCAGGGAGCATGAGCGGCAAAGCTGCTTAACGGCCCGATCTGTAATCCCCTGTATTCAACACAGGCACGGTCAACCAACACCAGCGGGACAGGGGAGAAACCCAGCAACCGGCACGCTGGAGACGGCCTAGACCGAGGCTATATATCAGGACACTCTTGGTAATTAACATGGGAGAAAACATCCAAAACACAATGCGACCGTAAATCCACTGGTACCCACCATGACAGTCCACACGACACGAGACCTTTACTGTAAAGGAGTGACTTTTCCAACAAGGCTTCCTCTGCCCTGTCCTGGAACTCAGGCCAACGCGCGCGAAACAAAGCGCCCTGCGACCGTGGAACACAGAACACGCCGACCGAAAACGAAAATGCGAGACCTGTCAACATCAAGTCTCATGACAGCTTAGAAAAAAAGAAAAGTTTATTACCATCAAACCATCTCTCTGGAAAGGACCGGCTTTTAATGACCGTCTGGTCATCTCACCAGGGCACGAGCTGAATTTGGCGTCTCCCCTCGTCCACCAGAGCAGATTCAGCCTCAGGACCAAAGAGGGCCGGGACGCGGCGCCATTAGCAGCAGGGATCGTATTGATTGCTGTTACGCAACTGTCCCTGCGTTTCCACGCATAAAACGTAACAGCCTTGGTGGCCATTAAGTAAATGATATTCGCGCTGAGCCGCCTTTTAATGTAAAAAAGTACGAGGTTCATGATTTTCATTGTGCTGGGAGGCTCGGCCCGGTGCTGCTTCCTACCGGCCGCTCCGGCCAGCAGCGGGCGTGGACGCTGCTTTAAATTCGCGGGAGAAGACGGCAGAGTCTCCGTTTTATAGAAAAATCCATGAAACAGAAAGTAAACAATGCACTTGTGTTTCCACAATGGCCGACGCAAGTGAGCTCTGCCCAGGTCCCCCTCACAATCTGCCCATTATGTTTCTGAATGAGATCCTTCTTGTCCTTGCGGAGATTTACATGCATCATGGGGGAATTCATTACCAGCCGAGTGGTGGTCTCGGTCACACGAACATTCCTGTCCCACTGGCGGACGTTGCACGCTGCTCACTAGACGTTGCGGTTCCACACGAGGAGCCGTAACATCTATAGAAGAACAGAAGAACGAGCACCGGAGAAGGCGTGGTGTTCTAAACCGTAGATCGGACACGGCCGGGGCGCTTCTTCGTGGTGGTGCAGGTGCCCGGCGATGGCTCCAGTCCAGGGCCCTTCACCTTCACAGCCGGCTCCGCTGGTCTCCAGGATCTCGACTCAGGATACCGTTCCCCTGACCGAGCCTTGGCGGTGTCAGGTTCCGTAACCTAGCGACTTCCGCAGAACAGTTGGCTGCGGTCACCTTTCCCCCGGCAACAAGTAGAGACGCGCTTGGTTTGCCAAGGTGAGGTGCCAGTGGGAAGATGGCAACGTATCATGCATCAGTTTTAGAACGTTTTAAACGGATGGGCCCGGGTCCTTCAACACCGACTCATTTCATGACAACAAGCGTTATTCCTTAATTACAATTTAATTAGTGAAAGGTGAAAGTGATTGTCAATGTGAGACACTGCGGCACAGCACACGGTGACACAACAAAATGTGTCCTCTGCATTTAACCATCACCCTTGTTGAGAGGTGGGCAGCCATGACAGGCGCCCGAGGAGCAGCGTGTGGGGACGATGGCACCTTGACAACTCAGTGGCACCTTGGTGGATCAGGATTCGAACCAGCAACCTTCTGATCATGGGATTATTACCCGCTAGGCCACCACCGCCCCATTTTTATAAATTGCCCCCTCCCTCCGTTATTAGAATTATATTCCTCACCAGTGTTGACCCTTCTGCAACAGCCACTATCGCATAATTGTGAATTCTGCTTTATCTATTATCACAAATCACCAAGACGTCTTCACACAAGTATGTAAAAATATGTAAAATTTTAGTAATGTTACTGCAATGTTACCAGCAGCTACATGAAAGCAGTAATAAGTTGTAACGCGTCTCACCACCAGCACCGACGTCCTGACCACCTCGGAAACGCTCTGCCGGAGCTCCGCCGCGGTCCCGGGTTTACTGAGTCCCCGGGTAAATTTCCTGGTTTCCGGGTGCGTCGGGAGGGACATGGTGCCTCAGACACACTCATCAACTCTGCCCAGCAGGAGAGGCCGCCGCCGCCGCCGCTTCTTCTTCTTCTTCTTCCTCCTCCTCCTCTCTCTTTCCGTCCCGTCCCGACTAGCAGCGCGTTCCAGGTCCGCGGAGCGCAAGTTTAAAGTCCCGGCGGCCGAGCTTCCCTCCGTCCATTCCTGCCCGCGCCGAGCAGCGCTGTCACCCCGTCAGTCACCCCGTCAGTCCCGCCGCGCGCCGCACCGGCCCGTCTGATGCGCGCGCCCGTTAACCCCGCCCCCCTCTCGGCCGCGCGCGGCGGACTCCCGTGTCAATTGAGCAGGAAAGTTACGTTCTCAGGTGCGTTACTGCGTCGGACGTGTTGTTGCGCGCTGTTTTAATCCGGGAAGACGTCACGGGAATGAAAACTGGGTTACTGTGCCGTCGAAAATCCGCTCGCAGGACCAGCTGTCTACGTCTTAAAAAACCACGTTAAAGCCCCGGTTATTTATCCGGCCCACATATACAGGAAAGGGGGACTTTCCCCCCTTCTTTTTACTATTAATTGTGTGATGCTGCCACCTACAGGGATTACAGCCCGACAGACAATTTTTTATTATTAACAGGTTAGATCAGGCCCATTCTATAACCAGACCTTCTGATCCCAGGGAGCGACATGGAAAACATGGTTGATAGCTGGAGACCATCCAGATCATCGATATTATTGATGGTCGTGATTTTATTATTATTATCAGGTTAGATCAGGCCCATTCTATAACCAGACCTTCTGATCCCAGGGAGCGACATGGAAAACATTTTTTGATAGCTGGAGACCATCCAGATCATCGATATCATTGATGGTCGGGATTTTTTTTTATTATTATCAGGTTAGATCAGGCCCATACTATAACCAGACCTTCTGATCCCAGGGAGCAACATGGAAAACATTTTTTGATAGCTGGAGACCACCCAGATCATCAATATCATTGATGGTCGGGATTTTTTTTTTATTATTATCAGGTTAGATCAGGCCCATTCTATAACCAGACCTTCTGACCCCAGGGAGCAACATGGAAAACATTTTTTGATAGCTGGAGACCATCCATATCATCAATATTATTGATGGTTGAGATGTTTTTTTTAAATGTAAACTTATTCATCAGTGATGTAATGTACACAAGGTCAGGCTCATAATAGAATAAGGATCAGAGAAAGACACAATACCGTGCAAGAACATCTTACAAAACAAATTAGAAAACGCATGGAAATAATATTTTTTTATTGGGAAATCCAATATTATTCCAACCCCTAAACCCCAATCCATCCAACCATTTTCACCAAAAACAATTCAACGGGACTCATGAGATCATGTTCACGTGAGGTTTTATTGCTTTCATCGCCATAGAGCTTTCTCATCTGTTTGAAAAGAGAATTTCATCTGCCACAATATCTCAACACACAAACCCGATCATTTCTCCCATTTAATTCTCGACAAGGTCAAGACTTAAGACATGAGGCAGTTTCATCTGATTGAGGGCAATACGATTTGCCCAAAATAAACATATAGAGTTTCCTATACATTTTAAAGCTTTTTTTTCTATTTAATAAATGACATTTCAGTCGTTAACGTGAAATAGTGCCTCTGGCGAAAAATTCTCTGATGAAACATATACGCAATCTAAACACTACTACATTAGACTGGCCAGTATAGGGGTAGCTGGTAATTCAAAAGATAAAAGACTTTCATAACTGAGAATTAAAAAGTATTTCCATAAAAATCATCAAAGGTAAGAAAGCTATGTGATATAATTCTCAGTCTTGCAATACATTTTTGACACTTTAAATGGCACTGTGAGAGTTTTATACTATTTAAATGTATTTTTAACAGACATAGTCTTAACTACAAAAAAAAAGAAGACCCTTTTATATGAATTTCAAATATTCCCTATTAAGCTCAACATCATTGTGTCAGATTCTCTCCCAAATCTTCGGAATGAATTTTAAAGACCTCAAATGTTTGGCACTCAAGCTGTTGGATTTCAAAGCAGCAGTCATTATTAGACATGAAAGTAAAAATGACTCAATGGTAAAAGAGTAAAACCAGACGAAACAGAAGTGGCTGAGATCATTAAAAATATTATAAAAATGGGTTCCTATAAAAGAGGCTCGTTGGCCAGTAAAAATGTTCAAAACACAGAGCCTGATGCAGTCTAAAACAGTGGACGTGTCACCAACAAAACCTTAACAAAACAAGCACCAGTGTTCAATTCTGAATGAAATGTAAGAAAATATAACAAGAATAAAAAAAAACTGTTGCAGAATGTTCATAAAGAAACAACAAGTCTCATTCAGTACATCAAATTGTACTGAATGCTATAAAATGTGATCTGCGTCGATGTGGCAGGACTGAGGGATAACTAAGGGGAAGTGGCTGAACTGGGGTTTGATGCAGAAGAGGGCTCTTTGGATCAAAAAGCATGGGGGTCTTTGCGCCTCGGGTTGCGGCAGCTGGAGACTGTGGCACTTCGTATCACCTCCAACCACCTGAGAGTGAAGATTCAAGGCATCAGATCATATCCCGCACTTGTCTCTGTAATAATAAGTACTCAGTAATAATACGTTTTTAATTAGTCTTAAGAAGAAATGTGAGTAATTGCAAAACGTGTGATTGCTTAGGTACACATTTTGAATGGGCTGACAGCTCTATATATTATACTATACCTAAATTTATATCACTGTATTGTCCTGAATATTTATTTAGTAAAAAAAAAAGGCTATCCCTAGATATGCGCAAAATATTATATTTTGCAACAAGTGAGCTCACCACCAGTGTTGCCAGATTAGAGGAAATTACACAGCTGGCACATTTATTTGCATAAATAAAACAAACATTAATTAATACGTCACTTAGGCAAAATTATATTACATTATATTATGTTATTTTAAAATAAGTAACTGACAAAATCTGATACGATTTTACTCTTATTGACTGAAATGAAAAATAACATGAGAAGGATACATACCTCTCAAAACTGTATTCACTCTCGGATCTGAAGTAATAGACGTGGGACTTGAAGTGCAGCTTGAACACATAGTCTTTGTGGATGTTTTCAGACTCTGTGGGTATGGTGGCCGAGTAGCCCAGCAGTGGGAGGCTGGCCAGGGGGTAGTCATCCTGAAGACAGGACATAATTATGACAACGAACAAACAACACAGGAGTGCGAAGGTATATTTAGACAGGAACAGTCAGATTTGAAACACAAGCATTTCATAAATTCTGTGAGGAGGTGTGACATTCAGCTGAGAAAAGTGGGGTGAGCGAGTGTTTGGATGAACATGCCCACGGAATTACAAAATGCTACTAAAGTGCAATGTATAAAATCTACCTGACAGGTTTTGTAGAAGAACAGGCTAAAATTTGTGAAGACCACCCACAGCTTCTGCCATCCGTTACTGTTCTTGAACTTCCTTAGCAGGTTTCCAGACAACTGATTCTAAGGGGAGAATTAACATAAATTAATGCTGATACTAAACGATACATCGTCAGCACTCTTTATGATGTGAAATGAATGACTGAGAAACTCCACATTCTGAACGACAGTGAATATCTTTCGCCATCTAGTGGAGAAAATGAATACAACACTAAAAATGCAATTCTGTGGAGAACAGCTGGCTTTTTCTTGGCAGGGCTGGTGGAAGATCATCTAGAATCCTTGGGAAAATAGAAACATGTCCCCTAGGCTCATATTTTTAAGGGGAAAAAAGAATTTTCAGCTCCATGTTTTTTTTTTTTTTTTTTACATATTCCAGGTGTAAAAGACCATTTAAAAGATTCAAAATCCACTCATTTTGTGTGGTCGCCCACTTCTTGTGGTCACTGGCAGAGTTTAACTTGTGTTAACTTAATTTATTATTACCATTAAGTTCAGTGATCTTCAATTCTGTATAGCAAATCCAAATCCAGACCTTATTTTCTGTTTCCCAGGTATTTCATTTAATTAATGACTGACTGGCCATGTATTTTTTCATTGAGTGTTGTGTATCGAGCACAGTATCACCAACGGCATTTGCCCCCAGTATCACTGCTCATCAGAGATATCCACTATGCCAACATATGCAATGAAGCACCGATGAAGGGCTTGGAGATGGCAAATAAAAACGGCACATTATTCTACATGTTTATAGAAAGCGTGTCCCTAATGACTTAGCTGGTGAGAGTATGAGGGGAAAAATGAGCAGGCAATATTTTGGTGAAACCAGTGACTAGGGTTGGGCCAATATTGTATGTACTGGAGTGAATTACTTCCATATTCAATATATTGATTAGAAATTATATCTAATTAGATAAGAGGTACTTTAGGAAAGCATGATCATGACTGCCTCTTGGGTCAAAATTAAATATCTAACACTGAGTGGCCAAATGAAAAATGTTGCACATTTGTGAAAAAAGATTATTATAGACAAAATGTCAACATATGGACATATTTCAGTGACATTGATTATGTGCCCAACCCTACCAGTGATCTTTAGTGCGATTTAAAGTGTAACTTATCCAATCCTATCTGTCCCTGGCAGCTTTACCTCCAGACCTCTGCAGGTATCACTAAAGGACAGGCTGTGCAGCCTGTACCAGCAGATTAGAGAGAGAGGTACTGGTCCCTGGTCTCTGCTGGGGCCACTCAGAGGGGCCATAGAGTCACTGATCGGACTAGGGTCCTCTATCACAGAGGACAGACAGAGAGACAGGAAGAAAGAAAGCGAAAGAGAGAGAGACACAAAGACAGATAGAGAGAGTGAATGAAGAGGACAGGGAAAAAAGGAGAGGACACAAACACAAACACTGAGAAGTCACAACGCAAGCATGCCGAACCGAACAGAACACAGGGAACTGCCGCCGTGTCTCTGGAAGAGAAGAGATGTGGACGTGGGAGGATGGGAGGAGTTAGGCAGGTGCGTGGGACCAGGATCCTGACGGCTCCCCATGCTTGGACAGCAAACTTCGAATTCAAATTGCGGGACTGAAAGAGTTAAATAACGTTGTGTTCACATGCCCTAATAGTTATGAATCAAAGCACTGATATATAATATTGCTCCTGCATCATTATAACTATCTAAACATATTATGCAAGAAAATCAGATTTCTGGTGACATTATAAGAGATGCAGAACGTTTATTTCACAATGAGGATATTTTTATTTTCAACAAGAGAAGTAAACTACATGAACTTGTGAAACCAAGAGAATTAAACATTATTATGAAATAATAAGGAATAAGAATATCCACAGCACAGACCAAGCAGGATCAACGGGCAAGTCCCGAGGATACTGTTCCCACGGAAACAGAAGATAAGACAAACACACGAGGAGTGAGGGGTACGAGACGTCAGGAGCTTGAGAGGCTGGTACCTCCACTGCTATGCTAAAATCCAGCATGGACACGCTGGTGTTCCTGTGCCAGCACACATGCACCGTGGTGTTACCACGGGGAGGTGCCTGGCGCTCCAGGGACGTTCGCGAGGCACTCAGGTCATCCTCAGACTCCGGCTCCAGGGCGGAGTCCTCAAGGGTTTCTGGGAAATTCAGGAAGTTGTTACTAACAAATATTCACCATTCAGCAAATGGGCACTTCCTGTCGTGTGGCCATCACAAAAATCACAATTCCACGAAAAATTCATTCAAAATTCAGTCACACAGTTTTATGGAGAAGAAGTGAATTGGTACTGGTGTGCATGTGACATGAGGCATATCTTTGTTTTACTAGTAACCCTCTAGGCATCAAAGGTGTCACATCAGGATGACCCCTGGGGGGTCACACAAATGACACATGGAACAATGCAGCAATAATGTAGCAGAATTATGTGTCCTGCCAGCCTTCCACAGGGTGGATTGTTCTTCATTTGATGACGAGAGAGTGGGGTGGGACGTGGGCAGCGAGCGGTCAAGTGTTTTAACTTACTGATATCACTCAGACTGCTGGCCAGCAGCTCAGACGATGGCCCGTTCGTCTTGTCGGCGAGGCTAGCGGCCATCTTTAAATCTTCCATCCACTTTTCCATTTCAGACAAAGAACTGAAACGAGAAAGGAGCCCAGTGAAGCGTGTAGCGTGGTTAAAAACCGGAGAAACAGGATTTGCCAACCGCTGCTATTTATAAAAGAATTGCTCATGCAATATTTAAACCCGGGTTTCAACAAGAAAGACCCTTTAAAGACCAATAAGAGTCCAAACTATTAAAAAGTACATTGCTTACAAAATCAATTAATTTTGTCACTTTCATCAAATCTGAGTGGTTCGCCTGTTTGACTCCAGTGGCTTTACAAGTACAGTGGACTTCATATTTGTAGATTTAATTGGTTTTGCATCATTAAACCATTAGATGCTTGATATTCATGACAGGGACCACTGCACTTACCCATACAGCCTAAAATAAAACTACAGTACATTTATTATCAGCTATCAGTTCCACCTTGGTCTCGTTTGGTGTTTTTATTACTGCATCTGGACCATTGAAAAAAATTATTCACAGAACCAGGACACGCTGTGCCATCAGAGACAGAAACGAAACTCAAGAAACCTTAATGTTTTTCAGATTTTTACATTTTAATGCAGAAACCCACTTTTCAGAATGATAAATCCACTTCTACGTTCCCCAATCGCCCTGGGCTCACCTCGCTGCAACCACCACCGACTGTCGCTGTCCTACCAGGGTGAACGCGTGAGGCACACCCCACTCGTCCGAACTCTCTCTGATCTGAAAACAGAGCCGAGCACAACGTCTGAATTACCGAGGTAGGTATATTTATATACATCTGTGTACATGGCCATGTCTGCTGAATCCTGAACACACATACTGTCATTCCACGCAGCGGCAGCTTCCCGTGCACTTTGAACTGGTTTGTAGACGTCATCCCTCGGCTGGTGTACAGAAGCACGTCATTAAACTGTGGAAGACAGAGGGGCACGAAATGGGTGTGATTTGGCAGAAAAGTATACAATGGTGGCAATTTGCAAGAAGACCAAAAACGAGTTTTACCAGGAAAAACATTCGTTGTTGAAGGCCCTTTCCAGACAGCTTGCTGAGGCAGCCTAACCTAATAAACTCCTGCAGAAAAACAACCATTTTCATCATCGTTTCCACTTGAGGAATGACAATTAAAATGCTGTCTTTAACTCACCCGTCCTGGAACAGCCAGATTGTCGACACCAATCAAGTCCTTCTTGAGCTCTAAAAGCTTCTGAAAGTTCTCCATCTTTATCATGCTGCCCTGCAGCTGTGAAACCACCTCAGACATGTCGGCCAAGGCCGCTGGAGAAAAGTGGGGACCATGGGTTAAAAAGCAGCAGAAATGTTCACGATTAAGATATGTGTGGAAAAAGCTCATCAGGCGGGCAATATAATAGTCTTCAGCAAGGCTAAAGTGGGTTCCTAAAGGCCTTCAGACTACGCCTGTTCTACGGTGTCTGCCTAGTCATCAAACAGCCATTTAATTATGAGATCCAGTGAAAGTCGCTCTGGATAAGGGCGTCTGATAAATGCCATAAATGTAAATGTAAATGAAAGCCTACACATGTGTATTCAAAGCTGTAGTGATGCCTACAGGTAAAATCTGACTAGTCCTCCCCAGCAGCCCCACGTGGAATGAAAGAACCATATTCATGCATGTCAAAAGAAAAGGCTGTTCTGTCTGCACTGCTTCAAGAATATAACCCTTCGTGCGCTCCACATCGCGCCCGGGTGTGAAAGTGGAGCCATTACCCCTGCAGTCTCTGAAGTCTCCGTGTGTGGGAGGATAGTGTTTGCACAGGCGCTCCAGGATCTGCTTGTAGTGCAGGAGTCGGTGCAGCGGCCGCAGCAGGAAGATGTTGAGGGGGATGTAGCACACCTTCTGCAGCTCGAAGTCGCAGCACAGGCCCTCCAGCTTGCGCGAGGCGCGGCAGGCATTCTCCACCTCCAGCAGGACCTCTGAGTGCTTCTGCAGGGCAGCAGTCATTTGCTGCAGGAGGAGCATCGAGATGCGAAACACTAAGTGGCAACCGGCCAGACCAAAAAACAAGTTATAATTCCAGAAATAAAGTTAATGTACCTTTAAACCCTGAATGTTCTTCTGCATAACATCTCCAATGCGCTGGTAGTCGCCTTTTATATGAGCGTTAGACCTCCCCTCCCTGTCAGAAATTAAATAAATAAACATATAAATTCATATGGAAAAAAAAAAAAGTACTTTTCACTGGGCATTATAATAAGGTGTTAATAATTTCATGTTCGTTAATTTGTAAATCAGCATTCTTTAATAAAAGTTTGTGGTCTTGAAATGATTACTACAGAGACCATGTTTGTGATGTTTTTCAATGTTTACTACAAAGAAATTTTATGAATGAGGACAGAAACCGGAAGTTAACAGAGGACACAGTATTGTGCGCTAAGAATTACCAGAATGGGTAGGATTTGTCTTTGATACTTTCAAAATTGAGGATCTCCAAACAATTTAGTATGTCAAGTAGTTATGACATCTAAATCTTTATCAGATTTTGATTGTTTTGTGTGTCTTCCCCTGCAATTTTACCATTCGGTGCTCAAAACATTGTTATCTGGCAAAAATACTCGCAATACTTTGCGCATGTGACATATTGACAGGAGCAGGATTAAATAGTCAAGAATGTGGAAATAGGGTGTGTGAGACTTTGCTCCCTTTTTAAACTCAGTTTATGAAAACATGATTACATGGGTGAGTAATAATTATACACTCACAAAAACTGTAGTTGGGTGGTAGAAGCCTAGTGGGTAACACACTCGCCTATGAACCAGAAGACCCAGGTTAAAATCCCACTTACTACCATTGTGTCCCTGAGCAAGACAATTAACCCTAAGTTGCTCCAGGGGGGGACTGTCCCTGTAACTACTGATTGTAAGTCGCTCTGGATAAGGGCGTCTGATAAATGCCTTAAATGTATATCTAAACTGTAGTTAGTTTCGCTTCTTCAAGATACAGATTCTTTCGTATTGATTCTTTCTTATTTGTATCTGTTTATTGAGGATGTACATCACTTTACAATAGCAAAGAAGTCCCTGTTATAATGCTCAGAAAAATTCTAATTGGCATCTCTGAGGTGACGCACAAGCTCTGCAGTGCTGGGGTGATAGTTTGCAACCAATTTGTGCTATATAAGTTATAAATATATAAAAGATTAAAAGTTTCACAAATATTAGTATACTATGAAACTAATTTGTGGCTTAAACGTTTTAAAAAGTAAATGGTGTGACGTCTAGGTTTGGTAGTAGCCTAGTGGGTAACACACTCGCCTATGAACCAGAAGACCCAGGTTCGAATCCCCCTTACTACCATTGTGTCCCTGAGCAAGACACTTAACCCTAAGTTGCTCCAGGGAGACTGTCCCTGTAACTACTGGTTGTAAGTCGCTCTGGATAAGGGCGTCTGATAAATGCTGTAAATGTAAATGTAAATGTAAACGTCTGGGAGGACATTTACCAGTTACAGTATTATTTTGCTTCAAACTGCCACAAGGTGTCACCACTGAGCAAGTCAATGTTTTGGCAAAGATTCCCAGATTACAGAATGCTTCTCCTGAATAGAGTCCATACACTGGGATGAACCCCACGTGTTTTAATTTGTGTTATCCGTACAACAGAAGCCTGAAGGCTCTAAGAAAAGCATCCTTACTATTCAGTGGTAGTGCTTGTGATGACACACTTAATTTATAAAAATCAAGAGAACACCTGTCAACAGCATCATGCACCCTGGGGCACAGCGACCCATGCTGTGGCTCGGCTGTTGCCATGGAAACCACTTGACCCTGAGGTCAGGTTGTGAGCCCTCTGAGACTGCATGCCAATAACATAACCGTTGTAACAACAGAGCCCAGAGCTGGAATCAATGAAGGCGAAGAAGATTTCATTTATTGGTGGTTGTTTGGGGCTTATCTGGTAGGAACTGCTGAAAGAATTATGGATTTTTGACTGTACAGCTGCGCCAGCAGGAGTGTAGACTCACCACAGGGCCAGCCTCTGCTCCACCTCCCTGAGAAAGCCAGAGTGGAACTTGTAGAGGGGGTCGAAGTTGGACAGAATCACAGTCTTCAGAGAGTCCGGTGTGGCCTCTTCTTTCTCCAGCATACCCTGAAAAGACTGACATAAAAATACATGTGTGAGCACACACAACATAAACATGCAAAAACATGCTAATATACATGCAGCATGAATTATAATAACTACATTAGTATGTAAATGTATGTGCGTTATAAATGTGTAGCTACTAAGATAAAAAACACACAACAATGCCCATACACGCCTGTATACATATGCATGAACTAACCCACACAGGCATTCTCAAACGTACGCATAAAATGCACACACAACCACACATACAGTTATTTATTTACTGATCAGACATTTAATTACAGTGGGGGATTAGAACACCACCTGCTGTGAGTACATGTAAATTGACATGTTGTCTGGCAAGAGTATAGCAATGTGGCTCCAAAATCACATGTTTATCCCATGACTAATGTCAAGTCCTGTAACTACTGGCGAATCAATTTCGAAATCAATACAGTCACCATTCCTCTCCCTGTGTCAGACAACCGTTTCTAATTAAAGGTCAAAAAGAGTGCGGTCTGTTCTGCTGGAGGAACACAAATTGAACTGTACAGGGTGCAAGTGGCGAGCCAACCAGCAACAGCTGTCCCAGTACAGGACAGGTCACATTTAATAGGGAGCAATACTGTACAAATAAGAGGCAGATTGGATCAAGACTTCCACAAATATTTTTGCACTACTGTAAAGGGTATTGGTTCCTGTTTTTGGCATTATTCCATCTAGATAAGTTTATACCATTACATGGTTCTTAAACATTTTCTTGTTTGGAAAGATTCCGTTCAGATGATCATCTAATCATCAGCACATCATGTTGAAGAAGGTGTTGGTGTTGAAATTCAACAAATTATGCATATGAAATGGCTGCCATAGAAACAGAAAGGAACTTTTTTTCTCAGTGATGTATTTTTTTAGAGCTGTCCAGACCTTTGTTCTTAAATTCTGGTACTCAAGCTCCCTCTATTGTTAATATTCATAGTTGACGTATGTTTAAATGCAGTTTAGTCAATATCCTCAATGTAAAGTATACAACAATAGTGTATAGTACAGCGGTGTGCCGCAGTATTAACGGTGGGTTATGGTCAATAATGATGTTCTAATTCCAAATAAATTCAAAAAGTCTTACCACAGTTATGACCTCTAGATCTTTGACATAAGTTCGTTCTGTGGTTAGTAGCTCCTTGGCGATGAAGTAGGCCTTGTCAGTTGGAAAGCGCTAATAATAACGAGAGCAGGATTTTCATTCTTAAGACACCGAATTTTAAATTACAAAACAAAAAGTTAAAAAGATACTTGATTTGACATACCTTCCTCCTGGCCTCATCCTCATCGTCAGTTCGCACAGCACCCATGTCATTGAGCAGGGGGCTGGTGAGGGGCGATGGCTGTCGCCCATTGGGACTCTGACCACACCCATCGCCTTGACTCTGCCCGTTGACCAGGCCATGAGACATAACTGAGTGGCACAGAAGCGGGCTGTTGGATTTTGGTGCTGTGGGAGTGGAAAAACAGAGAAACTTCAGGTTGCATTGTTCCAAAGTCCTGATTCTGAGTCTCATCTTACCTACCAACCATCTATGTACTCTGAAGGGCCAGCGTGGAAAGGGATGTCACTTTACTCTTAGGACTATAATTTCGGACTAACCAAAAAAAAAAAAAAAAAAACTACTCTGCCACTACACACACTAAGGCACAGGGTTTGATACTTGCCCAGAACTGACTGCTGTCTTCTGATTGCACCATGTCCACATGGATAAAACAGACATTAGACCATCCACAACACATTATAATGGGATGGGCGGGACAACAGACAAAGACGAATGCATATATACTGCACCATGTTCACACACAAAAACGGGACATAAATCGACGCTACAACACAAGAAAAATAACACTGGGGAGGGTGGAAGGGGGGTCTCTAACCTCTAAGGATGATTGTGACAGGCATCTTCAAATAAGATAACTGGAGTCCCACTTCACAAAGGTCAACTTTATTGACACTAGTGCACAACCGTATACATGTTAAAAGGGTAGAAAGTGTTCGTTTAGAAGAGAGTAGTTAACAAGTTAAAAAGTCCAGTGCGGCCCAGGAAAGAGCATCGACGCGAGACGGCAGTACATTAAGTGTGTTACTGGAGTGTGTGAGTGAGAGGCTGGAAGAGAAATGTGAACAGAGAAACAGTGGGTTGATAAGGGCCCACAGAGGGGCCACAACAATCGGTATGTCTTCTTTGTCTGTGATGGTTAAACCCTCAATGACAACATGTGGTAACATGGATTCAGGGCTGATAATTGTGTAACATCTAAAGCTTTGTAACAAAGTCTAGAAAACGTGATGAACTGATTATAGTTACATTCGGTAAAACTATGAACATCTATATTAAACCCATACAACACAGTTGAACTTCATTATTAGAATTATTTGACATTTCCCCCCAAAGGAGATATGTTCACTGATTCTACCTTACTGACGGTCAGATGAGAAGTTTAAGACTCAGATTAGGGAGGGCACATAGTGAACAGCCAGGGTAGGAGGAAACAGAAAACACAGCATAACAGTGCCCAAGACAGCGCTAGCCACACTGGGCCCATGCCCTGTCTAGAGGATACTGCCAGTGTTGCTGAGACCACAAGCTTGCCTCACTGGTCAGAATGTTGGGAACTGGCACAGAGGTTTTGTGCATTAAAAGTGCAGAGCTTCAAGTGTAAATCCTATTAAATATAAAATATTATGTAAATTATGCAGGTTAATATAATCACTGATTGGATCTGCTGCAAGTGTTCCCAACACAAAACCAGAAGACAGTGCTTGGTACATGTGTGAGAATTGTCTTTGAAAATGCAATGGTGCTGTTATCTCACAATGCAGAGATGCATCCTATGTGTGTCTTGTACATGTAGTGTATGCATAAAAATTATAAGAAATAGTTGAAGCATTAAAGGCAAATTCCGCACCCTCACGTCCCTTCATAACACTGCATTCAGTTAACAGGACCACTGCATTTATTACTTATTTTCTGCTCAGACACAGAGTGACAGAACAGTCAAGGTAAAGACAGGTCAGGATCAGGAATACATGACAGTGTAGAACCATGGTAAAGGGAAAACGTGCGGCTTCCAAAAGGTGCATGCTGACAAAACAGTGCTTACAAAGGGATTCTTAAAATAAATTAAGCTGTAAAGAATTCAGATTTATTCCATCATAAAACCAGAAGAAATGCAAAAGAACATACAGCATGGCAATGATGAGAATGAAAAGCCCAAGCCACTTTTGTTTGCAAAGAAAAGATATCTGGGAGCAGAAAAGGACAAAGGGAATAAAACAAATTTTAAAAAAAGGGTACACAGAGTGCAAAGCCATTCTGTTAGATGTATTTGTGCTCTTGCAGTGAATGTTTCGTGAGCAGTTAAACCTGTGTGTTGTACATAGTAGACATTGGAGCAGACAGAGCGTGTTGCGGAGTGCCCCATATTGAATGACAATGCAGTGCGTCACGCTAACTAACCTGCACTTGCCTGCACTTGCCTCTCGATAACTGAGCCATTACGAATGCTAAAGGAAAATATCGCCTTGCCAGACTGAGAACAACATGAAAATCGCGTTGATGTGCGTATGAACAATATGGTCCCGGACTAAAGATTACTTAAGACTACTTAAAAAAATGGAGCTGCATATAGATACAACAGAGGACGTAAACAACTGACCACTGATCTGTCGAAAGTACAGAAGGTTACTGTAAACACTGGATATATTGAATATGTTGAATATCAATCAACCAAAAGTAAACCTGGGCTACATTGGACATCCTAACTCAGCCCAACACGACCACAGAAATACTTTTATTGCCAAAAATGGCTCGCTTGAGTAGCAGCTACATCGATGTAAAAATCTATGTAAATAAATACGTACAAACACTGAGCTGAGCTACCATTACATAGGCACCGTCTAAGTCAATTGACAATCTATGTGTCATGCGTCTAAAGTACAACAACCATTACAAAAACTAAAGAGCACAAAAATGTAATTATCGAATCACTAAAAGTTGCTAAAAAAAGAGACCCTCCATCATGTTTTTACAAAGGCAACTTCTGCGGACATCATTGTTAGAAGAATGCAATTCTAGAACTGCTCAGTTTTCATTCCGAAACAGAACATCTGGAGTCCCCCAGCTCTCCCATGATATAAGCAGTGATGCTTCAGAGGTTATGGCACTACTCTCAAAGGCCCTCTTGTAAAAGAAAAAGCCATGGATACATAAGAAATATGGTGAATAAACATGCAATCTCCACAAAGGTATTTCACACATTGAAAAGAAGTGCTCTCCTCAGTTCAACACTCTTGGGCAGATTCCAGGAAAAGATGCCTTCCCACTAACCCACAAAGAGTACACTCTGACTGGGCTGACCATTCCCATGTACAGAGCCAAAGCAGTCCAGTCCTCAGGTCAAAACCGCACATCTGTCCTTCCACCACAGGGGTGACAATTATACATTCCTCCCGATCTAAAAAGCCTCAAACATGTCATGCCAACACTCTGGTGGTCAAGAAAACCCTACAGTCATTTGCTCAGCTGTTGCTACTGGGCAGCCAACTTCACTGGTCTCCTAGCAGCTGAACACCTGCGCCCCGTCCTCATCACTCAAATTAAGGCAACCATCGTCCTCCGTCTCCTCATCTAGCTGAAGACTCCCGAAGGAGAACTTGCTTCTGGGAATGGGCGAAGCATTCATCGCCAAAGGGTTGCCGAAGCCCAACGGTTGGCCGCATGAGCTGACCGACTCCCCTTCTGAGTCACTAGACTCTGTGCCGCTGCTGGTAGAGCCATCAATCATCTGAACAGCTCCTATAAGCCCAGATCGACCACAGCCTCTGTGAACAGGGCTCGCTTTAGCCTGGCCAGGGGGTGTTAGGCCGTTGGCAATCATGCGACGCTCCAGAGCCGCCATTCGTTCGGCACGGGAGAGAACCGGCCTTGGCTCACGAGCCGGGGTGGACATGGCCTGGCTCAGGATTAAGGGGTCGGTGTCGGACCTGTTCCGAGCGTTATGCAGCTTCTGTAAGTGCTGCGCTCGGCTCACGATCGGGGAGTAACTCCCGTAGTGCTGGCCACTCACTCGCGAGTTAAAAATACCCAACTGGGAGCTGTGACCATTGTGCTCAGCGTAGCTGAGGGAGCCGGTTCGGTGGAAGGTGCTCAGGGCCGGGCTGGAGTTCAGGCTCCTGGTCCCTGCCACATGACGGAGGTTTGAGGGGCTGACTAGATCCCCAGCACTAAACATTTCCTCCACCCTGGTGCTGCTGAAGGGCCCTTGGGGGACATGCCTGTCACTGTAAAAGGACACACTGGTCAGCTCATCAGAGTCACGGCTCACATTTGCCAGATTGCGGGAGAAGGGAGGTGACTCCTTGTGTCTGGTCCTCCTTGGACTGTGCTCCCGCTCTGGGCGGAGGGAACAATTGAAGCTACGGATTGGAGGGTCATCCCCGTAAACGTCATGATTCTTAGAGTGAGACCGGGTGACGCGACCTTTGGCTACATCGTACTCGCTATCTATATCACTGCAGTCTATGTAAGGGATGGAGGAGCTGCTACCCTTAGCAGCCCGTGATGCTGGACCTGTGCTCAGGAGCTCGGTCGGCTGCCGGCCAGCAGGGCGTGTCCCCCTCCCCTCCTCTGCCCCGAGGCCTGGTCTCTCTTCCTGACCATTTTGCAGAGCTGTTGGGTTGCCCTGGATCCTCAGGGCAGCAGAGTCTTCGGCCGAGATCAGCGCCAACTCTTTCCAGTTGCGTTTTGATGGGGAGTCGGTCCTTTCCCCAGACATACAACTTGCAATCTGTTGGGTATAGAACACATTATGAAGAGCGTGAACTTTCCAATTTTTAGCTGGGGAGGATTTATTCACTAAACGAATAATGAGGAACAAACTGTGTAACACTGACTTCTTTTGGCAATTCAGAGCATCGTAGTGAAGGCAGTGGAGACAAGTTATTTGTGTGCTGCACCTTACTGTGTTTCCTGGCAGAGACAAAGTGCCATAAATTAATTATGTCTGAAATATGACTAACAAATTATTGATTGAATTATCAAAATATTCTCTCACCTTAAAAAGGGGATCTTTTTAAATTCGGTTTCCTTCACATAATCAATCACTTGCTTCTGTGTCCGACCACTAGAAATGAATAGAGGTATAGAGGTAAGGGGTGGTCTACTGCTGGGACGGGGAACCTGATCCATGAAGGTCTGGCATTGGTTCACGTTTTTGAGACCTTTCAATCAGGACAGGGCTCTGAACCAGCATCCCTGCATGGTGTTTCTCAAAGTCAAGGGTCCTTCCTTGGTGGGTTGGATCCTTCAGAGACTAGGCTTGACTCCTGTCATTTCTGAGATTGGCCTTTAGTACACCCACCTTTTGTGTGAGATTTGTGAATTCTGAGGATATGCACTTGCATCCTTTAAATATTTTGGAAGAAGTGGTCCCTCATTTAAAGGATCCTAGACATTAGAATAGGCCTTTATTGGGATTTGATGACATGGAATCAGTGAAGTTCTTCCTTGTAAGGATCTTCTCTTTCAGAAACAATAGGAGGCGTTCTTTCCCAGAAAAAAAGGGATCAGGTTCCCCAACCCTGAACTAAAGCCATTCACACAAAAGCACCATTTGATTTATAAGCAGAAGTCTACCTGAATCTGAAGGAGGACCCTCTGCTTAAAATGATGGGTTTAGGTTTCGGCTTGGGCTCCTCAAAAAGCCGGAAAAAGGCATGATATTCCACACAGATTTTCCAAAAGACTTTACAGCAATCCCTACTGCCCATCAGGAACTCCAGGGTGTCCTGATACGTACTTTGCTGAAAGAGCAAGACAAGACTCATTTTTACATACCTCCAAATGAAGTGCATCACTTAAAGCATAGAGCAATACTGTCCCCAAAGCTTACACTGAGGTCCGGTCTGAGTTTGATAAGAAATCTTTTTCTCTTGAAGCTCAGCTTACGCACTTTAGACCAGTTGAAGGCATTGATCTTTGTGTGACCCTGCAGAAAACAGAATTTTAGCTTAGGACTACACTAAATAGAAAAAACACAAGGAATAATTTAATTGAGACATAGGGCTAGAAAGACCAAAAGCACGTCCCAAGAGAAAAGATAACTCCAGCCACCTGAAAGACCAGAATGCCAGTGTGCGCCACTGCCAGGCTGAGCTTGGTTCCCTCCCTGTCCTTTGCAGGGTGAAGGCGGATTCCATACATCTCCAGCCTGCGGGCGATCTCAAGCAGCTGGAAGTCTGACTCTGCAGGTGTGTGCCCCCTTAAAAGGTAGAAACTGGTCATGACTATAATGGGAACTGTACAGCATTTTCAATCAATTTAAAACACAAGGTCTTAGGGGTTATTATAATGTTTTTATGATGATATGTTCTATGTATGTTATAAAATCCTAATATGCATATGATAATACAATAGACTGCCTGTAAAGTACAGCTGAATACAACATCATGGTACCCAGGTATTCTTATTACTATATCTGTGGTAACATATGCAAATAACTGTTAAATAGTTTAAAATAGTTTTGCACAATGGCATTAAGATTATTGTAATTACAAATATTTCATATAATGAGACTTTAGATCAATGTTATACCATTTAGTTTCAGCTCTCTGTCTAACAGACAGAAAACCAAGCAACAGAGATTTGATTATGGTTACATGCGCCTTCCTGTTTCCTGCTTGGGGTACTTAATCAGAGATTAAATTCTCAGCATGGCCCGCGCCCAAAATAACAGCAGACTGTGTTATCAGCTGAAAGGAAGCCCAAAGTCAAATGAGCACGAGAGCAAATCCAGCTCGGGATCTTCAACTGTCAGCTACCTGGTGAGCTAAACCACACCGAGCAGACGAAGCTGCTGTTGCTCTGGCACATGTTCAAAGCCGGGCCGCCTCTAAAGGGATCACTGGAAATTTTGGGAGGGAAACAGAACTACAACAGCTGGATACAACACCAACAGCTGGGTGTAATACCATACTGACCCCTATTAAAAGACGTGCATGACTTTATGCTACGGCATATTTTTGGTAAAGGATTTGCATTGATATAAAACACTGTGTTTTCTTGGTTGACTGCTTAAATATGAATTTTGGAGAGAACAACCAAAGATGAACTGATTTTCAAATACGGTTTAAAATGAGAGTAAGCCATAGCAACGACTATACTAGACCATACTTCCTTTTTTCTGGACTTCCTCATTCCCCCTCCTGCCACTAATTGTAGCTCAGCGTCCATCTCCACCCTTACTTCCCTTTGTTTCCTTTACTGAATCTGACATTTGCCAACACTCGCCAAAGCACTACGTCTTATGTAGCAACTTGAAAATATCCTTTTGAAAGTATAATGATGATGAAATGGATTGGTTGACTAATGATGAGAATTGTTTTAACAGGCTTGAATATAAGACCAAATTCATTAAAATTTGGGCCAATCAATAAGACACTGAATACACATAGCAGTAAAATTATTCATATTAAGCAGAAAGTAGAGCTCATGGAAAATGTGTCTGGCCCTAAAACACCTCCTCATAAGTCTGATCCAGGTGGCCTCCAGTCCTTCAGCACATGCACGTGTGTAATCTGTGTCTCACTGTTAACAGCAGCAACAAATACATCCCAGCTGCTCAATTCTGGGCGATCCGCTACCTCTGAACACGGGGATGAACTTAGAGCCTGAGGCCGTGTCTGACTCCCCCTCATCCTCCCGCTCTGACGTTACTCAACGGTAACCATAAGGCCCCCTCAAAGAGATGATGTTTCCACTGCAGGGACCAAGATAAGCGAGGAGGACTCACATGTGCTTGTGGTGGAACTCCATGATCTTATCTATAAGGGCCATTTGGTCAGGAATGTAACTGTGGTTCAGAAGGTGTTGCCGACACTGGGTCTCCTCAAAATCTCCAATTTCAGCTGTGTACAGACATAAAGGAAGAGTTTAAGAGCTAAATGCAACATGATGGCACGAGGATATTTGAAAAGAAATAAAAAACAGCAGCCGTTCAGGCAGAAGTCCATTTGCAAATATGGTGGAGCTCCATTCTACAGCTACAAAGGTTTTTCTACAGCTGCTTCCAAAGGTCCCCTCAAGCATTAAAAGTTCCATGTGAAATAATCCAATCCGCTATCAGAAATGTAGACAATGTTGGGAAACTCTGAACTGATAATGAAGCAATGAGGGGGAGTGCTGTACCGAGAGATACTGGCACTAGAGGCACACAAAGCCGATATCTTGTGGTATAGCATAAACTCCAGTAAATTATTTATATTTATTTTTTGCAACAACAAAGACTTATACAATACACCTTACTTAAAAGAGCGGTTTCAGGCATTGTTAAGGAACAGTACTTACACTGAATGATGTGTGAGACCAGAAGCGCAGCACTAGCATCATTACAGGGCAGACGGCCGGTGGCTAGGTCATATTTTATCTGCAGTGCAAACAGGTACCTGAAAGATAAAGGTCAGAACAACAGTACAGTCTTTGTAATAAATCAAAATCATGCCACTGTGGGTGTAGAACTTTTTCTTTGACACTGACCAGCCAACTCCCCTTTTGACACGGTGTCAGATCAGTGACTTTGACCCATATGGTCCCGATAGGAAGTGTAGCACTATATCAAACTGTAATGAGTGACCAAAAAATGAAACTCACCTGGTTAGCTCCTCGATTAGCTGGGCGTGATCTGGGGGGAAAAACTTCACCACAAACCGCAATACTGTGTGCTTGGGTCCTGCACATAATGGCCATTATTAAAAAAAATTCCTCATTAAAAATACCTTAATGATCAGAAAATAAATTGCAGTATGAAAATAAAAATGTATATCTCGAGCTGTATGATATGGTTTTGCTACATTTACTTCGCTTGGCTTCACTGCCACAGCTGAAACACAACTGATTTTACACTTAGTGACGAGCCATCACTTGTGTCTCTAAATGATACTCGTTCTGCCAGTCAGAATATTTTCGAAACCAAACTTAATTAGCATCAGATTTTAATGAATCGCTGAGTGTGATGCGGGACATAATGACACTGTTTGGGCTTCACCAGGATATAAGGGATTATGATAATACAGCAGGTTTCCATGGGGCTTTCAGACAGCTTGTTTTCAAATCAGTTCAATATAAACAGTAAAAGAGACTCACGTCGAATCTGTTTCCCAATGGGCTTCAAGAGATCCAGCCAAACCTGAAGCACAATTTCATGAGGTCAAACCAATCATGTTAACTCCACTTAACAGCTATGAATGAAGGCTTAATGTGTGATCCCCTATATCGCATTCAAGAATAAAAATGCATTTCATTATGAAAATCCCTAATTGCTATATTGTACAGCAAGCACAGCACATGGTGACACAACAAAATGTGTCCTCTGCATTTAACAGAAGTTGTCTTTATTCATAACACTTAACTGGCATGAATGAGCTCTTATTAGACCTCCACCCTTAGTCAGCAGCGGGCAGCCATGACAGGCGTCCGGGGAGCAGTGCGTGGGGACAGTGCTTTGCTCAGTGGCACCTCAGTGGTTCGGGATTTGAACCGGCAACCTAGCGATTACGGGTTCATTTCCTTACCCGGTAGGCCAACCACTGCCCTTGCGAAGGCTATCTGGACATAGGCAACATACAAGGAAGCACCACTAGACAGAGCTGCCTGATTTTGAGGCTCAAATATGTTCTCTGCTTAGTATTAAAAAGCCTAGAATGATTTATGCCTTTATGGCCCTTCTTCAAAAGCTTCAAGGTCTCAAAAATATGATAAAAAATGTTTTTGATAATCATACAATTACGTGTTTTTGTTCATCATAATTATCTTCTGCGTTCAATCAAGACTGTGAGATCATCACTCACCGACATCTTTCGCCGGTGCTGGAACTCCAGGCCAAAGTAGTCTCCTTCAATGAGGTTCAGGTGGGAACACACCATGTCAAAAAGCACTTTTCCCGATGCCCGTTGCTACAAATACAAACAGAAAGAAATTAGGGCCACAAAATATTGCACAGGTTTTATTTCTCAAAATACATGAAAAAAAGGATGGAATTTTCACAAAAAACAACAATAGAAGATGACACTGAATTATATATATGTATATATCTCTCTCTCTCGCAAAACAACACTTTTAATTAGTCTTGAAAAAGGTGTGGCACCCAGTGAAACACAAAAGGCATCTTTTCGATGGGGGTGGCATATTACGCAGTAAATTACGCAGTGGCATATTACACAGTAAATATGCCACAGATTTTCACAAATTAGTCAGCTGAAAGGTCAAACCTTTAAACTTTAAAAAAGTGGCTACTGATAGGGATGAAATGCTCGAGGATGTCTAAAATTACAGACTGCCACAAGATATAAAAACCATTCAACATCACCCTCATCCAAAAAAAAAATAAAACTCAATGAAAGCATTCAGAACATCTCTGACTGCTGAGTCCACATTCCCTTCCTTCTCAGTCTGGATGTGAGACACGAAGCTGCTGTGAGGAGCTATGGGGATGAGACTCATGCTGAGGGGTGATTCCCACCCCAGACAGTCAAACTGACAGGGCTGCTCTCTTTCAAGCTTACATCTCAGCACCATTTACATCTTATGACGGATGTGGGTGGCTTTTTGAAGATTCCTGAAAAAAAATCTGATCAAAGCTTATCGCTGGTCATAAGTGGATTTTTATACATTCAGAACAAGGTCGCTTTTAAGACTCAAGTGACACAGAAAATCTAAAATCGCGGTAGTTCCATGCATGATTTTTTTCTAGCCCTATGTGTGCGGATAATGACCTCCAATCCCCTCCATCCCTCGGGTCACCACTGCGTAGCAACACTGCACTCTGCCTTGGTGATGGTATGAGGTCAGACTGGCTGGTCAGACCTGAACTACATCTCTTAGTTATTCCAGCCTATGAACTGTGGCAATAGACACGCTCACTAGGTTTACATTTACATTTACAGCATTTATCAGACGCCCTTATCCAGAGCGACTTACAATCAGTAGTTACAGGGACAGTCTCCCTGGAGCAATTTAGGGTTAAGTGTCTTGCTCAGGGACACAATGGTAGTAAGTGGGATTTGAACCTGGGTCTTCTGGTTCATAGGCGAGTGTGTTACCCACTAGGCTACTACCACCCTAAAGACCTGACCCAGAAAATCTCTGCTGCCTATACTTGGCTGGCTAAGCCTACATTTCAGTAAAAGTACACATCAGCAAAATGCTAGTAGCAGCAGGATATGAGAATTCCTGAATTCTGTCCTCAGTAAGGCGATCCTGTGTCCTTTTGGCTCGGCTGCTGGGTTTTTCCCCCCTTCGGCTGCACTCAGCCTGAATAGTTCTTACCATGAGCACAGAGGACCAGCTGTTTCCATTTGGTGGAGGGGGCTGGTGAAAAGGGAAAAGCCCAAGAGAGCAGCACGAAGTGGGCCTGTAGCCAGCACCCAACAGCCAGCTGCCAGGGATGGGCCACAGACCAGCGCTATCACCCCAGCCCCACTCAACCTGTTCAGCAAACCCCCAACATGCCGCAGCAGACAGGAGGAGAAACAAAAATGGCTAGGTGTTGAAGAGTAACATTAATGCTGCAATGTAAAGTGAAAATGACTTTTGTCATCATGGTGCAGCCCAGGCAGAGAACAGGAAGAGCCCGGGAAGAATCCTGGCTGAATGTAAAACTACTTGTGTGCAGTGTGCCCCATGCACTCTGCACAGTCGCATTTTCTGTTACTACACAAAACAGAGGAGAGGAGAGGGGATGAAGTCGGCGTGATTAAGAGCCACAGGGCAACGCGCCGACTGTCCCACCATCTGTGGCCGCGCTCGACACAATGAGAGCACAGGCCACAACCGAATCCTCCTCTATTCAGTGTGATTGGGCACGGCTCACACAGACAGATATACACACAGACAGATAGACACTAACCAGCCAACTAACCACACAATTACTGCCACTACAGCCCATTAGATTTATCAAACACCCACATTTCTTCAGTCCTGGGGAATATATTTTTCTGAAAAATGTTTCTTAACTGCCAGGCCACCATTGCCCCTTAAAATATGAAATTAAAATATTAAAATGGGGTCCTAAACACTAATACTCTTGCCTTATTACATTTGTTTTATTTTCAAGGTTGGCTGTGCTCTATATACGGACGTATCATTATTAAATGTGAAGAATCTGAAAATGTGAATGTCCTTATTAAATGTGAAGTCTGAAAGTCTGAATCAATATTTAATTATACTAGGATGTTCCAGATGTTCCTTCGCTAATGGCTTTTATGATTTGTTGTTACCAATTTGTAGGTTATATTATGACAGATGTTGTATAAGGATGTATCAGATCTGACTTCCTTAAAAGTGATGGTTGGACTGAATATGTCACCATCAAGCTAAAATGAGCCAGATCAGCTCCGTGGAGGGGAAATCCACCCAAAAGTTAAACGTGTGTGTGCCTGAGCCGAGTATTACTCAGACGTCTATGATTCCAGTAGCCAATCATCTGCATGACCTCAGTTCGCACCCACAACATGGCTGATGAGATGGAGTTCAACGTTGTCTGGCAGCATGTCTGGAGACACGTCTACTTGTCACTTTTAAAACTGGTAGTTTCCCATCCTTCCCCCCTCCCAGACGTATGAACTCCTGTCAACAGAATTTTATATCTGGGCCTCACAGGCATGTTCATGACCCAGATCCACTCTGGAGAGTCAGCATGGTCACCTTCCTAACAAAGGCTTGTATTGCTGCTTCTGTTTTTCCTCCCTGTCTTATTATGTCTGGTTCTAAATGAGTAAACCTCTGTCTCACAGGCTTTTACAACCAGTCTGAAACTGTAAGCATAACAGTAGGATTCAGTCAGTCAGTGTTTGCATTAATGACCAATGTCAATGGTTTGTACAAAATCTGATTCAATTCCTGGTTCCAGAAGAGTGGCAAAATCAGTAAAAATGTCTGTGCAATTGTCTACAAATGTCTGTGCAATTCATGCTTTTTAGGCAGGCTATCCAGCTCCTTTTTGGGAAAGACACAGAGGGCTGGAATCCACACAAAGCATTAGGTCTGTCTGGTATACAGCACTGACTGCACCAGAACATTGTTTTCTATTATTCCACAGCATGATGATCCACTCAGATATGTCAAAATGCATCCATACATTATCACAGCATTGCAAAATCCAAAACTGGTGTGTAACCATAACCGGAATATGTGAATATGTGATTCTGGTTCTAGTACACAATAACATTTTAAACTGATTTCTTTCAAATAATTCTTATGATATAATCCTAATAAGAATGTTTTTTTTTATTATATATGAATTTGCATATATAATAAAAAAATATATGGATTCTTTCTTTTCTGTTTCACATGCTTTCTTGTCCTGGCTTTGACTGTGCTGAGATCACTGGCTGGCTGCAGCCGCAGATTCATTCCCATCCTGAAACATCAATGCGTGTGCTGATGGAACACAGCTGCTCGGTTCTCAGTTCTCCTGCCAATACACTCAGATTTTTTATGCCAGCAGCAGGAAAACGGTTTTCCTCCTGAGCACGGGAAATATAAATAAATAAAAAAAACATATTCATATTGCAATTTAAAAAATTGCAAGCCAGTAATGATAGATACCATACCATAGCAATTTCTGATTATATTATAAAGTAAAAATCATATTATGGAAAATGTTATTAGGTTCATTCAGTTGATATTACATTAGACATCAGGATATATAAATAGAACAACCATATATAACCAATTCATAACCGTGCACTGCAATATATTTTTCACATATGCTACTTATGCTACTGGGGGCTAGCGGTTAAGGAAGCGGCACAATAATCAGAAGGTTGCCCGATCCACCAAGGTGCCACTGAGCAAAATACCATGGTGGGGTGATGGTTAAATGTAGAGGAAACATTTTTCTTGCGCACCGTTGTGCACCGTGTGCTATGCTGCAGTGTTTCACAATGACAATTACTTCATTTCACTTAACTTACTTCATCTCTGAATCAGTCTCCATTATAGATCTTTGTAGTGAAAAATCTGTCTTGTAAAAGATTTATGAAGTGTATAGATAGGGGAGAAAAGTCTAGATGGACATTCATTGAAAAAGAGATGTTGACATGGAAACCAGTAGAACTCTGAAGTGCCAAAGGGCTTTCAGGCACCTCTTCCTTCAGATTCAGGCCACATCTCTGTGCCCAGGGTGACTCTTCTGCAGTGCATGCCTGACAATGGGAGAAGACAGGAGGGTGCCCTGAACATAATCCCTTCCTCCATTTCACCAGCACTGCCTTTTGGTTTCCAGCACTATAAACGGCCCTGTTTATTTCCACTGAGATAGGCCGTAAATATCATCTATTGTCACACTGGTGAATCACATGAAATGGCGCAGCTGCATAAAATTACGCACATAATATGATGACTGCCTCAACCACAGACAGTCGCCATCAAAAACCAGCAGAGACTGAACAGCCACACGCACGCAACACTTCTGTTAACGTCATTAACGACACCACGTCTCTAACTCCAGGCAGCCATGAAAAGCAGAGGGAGAGGAGAGGAGAGAGGAAGGTGCTGGTTTCAGATAAGCAGAAGCTCCTCTCAGCCTGCCTCTACATATTGTAGGGGTTTAATATTCAATACAGACTAAAGGTTTGGACACACCTTCTCATTCAATGTGTTCTTTATTTTCATGTCCATTTACATTGGTAGATTCTAAATGAAGGGATCAAAACTATGAATGAACACATGTGGAGTGTTCATTCATTCACTTTCCACAACTGCTTAGTCCAACTCAGGGTCCTGGCTGCAGGAGCCTGTCACAGGACACTGGGCGCAGGGCAACTGCAGGGCACCAGCGAACTGTAAGGCACACACACACACACACACACACACACACACACACACACACACACCTGGTGTGGTTCAATGATAAAATTGAACCTGTCTATTATGTATTTTTATGCTCAATAAAGTGTTATGAAATTTGCATAAAACAATGCACTAAATACAGTATGCACTCAGGAACACTGCATTCTCTTGACAGTGTTAATAACAGTGCCTTGATTGGCTAATTAAGTTGTGATGCAGGCAAAACAGATCCAAGGAATGTTTTATTATTAAAATTATAATTATAATTGCATGTAAACAATAATCATCAGATGCAACCAAGGTGAGATTTTAACTCGAAGTAGATATCGTAGTAGATAGATAGATGCCTTTATTGGTCACTATACAAATACAGTAAGATAACGTTTGGAGCAAACCATCAGATGCATGTTTAAACAAAGATTTTTTTCCCAACGAAAGAAATATGAAATATAAGTAGAATTAAATAAAAGATACAGGTCCAGAATAGCACAACTTTAGCAAAAAAAGCATTAGACCATTTCAGTCTACCCGGACCTACTGAGATAAATGAACAGTAAATGTGATTTGCGGTAATAATAATCGCCACAACATCGCTCTTGCTGAGATGTTATCTGGCACAACCCTGTGAGAGATATTGGCAGATATGGGCAGTACCAATACTAGGGTAGTGCTCCCTTTCATGTGTTAATGTTAAACTGTTTGAATTATTGACATTTGGGGGTGGAAGCCAACGTTGTTGAATGAAACAGGAACGCGGGTTGAATACATACCAGGGCTCCGCTAGGGTCTGAACAAGAGCACGGGTTTGATTTCGGTCTTTGAGAGAGAAACGGTGCGTGTGGTGTTCGTGTGAGAGGGACTGAGCAGCACGACGGGGGAATTGAGAACAGAAGAGAAATCAACCATATGCGGAGTGTTTACACCAACTCCTACAAGCAGCCGGCACATTCTGCTCGGCGTAAACAGGCAGGGAGCGGTGCTGCGGGGAGCGGGTGCAGCAGGAAGTATGGATCTGCAAGGTGGGGAAGGCCAGCTGAGCTCCACGGGTGGGGTAAAAGCCGCGATAAATGTTAAGGGAGACGGGCCAAACACTTCTCCCTGGACAGGCTCAAAACATAATCAACATGGCTCTCCTGTCCAGACAAAGCGAACACACACACGCACACACAACTATGAAAACAGTGGAGATTGCTTAAAAAAAATAAAAATCCTTTCACGCATACTAAATAAACATAGTGACAAATACAGATTATACAGCGAATTTCTAAAACTCAATGTCATTTTGTAAGAACAGATTGAATAGAAAAAATCAGCGACAGGAAACAACCCCGGCTCGATTATGGGTGATTGTACGATCTCGATTGATGATTGCAATAAAATTCTGCTTGATCTCGGACATCAGCTTTGGGAATTTTCGCAATCACTATAAAAATGGCATAAATTGGCATATTGCGTTTGTGTTTGCATTACTTACTCTACTTGTAAATAATACATAGCACGCAACCAACAGTATGCACGTGAGACAGTACCATGTACATTGTGCACTTTAGAAAAGTGTGCAGACAAAGGACTGATAGAGAGAGAGAGAGAGAGAGAGAGAGAGAGAATGTGTGTATGTGTAGATCGCAGCATACGTTGCCTTTTTATATGACCCATGCTAGACAAAGAGCATCCCGACTGCTTTTCAATAAACAAACAAAATTTCAGTGCTAATCGCCCAGTATCCGGAACAAGCAAAACCTGACTAGGAACCTGCTTTCTGCTGCAAAATCCCAATCACCTTTATCAGGGTCTCGAGTCCTCCTTCCAGGCCCATGCCTTGATAGATTTGGGAGAAGCCTTCAACCTTATGGACCAGGGCATGGTATGATAGCCCACAGAACATCCAGGGTCTGGACGGCCGACCACTGGGCACCAATCATCTTGACTTCCGCATCCCCCATCCGGCAAGGATACTCATGAAGAGACATGCATTTGTTTTCCTCATGGACGCTCCCCACAATACGGTAATATTGGGGTGCCCATGGCTTGTGGCCCCCCAACCAATGTTCTACTGGGTCAAATTGCCCTGAACCAGGCCTTTTTCTGCCATTCGTAGAATCAGGTGAGCGCGGACTGAACGCCAACAGCTTTTTACTCTTGTATTTCAAAATGTGAAGTAATGTAGAAAAATGCATCAATAATCAAGGCACTGATAATCATAATCGAATCGAACTGTGAGACCAGTGAGGGTTCACACCTCTAGTACTGACTACCCTTGTCATTGCTCAACACTGCCTTTGATTGCCTTGTGGGGGCGTCTGTATTTACCAAGCTGGATCCTTGAGACAAGATTAATCACTCCATAGTGATTGCCACTACTGAAGACCAACGTCTGCACGGATTTAGTTATATGTTCAGTTTGTGCCGCCCACAACACAGACATTCACTGTCCACAGGGGCCGCTATGTGGGGCTTAACACCAATTGTTCATTCCTCGTACCAAAAGAACCTGGTCTTCCTGCGACACAAAGCCGCCAGTCCGCCATCAACTCAGCTCGCCTGGGTTGTGTGTGTGTTTTGGGAGTCTAGTACTCTCAATGCACCACCCAGCAGAGGGGGCGCGAACGCCCCTGAAAAAGAAGGGAGCACCCAACTGAACCATAAAAACAGCCTAGACCTTATGTAGATGTTCATAGTCATGCTTCCAGTCTGTTTGCTACTGGAAATTTCCATGTCTGATACCACATTCCTGAATTCCGTTGGCCCTGACACTAGACTCTCAGACAACTTCCTGGACCTTGACTGATTGCCTGACAATGCACCCTGCTCTGCCCCATGACTCTGAAGGACTGATTTTCGGTAAATGACTGCTCTCGTCTGGCATTGTTCGCTGCTCTGCTCCACGGCTTTATATGCCTGCTTTCATTATATTGCCTCACTTCTCTACTCGCTCTGCCCCTCGGATCAAGTCCACTGCAGCACTTCAGACTCTCCCGATACACTGCCTCAACCTCCACAGACGTGTGTCCCACTCCCCCCTTCACGGCTTCCTCCCAATAAGCCCGCACTCCAAAGTGTCTGCAACTGCACACTCCCCAACAGTCCCTGACAATGTAAGGCTAAATGAACTTACTGAGAAGTGCATGTACAATGTTTAATAGGGTTTTTATTGTCAGTTTATAAAGAAGAATTGAGGACCGACTGATTCCTAACATTCCAGAGCTCTAACTAAAAGTATCTGCTTTCAGCCGAGGTATTATTGTACATATCAGTATTTGCAGAGAACGTCCGATTGATGCTCCCATTAGGCAACATCTGTGTTCATAAGAAGTCCACAGTACAACAAGAAAAACAGAGACTCAGTAACAGAGATGTTAAGAAATAATCAGGTAAAGTCAGCTAAATGAAATCCCAAATCTAAGTAGACCTCTGTTGCTCTAATGGCAAAAGACAAAGGCATAATGTTCTAAGGCATCCAAGTCTTGTATATCATCAGCTAAGGAACAGACTCTGCATGATGAATGGCCAACAAACAGTCATTAAGGGAAGTAAATGAGAATCCAGGCCTATCACAGCAGGGCACTGAAAAGAACTGGTAAAATGTAAATGGCTCTTATCTCTAAACAGCCAGCATGTGGTGTGTGTGTGTCTTTTAATTAGATTTAGAAAATGAAGCCTCTGCCACCACACATCTTGGGCACTTATGAGATAATAACAATTAATCAAACAACAAATTACATTAATCATCTGCTGATATTTAAAGGTCATTCGGATAATAATAGTTTTTCTATAAAATCAAGAGCAAAGGGAACGGGCTATAGGCTACATATGCACTTCTCAAAATAAGACACAAAAATAAGACATCCTAAATCTGAAAGAAATAAAATATAAATACTTTGTTCTTTACATTGTTGAATGCGCTGATAAAAAATAAAAAATCACACAAAAATTATAAATGGAAATCAAATTTATCAACCCATGGAGGTCTGGATTTGGAGTTGAACTAAAGTGTAAAAACACACTACATGCTGATCCAACTTGTCCAAGTATCCAAATGTCCTTAAAACAAGTCAAAATGAGGCTCAGTAGTGTGTGGCCTCCATGTTCCTGTTTGACCTCCACACAATGCCTGGACATGCTCCTGATGAGGTGGCGGATGGTCTTCTCAGGGATCTCCTCCCAAATCTCAACTAAAGCATCCTGGACAGACTCCAGGTGGATGGTGGATGGAGTGAGGCATGACGTCCCAGATGTGCTCAATAGGATTCAGGTCTGGGGAACAGGCGAGCCAGTCAATGCCTTCTTCTTGCAGGAACTGCTGACACACTCCAGCCACATAAGATCTAGAATTGTCTTGCATTAGGAGGAACCCAGGACTGACCGCACCAGTATATGGTCTCACAAGGGGTCTGAGGATCTAATTTCGGTTGCTAGGGCCCTATGATTTTCGCAAAGCAGAAAACATGGACAGAATCACGGAATCCACTACAAAACGTGGAATTGTGTATAATGCACGTTTCTGGCCGCTGCACCCCACTACACATGTTTCCGGTTGAGGTGGGACTTTCACACACCAACGCAATGTAAATGCACGGTCAGCGATGGCGAAGAGGTTGTCAGTGCCGAATCCAGACCACTTGCCCGATCCGTTCCGCGTGTGTGCGCGCATACACAACATATGCAAATATTACGAAATTCGCCTGTTAGTGCTAAGTTTAGAGCGGAACAATACCAAAGTATTTTTTTAAGAATTGGAAGAACAACTCTATTGTGAGAACATATGTGACGACCACTTACAGTCAATAACTATAAAGAAGCAAACTATCGCGTGCAAGTCAGCCAGCCAATCAGCTGATTCAAAAACGTGATTTTATTATCATGGTTCCAGTTCATTATGCAAGTGGGCACAACTTTTTTGTATTCCAGGTCTCCCCAATGTTTATTTATTTTTAACATTTTTTATACGTGAAACACTTTTATTTTACAGAAGGAAGAACGTGTAAAATTGTGAAATAGTTCTTTGCATGAAATGAACATATTATTTACATGTAGAGAGTATACGTCCATGCACTTTGTTGAACAGTGATTAAATGTGATTTGTCATATTGCAGGTTATTTTTTCCCCACCCACTCCATAATCACATAGTTTTTAGGTTAATAAATATTTTTATAATGATATATGGAACTCAGAAGAATTAAAACAGAAAAAACGGAATTGAAAAAAAAAATGGATAGGGCCCTAGGTCTCTAATGACAGACGGGCTTCCTCTGACGAGCACATGGAAAGCTGTGCGGCTCCACAAAGAAATGCCACCCTACTGCCAAACCAGTCATGATGGAGGATGTTGCAGGCAGTAGAACATTCTCCACGGCGTCTCCAGACTCTGTAACGTCTGTCATGTGCTCAGTGTGAACCTGCTTTCATCTGTGTAGAGCACAGGGCGCCAGTGGCAAATTTGCCAATCCTGGTGTTCTCTGGCAAATTCCAAACATGCTGCACGGAGTTGGGCTGTAAGCACAACCCCCACCTGTGAACGTATGGACCTCATGGAGTCTGTTTCTGACCGTTTGAGCAGACACATGCACATTTGTGGCCTGCTGGAGGTCATTTCGCAGGGCTCAGGCAGTGCTCCTCCTGTTCCTCCTTGCAAAAGGTGGAGGTAGCGGTCCTGTCTCCTGATGTACTGGCCTGTCTCCTGGTAGAGCCTCCATGCTCTGGACACTACACTGTCAGACACAGCAAACCTTCTTGCCACAGCTCGCATTGATGTGCCATCCTGGATGAGCTGCACTACCTGAGCCACTTGTGTGGGTTGTAGACTCCATCTCAGGCTACCACTAGAGTGAAAGAACCGCCAGCATTCAAAAGTGACCAAAACATCTGGTCTGTGGTCACCACCTGCAGAACCACACCTTTATTGGGGACGTCTTGCTAATTGCCTATAATTTCCACCTGTTTATATCACAGAAGTGTGATTGACTTGGTGTTACATTGTGTTGTTTAAGTCTTCCCTTTATTCTTTTGAGCGGTCACTGCTATTGATTTACATTTAGAGCATTTATCAGACAGTCAGGGGGGGGGGGGGCAGTCCCCCCCTGGAGCAACTTAGGCTTAAGTTTCTTGCTCTGGACACAATGGTAGTATGTGGGATTTGGACCTGGGTCTTCTGTTTCATAGGCAAGTGTGTTACCCACTAGAATACTACCACCTATTCACTGCTGTAAACTAAAATCAGATGTACACATTAAAAATACAGAAAATATACTCTTAAAAATTAATGACATGTTACATTATGAACTCTGTATCGTTTGTTTAATGATTTTGTGCTGACAGTGTATAGTCTCATGCCTGCCTCTGCTTGGAACTGAAATTTACAGTCATTTATTCATGCAGTCACACATGCACCTCCGGCACAGTCTGTGTTTGAAGCCTTTGTCTTCACTGGAACTACGGCACTAATGACATTCAGCAATGGCCCCAGGGCCTCCACTTTACATCTCTTCTGGTAGCAAATGCTTTTATCCAAAGTATTTCACTTTCACAGATTACTGGGACTGGAGTCAGACCAAGCCAGCGTGAAGATCATAAGAGGTAGATATTGGTTAACCCATACTAGCAGTATTCAACAATCAACCAAAATAGAGATGTTTAGAAGCCCACAGTTTTACTTACTGTTGATGTGCTGAACCCCTGTAGCACGGTGCGAGTGAGTGGGCAGGCAGAGCAGTGTGGTACGCTGGCTCGCCTCTAATCCCCCTGGGTAATAAACGGTGACAGCCACAGATGTTCCTCGCCCAGTGAGACCAATCAATTCGCCTTCTCCAGATTAGCATAAATGACTCTGCCCTAAATGCTACAAATCCAACCACATTCTCCTCTCCTGAGCAGACAACTGAAAGTGCACAGCGGACAGCGATGGGTGATATCATGAGCAGTCAGCTATTCACTCTAAAATATACCTCAAGAGCGATGGGCATTAATGATTATGCTAATTAGAATATCAAATTATGTGACACCCAATTGTCTTACACCCAATTTTTCATCAATATGTGAACCATATGTGAGAATAACTGATCATTACACCTAACACTTGCTCTACACAATGAAATACATTTTTCACAGAGGATGATGATACATCATCATCTATTATGAATAAATTATACAATATTTTTAGTCACAACATTCTAGCTGATCTTTGAATAATCAATTCTCTTTTTGTTTTCCCTTTATTTTCCCATGAAGATACACTGAGACCAAATTATTATTATTAAAAGATGACAATGAACACCAACTAAACCCTCTTGAAATACTGATATGGGTGTTAAAACTAGATGATTATGATTAATTATGATATCATTGCCAAAATGTCATATAGTATCGCTATATCTCCTTTAGCTAATATTCCCTCAGGCCTGCACATAATACTGCATTATAAATGTTGTGTGCAAAAGACAAACAAACAATCTTAATATATATATATTGCAGATATTCAAATTTAGGACATATGTGGCCTAATTTACTTCCTCGAGGTGAAAAGGTAGTCCAAAGCTCCTGTGCTTAATTTCAAGAAAGCATATTCATTTCAAGCACTTTGTTCAGACTAAACCATAAAATATCAAAAGCAGTCAACAACCTGCCAGAATCTGCCACATGTTTAAAGCCTTAGAAATGTAAGGAGGGACAACATGTCAGCTCCCGTCTCAAACAAGCACAGTCCCGATGCCTGTGGGTCCAAATCACATCTTCTGGACAAATGTCAATTTAAAGTCTGCTAAGAGCTGGCAAGTCACTTCTTCCACATGGTTTACATCAAACATTATAGACTGTGTAGTGTAGACAAATAAGAACAAGCACTGCACACAATACCCACTACTCATAATATCTCTAAAAGTGGGAAACAAATCCTCCCACATAACAGGTTACAGAATTTGCTGCTTTTGCTGTACCCTGTGATTTGTGATTAGGACCCACTGCTCATTTGCAAGCTTTTATCGAAGCCGCAGCGCCTGAGGGAAAAACTTCAGCTTCAGACATGGCATTTTCACCAATTAGCACACAGACCAGCCTCAGGTAAGATGGGGCTGGCGCGTCTCCCACGGCTACAAGTCCTCAGCCCTGCAGGAATGCAGGCCTTTGTGACAACAGAATACAAATTTTGCCCTCAGAAAGAGCTGACCTCTGTAACCATGGCAACCTTTAAAAAGAAAGAGTGGGTGGTTTAATGTAACCCTTAATATCACTGTGGGAACCTATACCATATTGAGCCACAGTAATATTACATAAGGGGGTTAAAATAAAAGCAAAGTATGCAATTGTCTTTCACTATCATCTCTGAATAATAATAATAATTCATTATTGTCTTCGGTGCAACATGCAGAGAGAACATGCAATTTGGTTAAATGTCATTACATATACATTTACAGCATTTACCAGACGCCCTTATCCAGAGCGACTTACAATCAGTAGTTACAGGGACAGTCCCCCCTGGAGCAACATAGGGTTAAGTGTCTTGCTCAGGGACACAATGGTAGTAAGTGGGATTTGAACCTGGGTCTTCTGGTTCATAGGCAAGTGTGTTACCCACTAGGCTACTACCACCCACATGTATATCACTACAGAGAGTTATGGTTATGGTACACTATTATAATAAAATCAAGACAGCTCTTTCTCAAGTTCTCCTCCCATTCAAGTTTCTCCTCAGAGGTGGAAACATGCATGGTGCTTTTCATCCAGAGGTTACCACAGTTAATGTCATGAAAATACACAGTTGTCTGTTGTCTACCCTCAATTAGCCGCTGGAGAAACTCGTTGGAAATTATAACAAGAAACCCAATGAGGCCAGATGAAGAGGAACTGCCAGGGCGTTTGGTTCTTTACTTTACTTTACTTTATTTAGCAGACGCTTTTATCCAAAGCGACTTACAAGAGGAAGACACCAGCAATTCTCGTTTGATTTCTATAGAATATTGAGTTTACAAACTAAGAGCCCTGATAAGGCTCAACTTGTCAGTGAAGAGCATGCTCAGAGATTGTTAAGTGCTAGACGAAGAAAAAATTATAATGTATTTATACATTTTTGTATTGTTTTGTGCAATGTGTACGCATGTGCGTGTGTAAGTGTTAGATTTGTCTGTAATATTTTTTGAACAAGAGGGTTTTCACCAGCTTCTTAAAAGTGGTGATAGTCTCGGCTAGTCGTGTGGAGGAGGGCAGGTTGTTCCACCAGCCAGGGACAACAACGGAGAACAGAGATGATTGGAATCGGAGACCCCGTGAAGAAGGAATTTTTAGTCTCCTTTCGTTTGCAGATCTGAGAGAGCGTGCAGGAGTGTAGCTAGGTAGTATTGTGTTGATGTAGGAGGGCGCAGTTCCATTTACAGCCCTGTAGGCGAGCATCAAGGATCAAGGGAGCCAGTGGAGGGAGGTAAGAAGAGGTGTAACATGGGTGTATTTTGGCTGATTGAAGATGAGACGGGCTGCCATCTTTTGGATCATCTGGAGTGGTTTTATGGTGACTGCAGAGGCTCCAGCCAGGAGAGAGTTACAGTAGTCGAGTTTGGAGATGACCATTGCCTAGACGAGGAGCTGCGTAGCCTGTTGCGAGAGAAAAGGCCGAATCTTGCAAATGTTGTAGAGAGTGAACCTGCAGGATCTGGAGATCATAACAACGTGATGGTTCAAACTCAGTTTGTCATCTATCCAAATTCCAAGGCTTTTTGCAGATGCCGTGGGTGTTAACAGTAGCGAGCCAATTTGAATTGAAAGGTTTTGCTGAGGGGAATTGTTGCCCGGAAAGATCAGAATTTCGGTTTTGGATAGGTTCAGTTGGAGGTGTCGCTCAGACATCCATGCCGATATGTCTGAGAGGCAGGCCGAAATTTTTGTTGCTATAGTAGCATCTTCTGGTGGGAATGACAAATAGAGCTGGGCGTCATCAGCATAAGAGTGATAGGAGAAGCCATGTGATTGGATGATGTAACCAAGTGAGCGTAACATCAGCTAAGATCCTGTGTTACCTAACTTTATTTAAAAACAGGCTTCATTTTATAGTGCAGGATTTTCCCACCAGGAATCTTCAGAAGAACTGAACTCCTCTACCTGATGCCAAATTAAATCTCCTCATTCATCATCCATGGTCTGATGTGATTAGTTCCGTTTTGCTGGTTTAGGTAACCCGTTGCAGCTACCAGACAGAGAGAAAGACAGAAAAAACGTCTTTTGATATCAACAGTTTTTCTGTAATCAAAATAAATTATTGCCAGTTTCACTTTGTTGCAATTATTATTTGTATTCTTTACACTTTTATAGTCCCAGTTTCAGAGTTACTTTAGTTTCATTATAGTCTAAAACTGTTGTATTTTACAGTAGTATGTAGTATATTACTGTACATATTTTTCAGAGGGCACAGACTAGTCATCTATGGTTACATCATGGTTTCTATAGAAAGACGTTGCAGCAAAATAAAATACATTCATATACTTATACATTAATATATTTCATACACTGCAGTGAATATTACGCTATATAGTAGACAGGCTAGGAATCCCTCTCTTCATCTGAGCCTGGAATTGAGTGATTGAGACAGATAGAACAGATGGAGGGTACAACAAGGAACAGGAAATTGACAATGATTTCACAGGTTTTCTTCACGCTGTGCATGGTGCCTGGGAATATGCCACTATTTCAGAGTGTGAATGACAGCTGTGCACTGCTGTGAGTACTTATAGAAACATACACACACACACACACACACACACACACACACACACACACACACACACACACAGAGAGAGACCACTTGAAGTGTAGGTAAGAAAAACTACACAGATTGCGCCATAAATGAACATGCTGGAATCTATGCTAAAATAAGTGCATAAATAAGGGCGCATTCACACAGTCCTTTGGCTTTGGTCCGAATAAGATGGTGAATTTTGAACATTTTCCTTTTGGTTCATATCCCTTCAACGCAGGGAAAAAAATTCAAGCAAACCAAAATGCGTTGCTTCAAATAACGGAGAACTTGACAAAACAGGAGGTGGCGTGCATTAATCAAATGGAAGTATGAAAAAACTGAAAACGACACTGAAATTTACCCATAATTCACTGTTCTCAAACCATGGGATAGCATTTGGTCTTGTTTTGGTTCAGTACACGTTCTCACCAGAAGGGCCGCATCACAGTTCGCGATTTGATTTGAATCGAATCGAGACCATCTCTTTTTGTGGGTCTTGGTGCGATTTTTTTGGTGAGTGCAATTACTCTGTTTACACCAGATGAAACCATACCATGGGGAAATGAAGTTTGAACGGACCTAAAGCCTGTAGATTTGAAAGCGCCCTAATAATGTCTATGGGAATGGATTATATTAATGGATTATATTACTGTTATATGTTTTTTTGCGATCAATATCTATTGCATTTACTGGAATAAACTATGTATCTATATGGCTTTGGAAAAAAGCAAGATTAAATAAAGTAATACATATAAAGTCTACAATTTTGATCTTTTGATGCAACGTTTTCATACAATACCATACTTTATTACCAGTATTGGAAATTAATGAGTGTAATGCTGTAGTAAAATTAAATAAAAATTATTCATTGAAAATTTTGTAATTACAACCTTAATATTGTATACCAAACCTTGCATATAACTTTAATAGCGGTGAATTGTGAATCATGGGACTGGTATTTGTAAGCCAATGAGCGCTCAGTGGCTATAAAAATCCCTGTGAAGTGGACATTGTTAGTTGAATTTGATTGAGTTGCCGGTCCTGACATCAAACCTGTCTGTTTAGATGTTGAAGCTGGACTGTCTGCGCAATATACTCAGCCACTAAAAGCAATAACTAAAGGGTTAAATTGAGCAAACCTACATGTTGGGAGCTTTCTTTTCCCACCCCACGCAGAGCCACATTGCTACGCCCATTACATTCATCTTAGGTTGGCTGAAGGAGTGTGCAACTGCAGACCGGTGTGAAGAGCTGAGGCTCGGTCTCCTTGTGGCCGTGGAGTAGTGCAAGAAGGAAGGATGCAATCGCATGACTTACAAAAGACACGGGTTTTACTTACAACAAAATCACAAAATAAAGGACCAGGGAAACAAAGCCATATAAGACAAAGACATTCAAGGACACAATGTGGTCATTTGTACGCTAAACATCGGGTGAACACAATCAGGAATTTAGACTGACAAAAGTAAGTCAAGCAGGCAGAGTCAGTTCCAGGAAATCAGTCATTGCTAATGTTTCTTTAGTCAACAAAATTTATGACAAAATATCTTTTTGACAAGATGAAGACAAGACTTAAATGCTGATGATTTTACTAGAACTATAATGAAATATATCATGTAATATTAGACTAATAAAAACGAGACTTAATAAGGTTTACAAGATTTTATATTATATACTTCATTTTCCTTGACGAAAACAAAACGATGCATTTAATCGCATTGTTACATTGTAGTTTCGGTTTCGTGTATCTTCCATCTGGTCAAACAGATTATGTCACTTCCGCAAAATGCAATCATGGAATTAATTAGATTTCAGGATGCTTCCGATTAATGAGCATATGGCTGAAAAAAAATATGAAGCAATCTTGGATGTGCTTTCTTTACAATGAAGTGAAAAAGAAACAAAATGTGTGGTAGAAAAAAAAAATTTTTTTGACTAAAAGAAAATAATGTTTTTGTCTTTTCTACTAGGCACTTGTACTATACTGTTAAATAGAATTGCATACAAAAAAAAGATTCAAATACAATTTTTTAAAAAGGTCATCAGTTCTCATTGACTAAAACTATACTAAAATGTTCATGGATTTAGACGACTAAAACTTGACTAGACTAAAATGAGTATGGACTTGACAGACTAATAAATACTAAAATCACAACTACATGCAGACTAGAGTAAAAAAATAATTAAAACAGGCAGAGATAATGCAAATACAGATATTGTGATTCGTGTATTTTCAGTTCAGTTTCACGCGTTATATAATTACACCTCTTCATTTCCGTTAACAAACAGAAAAGTAGGTCTATCGTTAACGCGTTATTTCTATTTTATATTATATGCGCACACACACACACACACACACACACACACACACACACACACACAGCCAACAACAAGCAATGTTCACTGTCAAAACACACCTGGCACGCCTGTGACATTCCGCCTTTAGTTAATCTAAATGCTCATGCACACTATACTCGGAGATGTTTGTGGTTCTGTGATTCGTGCAGAATACGTCCTGCCTTCAGACACCAGGTAAGTAAAAAGAAGTCTGCAAAACAGCTCTCATGGGAATTAATCTCAATACAGCTCCCCTGTTCTAAAACTAGGCTACAGGACAGGGGCTTTCTTTTTCAACTGGTGTCTGGTAATATGATACTAGAGAACACTGGAGAAGCCTTCCAGGCTTTTTCCAAAACGAGACATAAGATCCCCACCCACTGCATTCTATTAGACTTCAATATAAAGAATCGGTTTAAGGTTAAAATGTATGTGTTGTTAGTGCTTCAGTAGCAAAACCAGTATTCATGATAGTAATAAATGACAAGAATGAACTGTCCTTTGCCACCAGGAAGGGTGAACGAACCAAAATTTGCTTTCCAGTGGACGACAGATGAAGTGAGAGAGTAAACTTTTCAAATATATCAATTCCGATGTGGCAATTCATTCCAGATGCGCCAGGCAACAGGTAAGATTCACATAAAATTTCTGAGGTTAACCAAAGGATTTGGTTCACCAGAGGTCAATATGTGTTTTCTTTATTTTCAGTCCCATTTACATTGGTAGATTCTCACTGAAGGCATCAAAACAATGAACGAACACATGTGGAGTTAATAATAAAATAAATATCACCACGCAACGTCATTATGATATTATCGATTATGTTCTGCACTTCATTGATGCTAAAAAGTCCACATCTGAATCATGATGCATCGATTAAGAAATTAATTTCAAAACCACTACTGAAAATGAACGAAAGCTACAGTTTGTGTCTTTATTGTCAAATGTTTCTATTGATATCTAGGTGGATATTTTCACAGTGCTATAAAGACATATCCCATTTCACATACATCGATCCGCTAATTGCTATGGTGAATAAAAGAGCTTATAAATGCTGCATTGAAGGTGCTAGCAGCACTCACAGATACGTCGAAGATCTCCTCGGTGTCGTCCAGCATTCGGACTCGTATGGAGATGTGTCGTCCTGGAGGCATAGCAGGAGGTTTGTGCCCTGGATCAAGAGTGCTGATCCCCAGTGTCTCCGGGGCTCCGAGACGCTGACCAGCTGAAGATCGAAGTTTGGGGTCCACCATGGTCTCCCTAATTCAGGTCAGTGGTCCTGTAGAATAATAATATTAAAAAAAAACATTTGTTACCAAAAGATCGAGCTAAAAACAGTGATGAATCCAACCCCTCAAGACAACACTTAAGTCAAATTCAGCAAACCTCTATGAATTCTACAACACCTTGCAATTTTGTCCAATCAGCAAATTAGACCAATACACATTTACAACCCCAACGTCTCTAGTGAGTTTCAGAGCGAACAGCTAATTGGTCATTCTGATGAGAGCACTCCTGAGAAATAAAATATCATTATGCCTTGTTACAAGTTGCAACACCACATGACAACGTTGCTGCTTGACTAACGCTGCTCAGCAGTGGTGTGGTCAAAGATGGAAGTACTTAATTGCTAAAGCTTAATATAAATTTTAGAGCATATTTGGATAGTCACAAGTCATAAATTAATCTGAAACGTAAACTGCGATATGACTGTAACAATGATGATAAAAATTAGGATATGTTGTGCCAAATTGGCAAAGCCGAAAGCAATAAAACTCCCCCTCTTGGCTTATTGCTTAGTTAGCTTCATGTACAGATTTGCTTATAAAGGAAAAAATCCTTCTTGATAATTAGTGAAAACTGCTTCTTTATGACTCATGTAAGTTCAACTGACACAAAGTGAATTATTAAACCACTGAGAAGGCAACCCTGGCCATGTTGTGGGGAATGCAGCATTTTAAGATCTATACTGGTTCTAGTTCTCTACCAACGGTAGTATTAACATTTGCTAAATGTCAAAATAATGTGTGAGAGAATTTTTTATGTATGCACCTAGTGTTGGTGTGTGTAAATTTTTGGCTTTAACTATAAGAGAGGTTCTCCTTATATTGTTTTTTTTGGTGGGAGTAGTTCTTTTGTGTAAACTGTGGGGGTGTTATGTATTATGTTATCTTTTTTTTAAATAAATAAAGTGAACGTGCAGTTGCTAGTTTATGGGAAGGGGGATTTCACGCCTGCTAGAGGTGATACGTGGGGTGTTTGTTGTTGTTTTTGTTTACTTCTAGGCTCCTCCCCTGGCTTCCTGAGAATAATTATTAACTTTGATGTTGAGTTGGCCGTATTAAAATATTTATTGCAGCGGCGCCTGTCATCGTTTGTGTCCTTGAAGTTTGTGTGCATTCTGCGTTTTCGGGTACAAGCTGTATTTCTCTGTTCTCTGCACATTTGGTTTTCACAGATAGTCAGACAGTGAATCTACACAAAAGCGGATCAGTGGACCCACTGCGTGTTGGGAAAGGCGGAACGTGCGCACACCTACATACCACCCATAGGTCTTGGTTTTGTTATACACCCCAGGAGTAGCGGTGGGCGCCACCAAATGTAAGTTTTATAGGGATAGTAGTAAGCTAGGGTGTTAAGAGTTGGGGTCATGTAGGGATCATGTAGGGGTCATGTAGGGATAGAACTGTTATGCTGCCCTTTAAATGCCACCCTTGATCCAGGCTGCGGTGGTCTGTCCTCGATTTCGTTTATTTTGTATTTACGGGGCAGTAGTGGCCTAGCAGTTAAAGAAGACGCCCCGTAATCAGACGTTTGCTAGTTCGAATCCCGATCCGCCAAGGTGCCACTGAGGTGCCACAGAGCAAAGCACCATCCCCACACCCTGCTCCCCGGCGCCTGTTCACCAAGGGTGATGGTTAAAAGCAGAGGACACATTTTGTTGTGTCACCGTGTGCTGTGCTGCAGTGTTTCGCAATGACAATTACGTCACTTTATTTTAAATAAAATGTCGTTTATCACTGAATAATTTGTCACCTGGTTCACTGCCATTCTCCCACTGCAATACACCACAACACCCTTGTTCTCCCTATGAACCTAGACCAAGGGGCAATAGAAGTGGCCAAAAAAACAAAAAATTCACAAAGCTTACTCACAGAAACTCACAAAAACTTACAAAGAAAAATAAAATCAAAATAATACTCAGGCATACAGTAGAAGGCTAATATGATGTCAGCAGCATAAGAGAGAGATCTGGTACAGGAACAGTAGATCAGCTCCAGTCACAGCCGCTAAGATGACTGAGGTCCACTGGCCTGTAGATTTTCCAAAACTAAAGCTGCTTTTCAGTGGCCTTCAGAGTTCAGCAAGTGTGCTGGTAACACATCCCTGTGAAGTTGACCCTTCCATCCCCTCCCTACCCCAAGGCACCAAGCCATCTTAGAGGGCTGGACAGTTCCACTCTGTTTATCACACATTCCAAAGCAGTCATGTAGTCTTAAGATCCAATCAACGGGGTCATTTGAGTGTGAGGGTTCAGTTTCGGAGAGATCAAAGGAAATTGCAAGAGGACCTCTGCCCACACCTTCTGCGAAATCTGTTTAGACATTCACACCACCCCACTGCAACTTAATTTCCACTAAATAAGTATGAGCATTTATCACACCATAAGGTTATAAAACGACAGACACCAGTTTTTTTTTCCCTCTCAAATGAGTTAATTGTCCTTAACTTACTCACATCAGCAACCTATCATGCTTTGTGAAGAGCATGGAGAGAGTACAGTCATGGCCAAAGGTTTTGAGAATGACACAAATGCTGATTTTCACACTGTTTGCTGCTTCCGTTTTATTATGGCAATTTGCATTTACTCCACACTGTTATTAAAAGTGATCAGCAAAGTCCCCAATTTCCACTGCACTGCAACCCTGCCACAAAAGGACCTGCTGAGATCATTTCAGTGATCCTCTCAGTAACACAAGTGAGAGTGTTGAGGAGCACAAGGCTGGAGACCATTCTGTCATGCTGGTTGAGTCAGAATAGCAGACTGGATGCTTACATTTACGGCATTTGGCTAGACGCCCTTATCCAGAGTGACTTACCACGTGCTTTTATGTTACCATCGATGAAGAGATCAATTCCGGTTCACTAGGACCCCAACTATGAATACAATCTTTTTATTCACTCTGTTGTAGATTCTGTATACAAGTTCGACAATAAGAAAATTACAATTTAATCTAAATATTCTCTAAAGAGGAAGGTCTTGATCTGTCGTTTGAAGGTGCTCAGTGACTGAGCTGTTCTGACCTCGAGGGGAAGTTCATTCCACCACCGAGGGGCCAAGACGGAGAAGAGTCTAGATGAATGTTTTCCTTTTACCTTCAGAGATGGAGGGACCAGGTGAGCAGTACTGGAGGCTCGGAGTACACGAGGTGCAGTGCGAGGTGTAATAAGGGCTGTGAGGTAGGATGGTGCTGCTCCATGTTTGGCTTTGTAGGCCAGCATCAGTATTTTGAACCTGATGCGTGCAGCTACTGGGAGCCAGTGGAGGGAACGTAGTAGAGGGGTGGTGTGGGAGAATTCGTGAAGGTTAAAGATCAGTCATGCTGCATTTTGTATGAGTTGTAGAGGTTAGATGGTACATAGTGGTAGACCAGCTAGAAGGAAGCTAGAAGGGATGCTTTAAAAGGAGGGTGATGCTTGAAATCATCGCTCATCCTCTGTTAACCATGGTTCTCTGCAAGGAAAATTGCATTAAAAAGGCTTTGTGAAGAAGGCTTTGGGACATCCAAGAAAGTCCAACAAGCGTCAGGACCGTCTCCTAAAGAAGATTCAGCTGCGGGATCAGAGTGCTACTAGTGCAGACCTTACTCTGTGAGCTACATCCCAATCCGCAATACTGGACAAAGGCCAAAAGCAACCTGGGACTAGACATGGGACATATCATACAGTTTTAAATTAATACCTGTAAATTATTTTTGCCCCTGAAAGAGTAAAAGTAATTAATGAAATGCTAATTACGTCCCACATCACACCATTACACAGCAATTACACTCATGAGATGCTGTCGGTTTTGTCTCTGAAGTCGCTGTGTTAAAAGCCCCAGGCAAACACCTAACCCTAAACCGTAACACTTCAATACATCGCAACCAGCTGCACTGAAATATTTTACAATGTAATTATGTGTCGGGAACAGTACCAGATGATAAAAGCTGACCAAAATATTTCTACGTTTTCTGAGCGGAGGGTTTAATAACGAACCAACGTATGCAGTTATTCGTCATCGACATGCTAACACGCTGAATGCAGCTGATAGTAGCCTATAGTAGATAGTAGGTAACTCACTCGCCTGTTAACCAGAAGACCCAGGTTCAAACCCCACTTACTACCATCGTGTCCCTGAGCAAGACACATAACCCTGAGTGTCTCCAGGGGGGGACTGTCCCTGTAACTACTGATTGGAAGTCGCTCTGGATAAGGGTAAACGAATCTAAAAGGACGCTTGGGCCAAGAAACGTGAGTATCTGAAGGCAACTTTCTCCTTTCTCCATATTCACCCGGCGTCACCATACGCGCCAGTGTTTACATTCGCAAGGGCGTGGCTCCGAACGCCGCGGAAGGGCATGACGGGAAGCCAGGGGGCGGGGTTTACGGCCGATACAAACGTCCTCTCGGACAACATGCCCGGCGATGCGTGCCGGCTACACGGCGACCCGCGTCCACCCGGGTCGACGTAAAAAATGAAAACATTAAAAAAAAAAACCGTACAATCCAACTAGCATTAATTATCACCACCTACGTCACATGCCGTTAGACATGCAGTCCTCGCGGATTACCGAGATTACCCTGATCGCCGGGGACAGGTCGCTGCCACCCCGGCTGGTATAAAAAGCCACATTCGTCCGAGCGGCTCTGCTATTTAAAGGCGAAACCTGGATCCGAGATGTAGGTTAGCGGAGTAAATCCCCGGCGGTCTCCTGTGTTGCGGATGTGCTCGCTTTTCACAGCTCGCTGGTGCAATAATAACCCGGTCCCGGAGCGTTAACGACGGCGGCGAAAATGCTCATGAAAAGGATGCAAAATCGGGACCACTTGCAACACACACACACACACACACACACACACGCACACGCTGAATGCAAGCCGTGGGGATCGGGATTCGGGATTCGGTTCTGTTAAGATCGCCGTAACCTTCATTACCTGAAAAAATGCAACGGCACCAGGCGACGGGACTGACGATAAAAATTATAATCCGACCGATTACCTTCAGATAGAAAACGACATCGCGAACGTAACTTTTGTAAATAAAATAAAATAAAATGTCGATGTCAAGAAAAAAAAAAAGAAGAGGTGTGCTTTCCTGCTTTCCCCCGCTAATCCACTCCTGTGAGAAAATAAGTTGCGGGGCAGTCGTCCACTGCGGCACCAGTGCCTTACCCTGTCTGAAGATCTGCTAAATCCACGCGTGAGACGTGGCGGGAGGCGCGGGATTCACACGCACAGCGGCTCCCCCGCGGTCGCCATGTCGGGCGGCTGTCTGCGGAGACGGGATTACGGCGAGGCGAGCGGCGGATCCGCGTTCGGCTACTGGCTCGAACAATAAAAGACGCGCAGTGCCTCCAGCCATTCGAACTGGCACTGCATCCGCCGGGAAAAGCGCGGACGCGTAGACAGCGCCCCCTGGCGGCCGAACCTGCGAAGCGTCGGTCGCAGGAGACCAGAGCGAGCGGCCGTGGAGAATCATTTACATTTACAGCATTTATCCAGAGCGACTTACAGTCAGTAGTGACAGGGACAGTCGCCCCCTGGAGCAATTTAGGGTTAAGTGTCTTGCTCAGGGACACGATGGTAGTAAGTGGGATTTGAACCTGGGTCTTTTGGTTCATAGGCGAGTGTGTTACCCACTAGGCTACTACCACCCACATCGTGCAGGCCAGGGTTCACCGTCCCTGGTCCTGGTGGGCACCAGTCGTGCACATTTTACCTTCATTTACCACGCCTGATTCAACTTCTGTACCCATTATCACCCAGTTCTTGAGATGAATCTGGTGCGCTAAATGAAGGTAAAATGTGCAGGACTGGTGCCCTCCAGGACCAGTGAGAAGTGTCAAATTAATCCAGTCCCTGAATAAAAAATAAATGCACATGTAATTGGGTGAAAGAAGTGTTAAATCTCTTTTTTTGTGGAACTCCACATGAAATCCTCCCCATTTCGTTTTAATTGGACATATATTGATTATTACCTATTGAAATCTGTTGCGACTTTTCTTTTGAGAACGCCGTCTTCATGTTGATGATGCAATTTGGCCGTCCGAGCACGCTCCATCTTGAGTTTGCAGGCTGCGTGCTGGGGACCGGCTTAGTCCTTCACTAAATAACTCAATGCAGAGTGAGGCAGTGGAGCACGACCTGTCCGGTTACAGTGGTGCCATGACCTGAATCCACGCTGCTTCAGGACGGTTCTTCATCTCGACGTGAGTCGTGGATCGACCTCAGTTTGGTCATCAGAGGCTGCTACACAGTTTTTGTTAACGGACTCGGGCTTTATATTTTCTGAATGTGATTGTGAAATCGACATATTTCAGTGTATTATCCCATATTTGGAGTTATACTGTTAGTAACTGTCACGGCCGCCGTGCCACCAGCCGACCGGGAAGAAGATTGAACCAAGCACACCAGAACCAAGGGCCACTAAACACGCCATAACACTGCAAACTCTTCGCCGATTCTTATCACATAGCTGTAAGCCATTCCAGTCCTAGATTATTTCATTGCCAACCCTTTTTGACTTTAACCGTGCTTCTTGGATGGCTTTGCCAAATTCGCCCTCATTTTGGACACAATCAGGCTCACCCGTCAATTTTTCGCAACTGGAATGAGCTCTTGCAGCCGGTTACAAGCTTGGCTCAGTTACAGTTGGGCACATTGTCAGTTAAGTGTCCCAAGCAATATGCGTATTGTTAAAAAACGAGTTTGTTGCATACCTGGATCAAGCAAAATGGCAAAGCATTAAGGAGGATTATTTTTCTGTATGGAATTATCCCAATTGTTTAGGATCGTTTGATGGAAAATACAGTTTTACAATCATTCTTCGAGGTATTTCAGTTTTATTTTGATGCCAGAGTGTGACGCAGGACACCATTTCTCTGTTGCGGACATCTAAGTTTACACCCGGTCAAAATTGCCAGGGAGTGAAGTGCTGTGCCGCCGGGTCTTTGTCGCCGATTAAGCTTTCCCACTGAAAGTGAACCTCATGCGCCCATATCCAGGTCAGTGTGCATCATTCTTTCACCATCATTATTTCACTATCAACATTTTGTGTTATCATATTTTTTCGCCCTTTTTTTTAGGGACTCTCACTCCAGACCAGCTAGTGTTCAATTATCGCCATTCAAGAGCTAGGCGTGTAGTTGAAAATGCCTTTGGCCTATGGAGTGTTCCATTGACAGTGCTCAGGATATCACCAAAGCCTGTGTTGCTCATCACAATTTTCTCTGTGTGAGTGACCACTTTGAAGGACCAGGGTACATATCACGCTCTTTGGTAGATGAGGGGGGATGTCGATAGGGAATGGAGACAGGTGGTCCTAGGAGACTCAATCCAATATGCTGTACTCCACTGTGGCAAGCTGCAGTAATTTGGTTTATGTCTGCGGAATTATTTGCATTATGCTAGGTAAAACACTTTTGCAAGTTTAATGTAAGCATTATAGTGTGAAAGAGAATATGAATTTTAAAAAATGATGGAAGAATTGATGGAAAAAAAGCATTGATAGACATGTTTTTCAAACATATACTTTTATTCAAATATCATTGTCTGGATTGGCTCCATATGAGGTTTCCAGCTGGGGCCAATCCGGACAGCTATTAAAAGCCTGTGGCTCCGCCCCTCTGCAGCGGCGACATTTTTGTGAACTTGTGTGAACTTGACCTTGCAACGGCTGTTTGTTTTTGAGTTCCGGCAATCGCCACACGCCTGCGGGCTCGTTTTTGTTCTCCCCGTTATTCCCCCTGTTTTCGGCCACCGTGCCGAGTTTATTTGCATTTATTAATAAAATCATTGTTTCCCTTATGTCACGCCTCTGTGCTTCCTTCCCCCGTCAGCTTGCCGTCGTGACAATCATTTTATATAATGCTTTATTATCAATTAACAAACACAATAAAATGTGCTGAATAATACACACAATAGACTAGATAACAAAACGGTTAAACACCAGTGTGGGTTTATTTTTGGGATTTTTTTTACATAAAACTGCATTAAAACAACTGATCTAGTTGAACGTAGACCTAGATAGGGTTGTCAAAAATACCAAGTGCTAGGTAATAAAGTATTTATATCAGGTCGAGCCCACTAACTCAGACAGATGCCGCAAAGAGAGGGTTGGCGCTCAGTAAGGTTTTATTCCGCGAATAATAACTATGTACAGTGAACAATAATTAACGTAAAGAGGAACTACAGGGCAGCACAAAACATAACAGGAGGATAATGGGAGCAACACCACCAATTGTTTCCCCCTCCTCTCTCTCTCTGCTGGTATGCCGGCTTCTCCTTTGAACATTTGCGCTGATCACGCCGCCAACCACGCAAACCTGAGCACTCTGGAGAAGGTTTTAGTCCAGGATATCCCTATATTTGGCTGCATTCATCTTTCCCTTGATTGCAAAAAGTAGTCCTGTCCCTGTATCTGCAAAACATCTCCATAGCTTGATGCTTCACTGTTGGGACTGTATTTGACAGGTACACATACCGCTTAGCGGTAAATCTAAATCTATCTTAGCGGTAAAAAAAAAATCTATCTTGGTCTCATCAGACCAGAGAATCTTATTTATCACCATCTTGGAGTCCTTCAGGTGTTTTTTTGGCAAACTTTTTATGTGTCTTGCACTGAGTAGAGGCTTCTGTTGGGCAACTCTACCATAAAGCCTGGACTGGTGGAGGGCTGCAGTGATGGTTGACTTACTACAACTTTCTCCTATCTCCCGACTGCATGTCTGGAGCTCAGCCACAGTGATCTTTGGGTTCTTCCTTACCTCTCTCACCAAGGCTCTTCTCCTCGGAAAGCTCAGTTTGGCCGGACGGCCAACTGTAGAAAAAGTTCTGGTTGTCCCAAATGTCTTACATTTAAGGATTATGGGGGCCACTGTACTCTTAAGAACCTCATGTAAATGACTTTGAAACGTTTTTGGGTTATTGTGTAACATGTTTTAAGTCTTGCTATCATAACTTTACTTATGTGCCTTTATTTTGTAAGTTCCTGTGAGACGGATACTTTTATTTTGAAAGGACGGAAAACCGGAAGTTGACTGTATTAGCGCGGAGAGCGAAAGTTAACCGGGAAAGTACATAAAACGACGGAAAACACGGTGATAAAGTGAAATAGCGTTGCAGAAAGTGTATAGTTTTCTTTGTTTAGCTCCTGTCGATAGTGGACACAAGGTTTGTTGGCATTTTCTGTACATTTATTTAAACTCTTTATGTTTAAGAGAGTCAAAGCTATGGCTATACTTAGCTTTATTTAATGACGGTTTATTTTATTTTAGATTGTTAATTTGTATTTATTGTTTTCTTTTAGCTCTTACGTTGGTTTGAGTTGGTTTTGATAACGCAATGTGAATGAGAAAGAAATAAAGAGCATCAGACCATCAGTAAAGCTGTTTTAATTCGACGGGACGCTACAGTAAGAGCTTGTACCTCATCGATTCCATCTCACAAGTTCGATGTTCCGAAGAGGGATCCGATGATGGTCGAAAGCCGTGACACTCACTCATGATATGGAAGCATCAGCAAGCAGTAGTAAAGGTCAGATGATGGACGCCGGTCAGGACAGCGGAGAGGAGGAACTTCGCCGTTCTAGTCGTTTACGGAGCACCACAGAGAAGATGCTTGCATATCAGAGAGAGGAGGCTCACAGAAAGGAGAAAAGGCTCATTCACCTGTACGAACAATGGAAAATCCAGGCACGCAAGGCCAGAGAGCTACTAAAGGTAGATATCCCTGAAAATCAAATTGCAGCTCTCATAGACACACTAGAGAAAGCAAATAATGATGTTACGGACCTCTATATGGAAATCAGAGACTATATTGCACCCTCTGATGAAACACGACGTCACGTTGATGCATGTGAGGCAGTGACAAAGGACATTGTTAAAATTGCTTATGAAAGGATAGCAGGCATAGATGGAGAATTTGACGGTGAAACTGTGAAACAACGTCTCCGTGAGCTGCTTAACAGAGACTATGCTCGCTCCATCTATGGATCTACAGTATCACTTTCCAGCCAACATTCCATAGCCTCCATGGTAGCGGTCAAAATAGCGGATGCTGCTGCAGAGTTAGCTGCAAGGAAAGTAGAGTATGAGATGTTACTGGAGGAGGAAAAACAATGTGAACGAATTCAACAGCTGGAAGAACAACAGAAAAGGGATCTAGCAGCCCAGAAAAATGAGCTGGCAAGACTGAAAGCTGAGAAGGACATAAGAGCTGCGCAAGCTAAATTGAATATCTACAATCAGGAAGGGATTCAGAAGCCTTTGGGTTCAGCCCCTATTCACCAGTCCTTCCACGGTCCAGTAACATCATCACGGTCACAATCTGATGCATCCCACCTAGCTCAAGTAGTTCAAGACAGCATAGCTCTGAATAGGCTTCCAATGCCAGAACCATCCATGTTCACTGGTGACCCCATCCAGTTCATTGAGTGGAAGGCCTCATTCATATCACTCATAGACAGAAAGAACATCTCTTCAGCAGACAAACTGTATTATTTAAAAAGGTATGTGGGAGGTCCAGCCAGGAAAACGCTTGATGGCATCTTTTACAGGAATGATGATAAAGCCTATAACGATGCTTGGGTTCGCCTCAACCACAGGTATGGTCAACCATTCATTGTACAGAGAGCCTTTAGAGAGAGGCTGGCAAATTGGCAAAAGATCCAGTCAAGGGACGCTGAAGGATTGAGAACGTTTGCAGATTTCCTGCATGCATGTCAGGAAGCCATGCCTCATGTTAAGGGTCTTGAGATTTTGAATGACTGTGAAGAAAATCAGAAACTGGTTCTAAAGTTACCTGAATGGGCAGCATCACGGTGGAACCGGCAGGTCACTCAAGTTATGAACGACAAGCAGGAATTTCCGGACTTCAGAGACTTTGTTAATTTCATGCTAAATGAGGCAGAAATCGCCTGCAACCCCATAACCTCATTTCATGCTCTCCATTCATCAGGGCCACACACAGAGAAACACCATCTTAAAGAAAGAAACACTAAATCCAGTGTAGTCCACACACAGACAGTAACAGAGACTGGGAATCAAGGGCAGTTGAGGTCTGGTTTAAAGGCTCCATGCATTCTATGCCAAGACAGTAAACATCGTCTGCACTGCTGTCCCATGTTCAAGGAGAAGTCTCTGGATGGAAGAAGGAAATATGTGAAAGAAAGGAAACTGTGCTATGGATGTCTGAAGCCGGGCCATAGTGCAAGGGACTGCCGGCACAGACACTCATGCGACATCTGCAAGGGAAAACATCCAACGTATCTCCATGATGACAACTATACCAAATTCAAAACACCTACAGTCTCAAACCAGAGCCACGCAGATGAATCAGCTACCACATTGTCTCTCAGTGTGAACACTGAAGAGCCGTTCTCCAACACCTCCATGATTGTACCAGTATGGCTGTCTTCAGTTAGTGATCCAGGTATGGAAAAACTTGTTTATGCCCTGCTCGACACACAAAGTGATACAGTTTTTGTTGACCAAGAAATTAGTCATAGCTTACAAACCAAGACCCATCCTGTGAGACTGAAACTCACCACCATGATTGGAAGAAATGCATTAGTGAACAGCGAAAGGATCTCAGGTCACCGAGTGAGAGGCTATAACTCCACGATCCTCATTGATTTGCCACCTGCTTACACCAAGGATTGCATTCCAATAAATCGAACACACATTCCTACCTGTGAAACGGCAAGACACTGGAATCATCTTAGTAAAATAGCTGATGAAATTCCACCACAGCTAGATTGTGAGGTTGGCCTGTTAATAGGCTATAACTGTTCAAGGGCACTGGCACCACAGCAAGTAATCTTGGGAAAGGATAATGAACCTTATGCAGTGCGCACAGATCTGGGGTGGAGCATTGTGGGTTGTTCACCATCTAACCACGACACGCTAAGCAACATGTGTCACAGAGTTGCAGTCAAGGAGCTTCCTCCAGTGACTCCATCGGATGTTATTAAGGTACTCGAGTCTGACTTCAAGGATACTAGTAAGGATGACAAGACGGTGTCTCAAGATGACATCACGTTTCTGAACATGTTAAAGGAGGGCATTAAGGAAAACATTCACGGCCATTATGAGATGCCACTACCCTTTAAGCAGAGGCCGCATCTCCCTAACAATAAACAACTAGCCATTATCCGGCTCAGTCATCTTAAAAGAAAACTGTTAAAGGATGACAACTACAGGAACCATTATGTGAAGTTCATAAATGAGGTCATTGAGAAAGGTCATGCAGAAGAAGTCTGTGGTGAAGGAAAGGAAGGAGAGAAATGGTATATACCCCATCACGGTGTGTATCACTCCAAAAAACCAGGCAAGCTCCGGGTTGTCTTCGACTGCTCTGCTAGGTACAAGGGAACTAGCCTCAATGATCACCTACTATCTGGTCCGGATCTGACAAACAGTCTAACTGGTGTCCTCATCAGGTTCAGACAACACCGTATTGCACTCATGTGTGATATAGAGAAGATGTTCCATCAGTTCCACGTGTATGAAGCTGACAGAGACTATCTGCGTTTCCTTTGGTGGAAGGAAGGAGACCTGAAGGCAGAGCCTAAGGAATTCCACATGAAAGTTCATCTCTTTGGTGCCACATCATCACCTGGATGTGCCAACTATGGATTAAAACACCTTGCAAAGGAGAATGAGAGCCTGTTTCCCCTTGGCTCACAGTTCATTATGAAAGATTTCTATGTTGATGATTGTGTTGCTAGTGTAGCCAGTGTTCAGGAGGCTGTGCAGCTTGCAAAGGAAGCTCAGAAACTTTGTGCTATTGGTGGTCTGAGACTTCACAAGTTTGTGTGTAATGACAAATCGGTGTTAGAGAGCATTCCACGCTCTGAGCGTGCTGCAGAAGTGAAGACTCTCGACCTTGGCCTTAATCACTCAAGGATGGAAAGAGCCTTAGGAGTCCTTTGGCACATTGAATCGGATACTCTCAGATTTTGTATCTGCCTGAAAGATCAGCCAGCAACACGACGTACCATATTATCTACAGTTGCCTCGCTTTACGACCCACTGGAGTTTGTTGCTCCTTTCCTGCTAACTGGAAAAGGGGTTCTTCAGGAAATGTGCAGGAATGGAACAGGCTGGGATGACCCTCTCATTGCTGAACTGCAGCCAGTATGGGAACGCTGGAAGTGTGACCTTGCAAATCTGGAAAAAATCATTATACCTCGTTGCTATGTGCCAGCTGAATTTGGCCGTGTCTTGAAACAAGAGATCCACCACTTCTCTGATGCAAGTACACGTGGTTACGGACAGTGTTCATATCTGAGACAAGTGAATGAAGAAGGAAGTGTTCATTGTGCTCTCATCACAGGAAGGTCCAGAGTTGCCCCTATAAAGGTCATGTCCATCCCAAGGCTAGAGTTGACAGCTGCTGTTGTTTCAGTTGCAGTAAGCAGCATTTTAAGGGAGGAACTTAGTTTCACGAACATTGATGAATACTTCTGGACTGACTCCAAAGTAGTTTTGGGGTACATCAGCAATGAAGCACGTCGTTTTCACACATTTGTATCCAACAGGATTCAAAGGATACATCTCACAACAACAGCTCAGCAGTGGCGATATGTTCCCACAGATAGGAACCCTGCTGATATTGCATCAAGAGGATCAAGTGTAAGTGAGCTTCTTACTTCAAACTGGTTTACAGGGCCTCAGTTCTTGTGGGAGAAGGAGATACCTCCACCTGAAGAGGTTGTCATAGAGATTACAGTTGGCGACCCTGAAGTCAAACAGGTTCAATCCCTAAATGTACAAACAATCGAGGAAGTAGGTCTCTCAGACCGCTTATCAAGATTTTCCTCTTGGTATAAAGTCACCCAAGTTGTCGCGCGCCTCCTCCGTCGCACGAAGAATGACAAGTCCACAGGACACAGCACTGTACAGGAGCGAGAGGAAGCAAGGTGTATAATTGTTAGAGACTTACAGAGACAACAATATACAGAGGAGATTAAGTTGCTCAGAAAGGGAGCTAAAATTCCATCTAAGAGTAAGCTGTACCATTTGGATGTCTTTCTTGATGAAGATGGAATCCTCAAGGTGGGAGGAAGACTGAAAAATGCATGTCTCCCTACTTCACAGAAACATCCTATGATTATTCCAAGGGATCATCACATCACCAAGATGATTATTTCTCATCATCATGAACAAGTCAGACATCAAGGAAAGGGCCTGACGATCAATCAGATCAGATCGAATGGATATTGGATTCCAGGAATCAATAGGACTGTTGCAACACTTATTCATCAGTGTGTCAAATGCCGGAAGCTCAGAAGATTTACAGAGGAGCAGCGAATGGCAGATCTGCCATCAGAGCGTGTGGATCCATCACCGCCATTCACCTACTGCGGAATGGACTGCTTTGGTCCGTTTTTCACTAAGGAAGGACGTGAGAGCAATTCTGGAGTCGATGGAAAAGAGAATATCTCTCCAATATTGCTACCAGACAACGCTGGCATACTCCAAGAAGGAACTTGAAGGTCAACGACATAGTCATGGAGAAGACCGATGACTTGCCACGGAGTGAGTGGAGGCTGGCTAGAGTTATAGAGACAATGACTTCTAAGGATGGACTTGTAAGAAAGGTAAAGATACGTTTTGGAGACAAGAAGATGGGACAGGAAGATCAGCGTTCCAGCAGGCCTTCTGTTGTTGAACGTCCAGTTCAGAAATTGGTTCTGTTACTAGAGACTGTTTAATCATTCTTTCATTCTAGTTATATCCTTTACACCAAATGGGTTTATGTATGGACGTTCTTTGAATATATAGCTACATGATCATACTGTTTAGTAAATCTTGAAGAAGAGTAAGGTCATTTTTGAGTTTTGAAATCATTCGTGTTTTAGTTTAACTTGTATGTAAAACACTCATAATTTGGTGGGAGTGTAAATGACTTTGAAACGTTTTTGGGTTATTGTGTAACATGTTTTAAGTCTTGCTATCATAACTTTACTTATGTGCCTTTATTTTGTAAGTTCCTGTGAGACGGATACTTTTATTTTGAAAGGACGGAAAACCGGAAGTTGACTGTATTAGCGCGGAGAGCGAAAGTTAACCGGGAAAGTACATAAAACGACGGAAAACACGGTGATAAAGTGAAATAGCGTTACAGAAAGTGTATAGTTTTCTTTGTTTAGCTCCTGTCGATAGTGGACACAAGGTTTGTTGGCATTTTCTGTACATTTATTTAAACTCTTTATGTTTAAGAGAGTCAAAGCTATGGCTATACTTAGCTTTATTTAATGACGGTTTATTTTATTTTAGATTGTTAATTTGTATTTATTGTTTTCTTTTAGCTCTTACGTTGGTTTGAGTTGGTTTTGATAACGCAATGTGAATGAGAAAGAAATAAAGAGCATCAGACCATCAGTAAAGCTGTTTTAATTCGACGGGACGCTACACCTCAAATGCAGCAGATTTTTTTGTAACCATGGCCAGATCTGTGCTTTGTTTACGGTATACGGAAAATAGCAACAGACCTAAAACTGAACCTTGTGGAACAACAAACTCCACTTTAATTTGTGAAGACGAATCACTATTATTGCGCACAAACTGATAGTCAAATATGACCTGAACCAGGAGAGGGCTATTCCCTTAATCCCAAACAACATTCTCTAAACTGTTGAGGAGAATCGCATGATGAATAATGTCAAACACTACACTAAGGTCAAGCAGGACCAGAGGCCAAAAGCAGGTCATTAACCACTTTAGCCAGCGGTGTCTCAGCACTATGATTAGGTCTAAATCCTGATTGATATTCTTCATGAATGTTGTTGCTGTGAGAAAAAAATAACATATTTTCTATATAAACGGGAGGTTTGATATTGGTCTATAATTAAAATCCTGACTGCAAACAAGATCAGGTTTTTTTTATCAGGGATCTGATGACTGATATCTTGAACGAACTTCTGGCTGGTGCTAAGCAGTGAATTAATAATTTTGAGGATAGAATTTATAACATTGGGTGTTACTTGTGGAAAGGTATAGTGAGCAGATCTAATTTACAAGTGAATTGATTTGATTTACATTTACAGCATCTATCAGACGCCCTTATCCAGAGCGACTTACAGTAGGTAGTGACAGGGACAGTCCACCCCCCCTGGAGCAACTCAGGGACAGAATGGTAGTAAGTGGGATTTGAATATTTTATCTATGACTATTTTCCCTCCTCTTTGAACCATCATCTTATCATGGTGGAGAACTTTGATAGCCCTAATGATCCTAGGAGCTGTGTTGTCTGGGGCACTTGATGCCCCTGGTAGGGTCTCCCATGACAAATTGGTCCTAGGTAAAGGGTGAGACAAAGAATGGTTCAGAAGACCTTTCATGGCAGAAAAAAAACAAAGTGCAATTGTACCCGGCTCAGAGGGTTACCAGGGTTCCACCCTGGAGCCAGGCCTGGAGTTGGGGCCCGTGAGCAAGCACCTGGTGGCTGGGCTTTCGCCCATTGGGCCCGGCCAGGCCCAGCCCAGACCGGATACATGGGCTTATCCAACTGTGGACCCACCACCCGCAGGAGAAACATGAAGGGTCCAGTGCAATGTGGATCGGGTGGCTACTGAGGCGCGAGCTTTGGCTGTCCTATCCCCGGACAAGGAAACTGACTACTGGGACATGGAACGTCACCTCTCTGGCGGGGAAGGAGCTGGAGATTGTGAAAAAGGTTGAACAGTACCGGCTAGATATAGTCGGACTCACCTCGACACATAGCATTGACTGTGGAACCCAAGTCCTTGAAAGGGGTTGGACATTCTCCTTTGCTGGAGTTGCTTCAGGTGAGAGGCGGAGGGCTGGGGTTGGTTTTTGTTAGCCCCAAGACTCTCAGCTTGATTGTTGGACTTTACCCCAGGGGACGAGAGGGTAGCCTTTGGGTCGGGGAACAGGTCGTGACTGTTGTTTGCGCTTATGCGCCAAATAACAGTTCTGAGTACCCACCCTTTTGGAGTCCCTGGGACGAGTGCTAGATAGTGTTCCGACCAGGGACTCCATTGTCCTTATGGGGGACTTCAACACTTATGTGGGCAATGACAGCTTGACCTGGAAGGGCGTGATTGGGAGGAACGGCCCACCAGATCTGAACTCGAGTGGTGTTTCGTTATTGGACTTCTGTGCAAGTCGCAGTTTGGCCATAACAAACACCATGTTCGACCATAAGTCGGTGGTACCAGGGCAGCCTAGGTCGCAGGTCAATGATTGACTTTATAGTCGTATCATCTGACCTGCAACCATATGTTTTGGACACTCGGGTGAAGAGAGGAGCGGAGGTTCAGATGGCAGGGGAAAATGCCACGTAGACCTGGCAGACCCAAACGTATAGTGAGGGTCTGCTGGGAAAGACTGGCAGAAGAACCTGTCAAGATGGTCTACAATTCCCACCTCCGGCAGAGCTTTGACCACGTCCCGAGAGCAGAGGGGGACATTGAGTCCAAATGGACCTTGTTCCACTCTGCAATTGTTGAGGTGGCTGGTAACCCCCGTACCCGCTGGTGGGCAACCGAGGTTAGGAGAGCCGTCAGGCTGAAGAAGGAGGCCTACAGGGCATGGCTAGTCCGTGGGTCTCCAGAAGCAGCAGACATGTACCGGGGCCAATCGGGGTGCAGCAGTGGCAGTCAGCGAGGCAAAATCTCGGGCGTGGGAGGAGTTTGGTGAGGCCATGGAGAAAGACAACCGATCGGCTCCAAAGAGGTTCTGGAAAACCATCCAACAACGAGAGGAAGGCAGCAACTCGCTCACACTGTTTACAAATAGGGAGCTGCTGACGTCAACTGGGGCTATAGTTGGGCGGTGGAAGGAATACTTTGAGGAACTCCTCAATCCCACCAACGTGCATTCCAAGGAGGAACCAGAGCTGGGATACCTGTGTATGGACTGTCCAATCTCAGGGGCATAAGTTGCAGAGGTAGTCAAACAGCTACATAGTGGCAGAGCCCCGGGGCTCCGTCCTGGGTATCTCATAACTATGGATGTTGTAGGGCTGGTTGACATGTGGTGGTCCCTGTTTTTTAAGAAAGTGGACCAGACAGTGTGTTCCAACTATAGGGGATCACACTACTCAACCTTCCTGGAAAGGTCTACTCCAAGGTACTGGAGAGGAGGGTCCGGTCGATAGTTGAATCTTAGATTGAGGAGGAGCAATGTGGTTTTTGTCCTGGCTGTGGAACTTTGGACCAATTCTTTACCCTTGCTGGGGTGATGGAGGGGGCATGGGAGTTTGCCCAACCAATCCACATGTGTTCTATGGATTTGGAGAAGGCTTGACCATGTCCCCAAGGGCACCCTATGGGGGAGCTCCAGGTTTATGGGGTGGATGGCCTTTTGTTAAGGGCCATTCATTCCCTGTATCAGAGGTTGGACTCCGCCAGGGCTGCCCTTTGTCACCGAATTTCAAGGCATGAAGGGTGTCGAATTTGGTGGCGGGAGAATCTCGTCTATGCTTTTTGCAGATGATGCGGTCCTCCTTGCTTCATCAGGCTCTGACCTTCAGCTCTTGCTGGGTAGGTTCGGAGCCGAGTGTGAAGCAGCTGGGATGAGGATCAGCACCTCCAAATCTGAGACCATGGTTCTCGACTGGCAAAATGGCTTGCCATCTCCGGGTTGGGAGAGAGGTCCTGCCTCAAGTGGAGGAGTTTAAGTATCCCAGGGTCTTGTTCACGAGTGAGGGAAGAAGGGAGCAGGAGATGTTGATCGTGGTGAAGAGGGAGCTGAGCCAGAAAGCAAGGCTCTCGATTTACCGGTCGATCTACGCCCCAATCCTCACCTATGGTCATGAGCTTTGGCCGGGCGCAGCCTTAGAGATAGGGTGAGGAGCTTGGACATTCGGGAGGGACTCAGAGTAGAACCGCTGCTCCTCCACATCAAGAGGATCCAGTTGAGGTGGTCCGGGCATCTGGTCTCCTCGACACCTCCTTGGGAAGGTGTTTCGGGCATGTCCTGCCGGCAGGAGACCCCCAGGTCGACCTAGGACACGCTGGAGAAATTATATCTCTGGTCTGGGAACGCCTTGGTGTCCTGCCAGAGGAGCTGGTGGAGGTGGCTGGGGAGAGGGCTGTCTGGGATTCCGTACTTGGGATGCTGCCCCCGCGACCCGGATAAGCGGAGGAAGGCGCTTTTTAGGGGAGCATTATGTAATGTAGTTCACAGTGTAAATGACAAGTATTTAGTTGCTTGGTCAAGTTCATTGGGGTCTGAGGGTGAGTTGATCAGCAGTGATAAATCTGGCAGGGTGTTAACAAACCTCTGAGCTTATTTTTTGTTTCTAAGACATATTTTAAAAGCAATAAGGAAATTATCTGAGATTATCTAAGATTGTGGAAGAGTGACTGTATTCTATATTTAAGACGAAGGTCAGTACAAGATTGAGCGTACTGAAGGTCTGAATGTAGTATAGACAGGAAGGCCGTTCTCAGCGAGTCTTCTAGTTAATCACAGTGGATGTCTAAATCACCAAAGTCTAAAATCACAAAGAAACTCAGATTAACTTAGTCTATAAATAATAATTAGTGAAATAATCACAAAAGAATTAAATCAATGTCCAGATGTGTCTGCGATATCGCGGTTATCATTATAAAACACTGTGATGCCACCTCCTCTTTCAGTTTAGCGAAGTTGGTGTACATAGCTGTTTCCAAGAGACCTAGACTTGTTTAATGCTACAAGTTCATTTTGTTTTAATCAAGTTTAGGGCAGGACACGCTTTAGATGTGAGAGATCTATCATTTAATAATGCCATTCTTACATCAGAGATGCTGGTGGTACGTTCAGTAGGAATGACAATAACAGTTAATAATTTGCTGAAACAGACACCCCGCCCAGCCCAGGGAACAGAAACAGCGTCCGTGTATTTATGTGTTACATTATTAATCTTCCTGCTCTTGTTTCATAAGAGCGAGGGACAGACACAATGTACAAGGTGGGTGGAGGCTCTATTTAAATGGATTAAGTTTTTTTTATCCAGTCTGCTGCCTTGTCTTGTCTTTGGCAATTCAGATTACTTTTTTGATTCTAAGACTATGAGACAGATTTTTAGATAACATACTGGCGCCCTCCCATTTGAGGTGGATGCAATCTCGCTCAAAAAGACTGGCTCCAGGAAAATACAACATTTCATTTGCTGGTGCCGCTATCTATGAAGTCGCTAATGACAAGAGACAGTTGTTTGTAGCCATTACAGCACCACCTGCCCCCCCAGAGACAACCAAGGCCCTAATGTCACCCAAGAAATCATTGCTCAACGCTTACGCAACGCCTAACGCCACGACCAACAGGCCTTTAACACCCTCAAGGCATGATTCACCACAGCTTTCATCCTTGTCCAGCCTGACCCGCAATTACCTTTTGTCATAAAGGTGGATGCTTCAGACTTGGGGGTGGGCGCCATCTTGTCCCAGAGGACTACTGCCTTCTTCTCACGGCAACCTCAATGGGACCTTTTCTCACCCATTGATTACAGACTACAGGCCTGGGGAGTCCTGTCATGGCCAACACCATACACCAGGGCCTTAAAAAGGGCTTCACAGTCAAGTATATTGCTGCTACTAAGATTGCACCATTTATTGGATCATCAAAAAAAAGAAAGAGGTTCAAGTGTTGTGAAGAAGGCTTCGGGGTGCCTGTCACGTCCCTGTCTAGGGGTCAGGAAACGCAACAACAAACGAGGGGAATATGTGCAGTGGGAAGACACAGATACCAAACCCAAGTGAAATATTGTGCTTTTATTTACAGTGAGTAGTGAACAACAAACCAAACCAAAAGTGCTATATACAACAACAATTCACAACAAGTCACAGGAGGACAACACACCATGAAAGGAGAGACAAAACAACTACACAACAAAGCCACAACTGACCACACTAATCACTAACGCACAACAACTCTTATCCAACTCTAACACAATCCAAACTCCAACTCCAAAACTCTCCACTCGCTTCCTCCTCCTCCGGCTCCACAACAATGAGCCCTGAATGGTGGCTGGAATGGTCCTTATGTAGTTCTCTGTCCTGTGCGTTGATTGGCTGCCAGTTGACGAGGGAATTGGTGGGTGGAGCTGTAAATCCAAATCTCCTCCCCCAGCAGACAGCCTAAAAGAGAACACGCACAAAACAGAGCACCCCAAGCCATTCTATGGCCTGAAGGACGTAACAGTGCCCAAGAAAGACCATTCATATGTGGAACTGCTTCTCATTCAAGGGAGTTGGCTCACTCACAATTTTGCCTAAGAACACACCCATGAATAAAAAAATGGTACCAAGACATCCTCCAACTGCAACTTCTCTAAACCATCCAAGAACAATTTGGTAAAGAACAATGCCTTTTCCAGCATGATGGAGCACTCAGTGGCTTGGGGAACAAAATTATGGACTCAACCTACAAATTCTGACAAACTCACAAATTCTGACAAACTCCAAGCACCGATTATGATGAAATGGGTAGCCGTCAGTCAGGATTTGGCACAGAAGTTAATTGACAGCATACCAGGGCGAATTTCAGAGGTCTTGAAAAAAAAGGACTAACACTAAAAATATGGACTCTTTGCATAAACTTGATGTAATTGTCAATAAAACCATTTGAAACTTCTAAACTTCAATACACCACAAAAACAACTGCCAAAAAGATCTAAAAACAGTGAAGCTGCAAACTTTGTGTCATTTTGTGTAATTCTCAAAACCTCTTGCCATGACTGTATCCTTGTAAATATTTTGTGCTGTGAGTAGATATTATTGAATAAGAGTAGACCCAGGAAGAGGGGCTACAAGTGGTGTTAACCTGAAGGCTCATTCAACAGCCTCATTCAACTATACTAAAACGTATCTTCATTTTCGTTGACAAGAAGAGATGTTATTTCCTTTTGTTTAATCGTATTATTATCCAGCGGATTCTGTTTCCTGTATATTTCATCCAGAGGCACAGAAGCGCTTTAGTATGAAACAAGTGCATCTCTGCTGGTCCTACAGTCTGTCTCTTAACAACCTAGACAATAACCAATTAGAAAATGGCAGTATTGTATCTGGATAAAATGCAAAACAGCCACCATTAAACAGGCATCCTGGAATTTGTTGCGTTATTCTGCTACTTTAGCGAAATCTTCCGAACCAGTTTCGCACCAACTTTGTTATGCGTTCATGACAGCAATTTTGTAGACCCCTACTAACATAAAGCGAAAGCGCAAAAACAAAAATATGTTTCAGGAGCTTGGAGCAGGAGCGCACCCGTGGAGGATGAGGGAACAGTGTCTGAGGCGCAACAAGTGGGACTAAAGCACTTGGCTGGTTGTGTGGCGACAGCAGAGGAGAGAGAGCGGAGGTGAGGCAGGAAAATGGTCGGGGACGTAACGAGGGTCAGAGTGTCCTGGTTCCTGACAACTGCTAAACAAGGACATACCATGAAACAAACCAGAGGGTCACCACAGCCACCACCACCGTTACAACTACAGCTTCAGGGATCTTCAAATGGACCAGTAACGTCATTGTGGACACATAATCTAGACCATGACACTGACTACATCCTGGACTCCTCCAACCCTACAACTGTAGGACTTATTATTATATCATCCCAAACCCTGCACTGACACCATTTGCAGGCTCACTCTACCCTGGAAGGGAGCCCCTCTCTGTATCACTCCTTCCCAAAGTTTTTCCTTGTGTGCAGAAGGGTCAAGTGTGGGGGGTGTCAACTGTAGGGCCTGTCAAAGCCCATTGAAACATACTGTATGTGATTTTGGGCTATATAAGAAATAAATGTTGTTGTTGTTGTTGTTGAGTTCACTGGGGCAAACAAGAGCAGACAAGGACAATTCAGGAATCATGGTCGAGAGAGCAAATTGATTGTGAAAGTGAAGTGATTGTCATTGTGATGCACAGAGAGCACAGCACACAGTACACACAACGAAATGTGACTTCTGCATTTAACCCCTCACCCTTAGTGAGCAGTGGGCAAGCCATGATATCAGTCAGTAACAAAACAAGAAAAGATCAGGAATGGTAATGTGAGGGTGAATTGAAGATGAGTTTGTAGTGTACTGTTTGTCTGCTGCATCTTTATGCTGGCTGCCGGCGGCGTCGGGGGAAAGTGTGCTCCCCGTGGGGCTGGGGTTGTGACAGCAGCTGTGACATTACATTTTACCTTTACAGCATTTATTAGACGCCCTTATCCAGAGCGACTTACAATCAGTAGTGAATTTACAATCTGTAGCGATTTTGACACAATTTAACTAAAGAACTATATAGTTCTTCATGGGGTTTAGCTAAAAATAATCAGTTCTTTAACATTCAAGATTAACAGATTAACTTTTAAAAAAGCATTTATATAATAAGTTTGAAATTTAAATACTAGACAACAATGACTTCAACAAAATAAAAGAAGGCACCCCAGATCCAGAAGGAGAAAAGTGAGGATCTTTCAAACACCGTATCCAGTGAAATGGAAGCGTTACAGCAAGAGTACGAGACAATTACGACAGAAATGAATGATCTGCTGAGACAAGTACAAAAAGTGCGTGAAGAGAACTGGATTCTCGTTGAACAGGTAGACTAGCAGCGCATGGAGAACGAAGACTATGTTTACCACATGTCAGGAAAGTAAGAAAAGCGAGAAAAAGCCTAAATTACCCTTAATAGTTAGCATCAGAAAAACATTTGGGGCTTACAGGTCGAGACAGATTAGATCCTTAAAAACAGTACATAACAGGAAAATATACTAAAGGAGTAAATCAAGTGCCTGAACGAAAAAATTGAAATCCTAGATAATGAATTGAAATGCCTAAAAAACATTGAATGCTTGTAGGAGAAACAACAAGGTGAAATAGCAGAACTGGAGACGGAACTTTTATCCACACGCTCCCTTAACCGGAAGACCTTGAGTGAATTAAAGGTTGAAGCCACCAAATAATTAAATGATTATCAGCTCAAATCCAAACAGCAGTTCATGGATTTTTAACAGGAAATCGACATTGAGTCCACGCGTTGTCTTAAAGAATACTTTATAGAGGTGTCTGAGGAGAACGAGAAGTTATCTGAGGAATTTCGTCAGCTATTCCAGAGGGTTACAGAGTTAATCGATCAACATGGAAAAAAATAAACTCAAGAACCTAAATGAAAGGTTAATCCAGGAGGTTATAGGAGGAGAACTAAAGACACACTGTTGTCCTAATGTTAATGTCAACATGTAAAATGTATTATTGGTTATTGTGAGTGCCACATTTTTGCTGCAATAATTTGTATCGATGAGAAAGAGAGATGCAAGAGAAACAAAACAAGGTAATTTTGGGTAGGTGCGTTGGCCGCATCTGCAGCCCGAACTGCTGTATGAAACTTCTTTTTATCAGCGCTGGAACCTGCGTTGATGTCGCTGTAAACAGCTGCCTGCCATGGCGTCTTAAGCGGCTGGACCCCCGGCACTGCTTGACCATCCAACTATCTTCTCCTCATCATTAATGACCACACAAGGCCGCCTCAATGCCATGGCGAATCATGGTGGCCGTCGAGTTCCCAATAGGATTGTGAATCTGCAGGAGCGTTCAATATCTGATTGTGACATTATTAATGTCATAATATCTGAACTGGTGCAAATATAAATGGTTCAGAAATCGGTGCCAAAGATTATTGGACAAATCAGCTGCAGATGCATCTCATAGATGGATACTGGACACTCTTGCTGTATCTGGCATCAGTTGTGCATAATTGATGCATCAAAATTAAATTTGGTGTTAAAGTCAGAGAACGTGCCAATGTATTTTGGGGGGGATGGGGCTTGTATGAATAAAACAGTGCTGACAAGTGCTACATTTTTGAATGCGAATTTATCTTGCAAAAAAAATCACAATGCCCACACTCACCGCGACTGGAAGCGCTCTTCTTCATCGTCTTCTTCCTCTGCCATCTCTTTCTGTGCTTCTTGTTTGGACTGCTGCATTCTTTCACGACCACGCGCTGACGGGAGAAAGAAGCGCAGAGGCACTATAATAAACAAGGATTTATTAAAGAATAACAAAAGAAACGGCATGAGGGCCAAAACAAAGGAAACAAACCAAAAGAAATCGGCAGGCGTGTGGCATACGGTCAGGAACATAAACACATTTAGGTAAACTTCTTACTTGTCCTCTTTAATGCAGTAGCCCTGTCTGCATGCGGCATTCCGGTATTATGGAATCTCGATCCATTAAGCCCAATTGGTGCACGCTGGGAATGATCAGGACTCCATAATCACGTGCATGGGCACCTGTTGTGACAGCCCCATGGCCCTGGGGCATCACAGGAAAAAAACATTGGAACGAAGGGAGTCAGAGAAGGACCCCTTTCAGGGTAGAGTGAGGCTGCAATTGGTGTCAGTGCAGGGTTGGTGATGATTTGTCCAAGAACTCTGGAGGTGGCCTGGGCACTTGATTCAGTGCCTCAAAGAGAACAAACAGAAGCAGCGACAGACAGTGGCATTGTACAACTGGTACATAAAAACGTGGTTATCTTGGTACATTTGTGCAATGTGGCCCAGTAAGACCCTAACTAAGGTAAATTGAACACTGTCTATGCTTGACTAGGTGACTGTGTAATAAAGTGCACTTAGTAATTGACACTGTGTTTGGGATTTTAACAGAAGGCCAGAGTGAACATTCGTGTTTCATTTAAACACTGAGACTGAGTCTTGAGTCCCAAACACTGACCGGCTCTATAAGTGAAGGATCTGCTCCCAGCTGTGACCTTCTGTACTTAGGGTACCAGTAATGATCCCACACTCTTCAAACGCAGGGGTGTGGTGGATGGTAAATAACTAAAAGTTTACTCAAGTACTGCGGGGCGAGACCATTAAAAGATTAATAGGTCAAAAGTAAGATGGAACCTTGTGGAACTCCAAACACCACTTAACTATGTGAAGACGAATCACGAATTAATGTCCACAAACTGATACAGATCCGTCAAATATGATCTGAACCATGAGGGCTATTCCCTTAATTCCAACAATATTCTCTAACCCGTCAAGGAGAATGATCAATATTGTCAAACACTGCAAGGTCAAGCAGGAGTTACAACACTGACTATGGTTGTGAGGTCCGTGAAGACCCACATGACTTCCAGGGGTGCGCTGAAGGCGAAGGAAACATGGACAACAACGAGAGCGACGATGACGCAAATTGGGCGGTCGGTACCGGGATGGCTCCGCCCATCGCGCCCATCCACAATCGTGGGGACCCACATCACATCTGGTGGTGTGAGGACAGTGAGGAGGAAGACGGGTAAGCTGGTGGAAGAGGGCGACAGGAAGTCGCCAGCCAGCAACTGCGCTGACGAGACTGCCTTGCAGGGAATATGCTTATCAAACTCCGGTTGCGGACACGCCTTCCCTCTGCCCAGACGTTTCCCAGGTGAACGACAGCGCAGCACCAGCACCCTCGACTGCGGTAGAGGACGTCCACCACCCTCCATGCTACACACCCACCACCATCTCCAGCCACGCTCCCAGCCACGTGTGGGACATACCCATGGTCCCAGAACCCTTCTCTGGAGCAGCAGGTACATGACAGTTTTTTATAACATTCTGTGGTGTGTACTTTGCTGCTCTTCCCTCCCTTTCAGATGCAGACAAGATAACCACCATCCTCACATGTCTGACTGGGTCAGAATGAGGCTGGGGCGCAGACCCTTGTCTGGTGCCTTCTGGGCACATGTAGCCGTTCCGCTGCACATCCCTGCTGGCAGTGAGACCAGTTTCTCTACCTGCACCACACAGGGAGGCGGTCCCGGACCCTCAGGTGACCGTTCACTGCACCCCAGGCTGAAGCCTTCTGGGCACATTCAACCCCTCTCGCTGCACGTCCCTGGTGCAAGTGTGGGGGCTTTGCCAGACCATCCGGCTAGTCCCTTCTTTATGTTGGGTTTTACCAGAGGTCATTTGATTGACTTCAGTTGATCCAAAATGTAGCTGTGCAGCTTTTACTGGTACAAAAAAACACAAGCACATTGGATTGGATTGATTTAAAAAAGATATTGTTTGCTTTTAATTGTCTTCATGGCTTCACAGTATCTTTCTGATCTGCTTCAATTGTATGCTCCTCCACGTGCTCTCAGGTCAGCAAAACATTAATTGTTAGTTGAACATTCATTGTTCTCTAAGACAAGGAGGAAACTTTGGGGTGACCATGCTTTTTCAGTCGCTGCTCCAACACTTTTAAAGTTAAGTGATTGTCAACTTTGTCAAGTGATTGTCAACTTTGTCAAGTGATTGTCAACTTTGGAATGCAATGCGTGTCAAGGTCTTATTATATTCTGTTGAACTCCACTAAGAAACTCTTGAGTAAGGTCCAGGGGGGTCCACTTATTCCACTTATAATAATTATGGAAAAAATTTATGGCTTTTATTTGTGAGACTACATTGGTTATGTTCGTACAGAAAATGTCAAAGAATTAAATATATGTCCGGGTTTATGTGTAATACCAGGGTTATCTTTATAAATTATTTTGACATAGCTGTAATTGACATAGCTGTAATTTATAACGTAGACTTTTGTTACACATATGCATGCATATATACTAATGAAAACACAAACACACACATATGAAACACAAACAGATACAGGTGAAATCATAACAAATGTAAGAAACAAAAGGCTTCTGCATTAAACTTAAACGGGCTTATATCGCTACTTTGCGGTGGCAGCCATAGAATGGATCGAGGTCATGCCACAGCTAGAGCTCAGCAAGAGATCTCACAGACACCACTTGCCGAGTCGGCCCGTTACACTACCAGGCTCAATTATAGCTGGGGATATAAAAGCCATGGCAAAGATAAGTCTCGCAAATGAAAAGTAAATGATATTATATATACTTTTATATACCGCTAACAACAAGGACAGCACATAGGGTGGTAGTAGCCTAGTGGGTAGCACACACGCCTATGAACCAGAAGACCCAGGTTCAAATCCCACTTACTACCATTGTGTCCCTGAGCAAGACACTTAACCCTAAGTTGCTTCAGGGGGTCTGTCCCCTGTAACTACTGATTGTAAGTTGCTCTGGATAAGGGTGTCTGATAAATGCCATAAATGTAAATGTAAATACATATGCAAGATATTCGGTGCTCTATTTTCACTGTTCATGATCACTAAAAACATAACACAAAGCTAGCTACTAAAATATATGTATTATTCATATTGATTAAAGAGTGCTTTTTTGTGTGTCTTTGCTAGCTAGCACAATTGAAATGCATTTGCTTTAGTTTTTTTGCTGAAAATGACAGACATTTCTTCTCATGTTTGTTTTAGGTTTAAAAAAAACTCACAAAGATGTCATCGTACATCCTAGCCCAAATGACAATCTGGTTGTAAAACAGAACAGGGAGCAGATACTTCATGCAAAGGGTCACATTTTGAATGCTTTTGAATTTGACAAAACATGGGATAGTAGATTGGTGAAGGAGAGAATTATGTCAGCGCAAAACAGATTTGGTTATTGTACATGACTCGGTCACTGCACGTTCTTACATTAGACACATCATAAAACCCATCATCATCCCCCAATTCCACCAGCACACCCTCTACTTTATGTTCATGGATGATAATGCTCATGTCATGTCAACATTATGAGGCTAGTGAGGAGCATGAGACGCCACTGTCAAGTTGTCATTGTGGCAAATGGTGGAAATACCCACTACTGACATTGTCAATTTTTGTTATTTTGGGCTATTCCTGTTTGTCCTAAATTTTTGGGGTAATAAAATAGTAAACTAATGAAAATAGTGTTTCTTCTTATACATTATTAGTAATATCAAAGGGAACTTTTACTTATTTCATTAAAATTCAAAGCAAATAGGAAAAACTTTTTTTCCCACGCCCAGCTGACTAGAATGGACGAGTGGACGAGTACATCACGAGTACATCACGAGTACATGGACGAGTACATCACGGCATCCCTGGCTAGCGGCATAATCCGTCCTTCCACCTCTCCAGCTGCTGCCCCGTTCTTTTTTGTGGGTAAGAAGGACGGGGGACTGCGGCCGTGCATTGATTATAGGAAGCTGAACGCGATAACCAAAAAGAACTGGTACCCCCTCCCACTTCTGAACTCCTGGCAGGCCTTTGAACTCCTGGCAGGGGCCACAGTCTTTACCAAGCTGGACCTCCGAAACACATACCACCTCGTTCGGCTTCGGTGGCCTGTAACCACCACCATTCGTCAGCTACAGCAGTTCCTCGGATTCTCCAACTTTATTGTCACTTCATCCCCAACTTCAGCAAGGTGGCACAACCCATGACCTCCCTCCTTAAAGACCAACCAACCCGACTCCACTGGAACCCCCAAGCTCAACAGGCATTCAGCAAACTCAAACAGCTATTCACCACGGCCCCCATCTTATTCCACCCAGACCCCCAACTCCCATTCGCCGTTGAAGTCAAGACGTCTAGTCTAGGCGTGGAGGCGGTACTATCGCAACGCAACCCCCTGGACCACAAATTGCACCCATGTGCCTTCTTCTCCCGAAGACTAAACCCGGCGGAGCGGAACTATGATGTCGGGAACAGGGAACTCCTGGCCATGAAATTGGCCCTGGAGGAGTGGCGCCATTGGCTGGAGGGGGCAGTCCACCCATTTTTGATACTGACAGACCACAAGAATCTGGCGTAACCTCCAAAACGCCCAACGCCTTAACCCACGGCAAGGCCATTATGGTACTCGTGGACCGTTTTTCCAAGATGGCCCGGTTCATTGCCCTTCCAGGACTCCCAACAGCTGCGCGAACCGCCGACGTCGTCCTCCAAGAAGTGGTGCGGCAGTTTGGACCCCCAGTAGACCTCCTCTCTGACCGCGCAGATTCTGGCGTCACTTCTGGGGACAACTGGGGGTATCGGTCAGTCTGTCATCAGGGTACCACCCCCAGTCCAATGGCCAGACCGAGAGGGTCAACCAGGAGGTGGAGACCTACCTTCGCTGCTACTGCTCGGCCCGACCAACCTCCTGGTCCCAACACCTCGCGGGAACTCGCACGGAACCAGCACAGTTCCTCGGCCACAGAGCGCTCCCCCTTCGAGGTGGTCACTGGCCTCCGACCCACATGGTTCCCCCACGCCCATGGTTGAGGGACCGGTGCTGGCGGTCAACAACCGACTCCGCCAGCTCCACACGGTCTGGTCCCAAGTTCAACAGGTCCTCAACCGCAAAGCGGAGCGCATGAAATGACAGGTGGATCGACGCCTTCGGCCGGCCATTGTGTACCATCCCGGAGACAGAGTTTGGGTCTCTACCCGAGGCCTGCCTATGCCATCCAGTCCCCGAAAAGTAGGACCCCACTTCATTGGACCCTTCAGAGTGACTCGGCGCATCAACCCGGTTGCATATCAGGTTCCACATCATCCTCTTCATGCATGTTGTCTCACTCCAAGCTGTATAGGCTCAAAAGCCTACTACCAATTAAGCATATTAGGTGATGAGTAATGAGAAGGGGTGTGGTCTAATGACATCAACACCCTATATCAGGTGTGCATAATTATTAGGCAACTTCCTTTCCTTTGGCAAAATGGGTCAAAAGAAGGACTTGACAGGCTCAGAAAAGTCAAAAATAGCGAGATATCTTGCAGAGGGATGCAGCACTCTTAAAATTGCAAAGCTTCTGAAGCGTGATCATCGAACAATCAAGCGTTTCATTCAAAATAGTCATCAGGGTCGCAAGAAGCGTGTGGAAAAACCAAGGCGCAAAATAACTGCCCATGAACTGAGAAAAGTCAAGTGTGCAGCTGCCAAGATGCCACTTGCCACCAGTATGGCCATATTTCAGAGCTGCAACATCACTGGAGTGCCCAAAAGCACAAGGTGTGCAATACTCAGAGACATGGCCAAGGTAAGAAAGGCTGAAAGACGACCACCACTGAACAAGACACACAAGCTGAAACGTCAAGACTGGGCCAAGAAATATCTCAAGACTGATTTTTCTAAGGTTTTATGGACTGATGAAATGAGAGTGAGTCTTGATGGGCCAGATGGATGGGCCCGTGTCTGCCAATACACCTCTGCCCTTTACCTTTGCCAAAGGAAAGGTAAAGGGCAGAGAGCTCCAGTCCGACTCAGACACCAGCAAGGTGGAGGTGGAGTACTGGTTTGGGCTGGTATCATCAAAGATGAGCTTGTGGGGCATTTTCGGGTTGAGGATGGAGTCAAGCTCAACTCCCAGTCCTACTGCCAGTTTCTGGAAGACACCTTCTTCAAGCAGTGGTACAGGAAGAAGTCTGCATCCTTCAAGAAAAAAATGATTTTCATGCAGGACAATGCTCCATCACACACGTCCAAGTACTCCACAGCTTGGCTGGCAAGAAAGGTGTCACTGCTGGAGTTCGGGAACGCATTTGCAGGCATGCTGGGAGCAAGGGGACAAGTCGTCGCACGGGGAGCAGACATAGGACGCGCTGGGGAGGAGGACCGGAAGCGTTTGGTCGGGGAGAGGGAGGCCGGAGGTAAGTTGGGACGGGAGTGGAATCGTGGACGCGCCGCAGCGTGGCGTGGAGGGAACTAGGGCTTCGTGGGGGGTAGCGGGGAGATCGTCTTCTTACAAGGGTCAGGCAAACTCAGTGTCAGTGGCAGGCGAAGGTCGTGGTGTCGAGTTGGAATCCGTCAGGAGATCTTCGTAATAAAGGGGGCAGGCAAGGCTCGTGGTCAGGGACAGGCAAAGGTCGTGGTCGTGGATTCTAGTCAGCTGGGCGTGGGAAAACAAGGCTAGCGTCTCTGGGGAATAGATTCAACTCAAAGAGCGGGCAGCGTCTCCTCAGGGTTACCTGACTTTTATACTCTACGCTGCCCGCTCTCGTTTCCGCTTCCGAGTCGCCGTCTCTCTGTCTGGTCTGGTGCTCTCTGGTGGGCTGGAGGTGTATTGGTTGTGACAAAAGGGTATAAAAGAAGAAAAACTAATGACATGGCCTCCTTGTTCACCTGATCTGAACCCAATTGAGAACCTGTGGTCCATCATCAAATGTGAGATTGTAGCGTCTGCGTAGGATCACAGATGGTTGATCTTCAAAGAACCTTTTAACCTTTGACATTTACATACCAATTACAAACCTGGACCCTCAGCCTGATCGTCCCGTCTTCCCCCACTGTCACAAACATGATGCTAAATAGACTGGGTCTGCAAACTGCTCATGGGGGTTCCAAGCTTCAAAGCATTCCATAAAGACCTCCTGCCTGGCCCCACCTTTGCAATACACAATCACGCACACACTTAAACGCATTGTCTGTATCTTGTGCTAGGAATATGTGATTATAAGTGGATCCCGTATATGCAAGCGTTGTGTGTACGTTCCCTTGTATGAATTATACTAGTTACAACTTTCTATTTTGCATTAGGTAAACTAAGTGTATAAGTGTATTTCCACTTTCCTACTTCCTAAAGGTCCATTTCTTGGTATCAGAAGGAACATCTCTTTACTACTGAAACAGTGATGCATACCATGTGATCACAAAATACATCATACAATTTCTATAAGGTAGAAATTGTAACTGCAATGAACTACAGTTTCTCTCTGGGCCAGCCATAAAAATTCCGGTCAGTCGTAAACCCAGACAAAGGGAACTTCTCCCGCCAAAATGTCACACTTGTGATTGGCCATTCAGGCCACATGATGGGCGTGCCAGAAAGCATCAAAAACACTTCGCACAGACCACGCATTGCTCAGAACTTCTCTTCTTCCTCCCGAGACACTTTTTCTTCAACACTTTGTTAAGCTCACCTCTTGGGCTGACTCTTTTGGCAAGTTTACCTTCAAGGAGGACTTCCAGCTCAAGATCGAAAGGTTGAGGATCGCGACCCTACCACATCAGGACTCCTTTGCATGAAACAAGGACCGATGCAAGTAACTATTTAGATACACGTTTAAACCCCTTTTTAAGGTGAACTTAAGAATTCTCTGACGATTCTCATTAGGCTGTGCTTAATTGATGTGTAATACTGCCATTCTCTTTTCATCACTTTCCTTTACCCTGTATGTATATGTTTGTCTAATTGTTGTATGTTAGCTATAGCCGTGTTTATTAAATTCTTTAAATTCACAATCGTTTGTTTCTGTGTGCTGCGCACATCTGGAGTCACTGAACGTTTGACCCTTTAAGCTACATGCTAAATTACTGCTAGCACGCAGAGTGGGAAAGCTACCTTTCCTGGCAAAAGGGGGGATAATCGTTCCCAGAATTGATAAATAATTATATTATCTGCTCCGTGGACGGACAGATCAAGTAATTGTAACATTAATTCTGCTACAGTTTATCCCAAAATCTAATCTAAATGTTTATTATTAATTATAACCAGTTATAATTAATTATAGATATTTCCTCTTGAGCTAATTCGTTACATAATGGTGGAGAATGCAGGCACGTTCAAACTTATTTTGTGAGCAAACCCAGTAACAATCTTTTGTTTTTTATACATGCTTAAAGTGAGGCAAGTCGCAACGTGAACTCACTCTCGTGATTGGTTGGTTCAAGACCACCTCTATTACTGTACTTCAACAGCCATTGTCAGTTAAGGTACACAGCCATTAGTTCATAATATTAAAATTGTGCTGTAAAGACGAAGAAATCTCTTTGCTGTACATTTTAATATTATCAGATCGCCTGTTGGAACGAAGAAATCTTCCTTCATTGCGATAAAGGTTGATTTGAGCGACGTTCCTCTTGTCATCTTTTTATAGGCCTTATTCGTAAATGAGAGCCCTAAATGCATCTGTGCAAAAACAGCGAAGAAACTCTGTTTTTAATTGTTAATGTGTAATGGCAGCGAAGAAATCCTGCCCACACATTGTTGCGCAGCTAATTGCATTTGTGTAAAAACAGCGAAGAAACCCTGTTTTTAATTGTTAATGTGTAATAGACAGCGAAGAAATCCTGCCCACACATTGTTGTGCAGCTAGTTGCATTTGTGTAAAAACAGCGAAGAAACCCTGTTTTTAATTGTTAATGTGTAATAGGCAGCGAAGAAATCCTGCCCACACATTGTTGTGCAGCTAGTTGCATATGTGTAAAAACAGCAAAGAAACCCTGTTTTTAATTGTTAGTGTGTAACAGGCAGCGAAGAAATCCTGCCCACACATTGCTGTGCAGCTAACTGCATTTGTGTAAAAACAGCGAAGAAACCCTGTTTTTAATTTTTAGAGTGTAACAGGCAGCGAAGAAATCCTGTCACACACCCCTTTTGGTGCAGCTAAATTGCATTTGTTTTAAAGCAGCGAAGAAATCCTGTTTTTAATTGTTAGTGTGTGAAAGGCAGCGAAGAAATCCTGCCACACCCTGTCTAACACTCCTAAATTCCAACTCCACCCCCTCTGTTCTAACCCTTGGGGCTCACCCACTCCACCTTGTGGCCAGTCTCAGTAGGTGGGTTTTCTTGGTTGGTTGGCCTAAGCCTGCCAGTTTATCTGAAAGGCTTAGTCTGACTTTTTGCCTCTTAACTTGATTCTTGTTATTACTGAGTCAAGCCTCTCTCCTGTTTAGATTTATTTAAATTTAGTCTAAACAGTGTTTGAATTTAAATTTAGAATCGATTTCTATATTCTACACCTGTGTGTGTACTTATAGGTAGTGCTCCCCCTCCATCCTATACCTCTCCTCTGTGTTTGGCGTATTTGTTTGCTTGTCTTCACCTGGTTTCTGTTTGTTTACCAAACCTTTGAGAATCATCAGGGAAGGCTGAGTAATGGATTGACGCCCCAAGCTGCCAAAGTCTTAAGACTGTCACGCGGTCAAATCTAAGTACTATAGGCACAGTCGCTAAAACTGGTAGGACTTGCTTTTGTTTTGTGCTGCCCCCCCCCCCTTTCTCTCCCTCTCTCGCCTAACCAGCAAGCCAACATGTCTCGATCATCCAGCCCTGAGGCCCACTGGGATCGTCTAGAAGTCTGGCTGAATGCACTGACTAGCAATCTTCTTCCTGAACCCACCGGGGACCTGCAGAACCTGAGCCAAGAGCAGCTTGATGACAACCTGAGCATCTTGATGGCCCGCGATCCGACGCAGGACTACAGCCACAAGGAGCTGGCCAAGATCACCGCGTCACTGGCTCACAACCTCCTCGGCCAGGCAAAGCTGAGTGAAGCAACAATCTACCACCAGGAACGGCAGACTGCAGCACTAAAGCTTCAGGATGAGAGAGCACAGAGGAATCTGACGCTCGTTCGAAGACAACTGGAGCAACTAACGCTGGAGACTCAGGACAGGACAGCACACAAAAAGAACCCAGAGCTACAGGAGGAATTGGAGAGACTCCAGAACGCCTTGACTGATCTCCGTGCAGATACAGCACACCGAGAAGAGCAGGAAAAGGATGCCAGAGAAGAGCTGAGGGAAAATCTCAATGAGGCTAAGACACTCCTGATGAGAGCAGAGAATGAACTGAAAGAAAGAGAAGCCAGGGCCAGGGCCTGTGAGGGCCACCTGCAAACTGTCCGGGCCGAGGTCAGTACTCTGTCCCAACAAAGAGACTATCTGAAAGATGAACTTAACACAGTTCGCAGAGAGCTCAAACACTCATATAGACTGCAAGGTGACCCTGAAAGAGAGATGCACCCCACAGAGTTTCGCCTAACCAGCAGCAAAAGGGGAGAGAGCCCAGTGCTCAGGACATCACCTGCCAGCATCCCAAACCCCCCGCCAGCAGCAAGGGGGTGGGAACCCTCTCAAAGACCATATTCCGGGCATGGCATGCCAACCAAAGAACTGGATAAGCTGGCGAGGAACATTCCTATCTTCACTCCCAACCCTGCAGGAGGCCATGATGTCCACTCATATCTCGATGATGTGGACTTCCACTTGCAAACTGTGGCTAACGTTACCACACGCGACAAACTTTATCTGCTCAGAATCACTGCTAGCCGTGAGGTGCGCAGTTTCCTGGACCGACAGCCAGAGAGCATCAAAATGGATTATCAGCAACTGCAGCAAGCGCTAATCAGGGAATTCTCTGACCCAGAGTCAGAGCATGGACTGATCACTGCCATGGATCTTAAACAGGGTAGACAGGAAACCACGCAAGCTTACTACAACAGACTCCGACAGGCCTACTTTGGAGCACGCAACGAGCCAGGAATGGAAGACGACTTCAACTTTAGATCCCTGTTCCTCCGGAACCTGCACCCCACAGTAAGCCACTATCTGGGGGTTCTGGCATGCCCACGGACGATGTCCACCCAACAGCTGAGAGACTTGGCCCACAAGGCCTACGCCAAACAAAGAGCTGTTTCTGAAAAGACAGCGAAAACCCACACCATCTATCCTGTCTCCACTCAGAGTGCAGAACTCACTCTAGAGGGCGCCGAGCAAAGCCACCATGACAACAGATGGTCACGAACCTTTCCAACCAACAGGGGGCAGCGTGGACATGACGGAGCCCGACACAAGCACCAAACTGGTCACCCCGAAAGATCCTGGGACAAATCACCACCACCTCCCAACCCAAGGAGTGAAATCACATGGGAAGCAAAGAGACGACCCAGAAGGAGCCAATTTTCAGCAACACAAGCCTCAAGATCAGATTGGCAGCAGCCGAACCCTTCTCAACACTCTCTGGATCAGTCCAGGTTTAAATCACCAGCAGGGCCAAACTGGGAAGCCACATCTGAAGCAGCAGAGATTATGAGAGTTTTGAAGGAACTCCTCCAGGAAAGGCACCACATGGGGGACAAAAAGGATGAGTCAGATCAGGCATGACTAAGTGTGCAGTCTGACCCTAACACCCAATCAAAGTCCCCTCAACATAATCCTCCCAACCAACTCAATAATAATCCTCTGCTGACCACAGAACGAGAGGCCCCACCACCAGGTGATGACATCACGCGACCACCGCAGATGATTACAGAACCACCAGAGCCAGCCAATTTCCAGCATCACGCCTCAACCCAGGACCTTGATGTACCTGGGAGTGCTGTCTTGGTGGTCTGCCTTCCGGAAGAGTCACGTGAGACCGGTCCTGACTGCTTGCCGATCACCACGCAAGCCCCAATGCCAAGACTGTTGGGGAACCTAATTGAAAGGGGGGTGGCCAAGAAACTGTACCTGACCATCACATTGGAGAATGAGGTGAGGCTAGAGGCCCTGGTGGACACGGGAGCAGACCTGACTCTGATGTCAGCCCAGCTTTTCGACAGACTTCAGATTGCTGCCAAGAGACAGAATCGAACTCTCGAATATAAGAACTGTGTGCTGAACGTACAATCATACAGCCAAAATGATGTACAACTAGAACAACTAGCTCCCATTCACCTAACCATCGGCCCTATGACCTTAGTACACCCTGTGTACATCTCTACATTTGACACATACCCTCTCCTTATTGGAAAAGACCTGCTAGACCGCTTTGAGCCCCTATTGGACTTCAAACAGCTACAAATTTGGGCTCAAGTGCGAGAACCTCTGCCTCCTCAGTCACCAAGATCACGCCAGACAGACTGCCAGGTCACAAAGGCCACAGAAGGTCTCGCCAACAACTGCGGGAACACACCAACCCAAGAGCAAAGTTCAAGGTCATCACTATGCACTTTCCAGCTAGCTAAAGCAGCTGCACTACACTGCGAGTTATGGTCTCCACCTGACCACCCACCCACCCTTAACGTGGCAGCCATAACCTGCAGCAAACAGACTCAGCCCACTTCAATGACCACCTCACAGCCGCTTACGCTGGCTCCTCAAATCACCACTATGGGCATTGCTGACATGCAGGCCTCTGACCCAGCTATACACACTATCCCTCACCACCTCTCTGACCCCTCTAACCACCCTATCACAGCTGCACAAATGGCCAATACGCCAACCCTCAAAGCACTACTCAACGTGAAACCTATGCTGTGTATGACGCACAATATTCTTGGGTACTGCCCTGATGACGTCACTGCGCCAAGGCTTGTGGTGCCACAGTGCCTAAGGGGGGTTATGCTAATATATGCTCACGACACACCAAGTACGAGACACCACGGCACAAGTACCACGTATGAGACACTAGAACAAGTGGCATACTGGCCCAGCATGCAGCAAGATTTGGCAGAGTATGTGAAAGGATTCTTTCCTTGTTACCAATTCCAACCAACAAAATAAAACCACAGAGCCTCACTGCAGCGCAGAGGAGTCACATCTCCTTGGTCAGACCTCCAAAGTGACTGGGTTGGACCCCTGCCTAGGTCAACTAGAGGCTACAAGTACTTCCTCACAGTCGTATTCCAGTTCACAAAGTTCGGGCTGCCACTGAGAGTCAACTCAGACAAGGGCACCAACTTCACAGCTGAGATTATGCAGCAAACCTGGAAACTTCTGGGAATACAAGTACACCTGCTATACCAGCCAGGAGACACCAACTACACCACTCACCAGTAACTTGAGGAACCGCACCGGCATTTGAGAACCGCATTTGCTTTTGCCCAACAACGACTCCAAAAGAGTGCAGACGGCCAGAAAGCATATTACAACTGGAAGGCATCACACCAAGAACTGGACGTGGGTGACAAGGTCTGTTATTACTGCAACATACAACCGCCTCAGACATCCTCTCATCGGCTGTCAAAGAAGTTTCCTCCACACTGGACTGGACCGCATGAGATCATGGACAAACTCTTTCCTGTCGCATACCAGATCAAGCAAAGCCATGGACAGAAAGAACCAGCTTTCAAATGGTTCCATCATAACCAGATCAAGAGACATGTGGCTTCTGGCAGGGAAAGACAAGGGGGGGTGCTGCTGTGGCTGTCCTTGCTATGCCTCCAGCTAACCAGAGGACAACCACAACCTGAGATCACATCCCCAGGTCCAGCATCCGGCATTGCACAAGATTTACAAGGAGGGAAAACAGTACACCTCTCTGAACAGTGTCTGGGAGGCTGTGGTTGCTGCTGCACGCAATGGTGATGGTGAACAGATCAAAACACTGACAGAATCCATGGATGGCAGGCTTTTGAGTGTCCTTGCAAAGAAAGGTGTCTATATTGGTCACTGATTTGTTTTTGTTTTGTTTTTGAATGTCAGAAATGTATATTTGTGAATGTGGAGATTTTTGGTTGGTTTCACTGGTAAAAATAAATAATTGAAATGGGTATATATTTGTTTTTTGTTAAGTTGCCTAATAATTATGCACAGTAATAGTCACCTGCACACACAGATATCCCCCTAAAATAGCTAAAAATAAAAATATTAATGAGTTTTTTGGGTTCATTGAGAACATGGTTGTTGTTCAATAATGAAATTATTCCTCAGAAATACAACTTGCCTAATAATTCTGCACTCCCTGTAGTGTATATAGTTGCATAGTGTAGCATTGATGTCTTCCTATTTTTTTGTAATGTGATTTTAAATGTTACAGTCACTAAAACAGATTTAACTTCTGAAAGGTACTGTTGGTGCATCTAGTGGTTTTGTTCCTTTGTGTTTTTAAAATGAAAAAACTATTTATTTTGTGCTTCTACCTAGTGGCCCATTTCATACCCAGTGCTCCATCAGCAGAACATCCTAAAGCCTGTTGACATAATTAAACATGAGTGTTTTTTTTTTCCACATTAACAAAAAGGATTCAGTGTTCAGTACTACAAATTCACTCAATTATTTTGTAAGCAAATTAAAAACAAACAAACTCAAAATGTTATTGTCACTGTGTGAATTCGGTGACGCACTTGCAGACATGCTTAGAGCAGGGGGACAAGTCGTACAGGAAGAGGACACTAGACGAGCTGGGGAGGAGGACCGGAGACGCATGGTCTGTGAGAGGGAGGCAGGAAGTGAGTGGGAACAGGAGTGGAGCAGTGGACGCACCACAGCGCGCCGGGGAGGGAGCTCTGGCTCCGTGGGGAGCAGTGGGAAAGAAGGTTAGGGGATGAGGCTGGGGTGGACCGGAGAGAGGAGAACAAGAAGACGGCTGGTTCGGGAGAGTGGGCTGGATGGGAGGACGTCTTGGGTGTCAGTAAGGTGGGGTAACATTTAATATGTATTATTTAACTGCCTTAAAAGGAAATTATGAAGGGCTACAAACAAATTAATACCATAATACCCTCTTCAAATTGGTTAAATAGTTGTTCAATAGTTATTGAATAGTTATTATTTAATAGTAGTTTTTCAATAATAGTTGTTATCCTAGAGGTTAAAATCAAAATTCTGTACCCTTTCTTGGAAAAGAACACTTGCTGCCCTGTTGTTGTCCAAACACCTAACACCTACTGTATGCATTCGCCATTTCACTAATTTATGGTTTCCATCCAAATGCCTGTGAATAAAAAAAATTGTGCTTAGCTCAAACACTTGACTATAATAACAACAGACATGGGTTTGATACATACTCCTTGTGTCCCTGAACAAGACACTTATGTATCCCCATAATCACTGAATGTGAAGACGTCACCTAAATGTAAAGGTGAGGCTGTTACCATCACTTTTACAAACCAAACAGCTGCTACACAAGAGGAGCAGCTACACTCCTCCAGCACAGAAGGAGCAACACCTCAGGGCCAGAATCAGCGGTGTACCTTCACCTTAAGGACAAAGGACACTCAGTTTTGTACAAGAATGTTCTAATATTGAAGAGAGACGATAAGAGAGAGGAGTGGGGGAAGCTTAGCATGTGCAAATCAACAAACCCTCACTCAACAGAGGTGGAGGCCTCAGACGCAACTTATCTCCAACCTATTCATGTGTTCACCAGGTTGGCGACATTTAACGACCTGCTTAATGGGGGCAGGAGGAGCTGCCAGGGCGGGGCTGTCACATCTACCCACACCCTCCCCCTGCCCTTGTTTCGCTTAACAAGCCTATTCAAGGGAGGAATGAGGTGAAACCACCCTGTAGGATACTTTGTGGCCACAAGCCAACTTCCCTCAGATTGACAAAGTTCTGTGGATGCAGAATGTAACGTCTCTACATTAAAGAAAGAAATCCAGTTGCCATGACTCAACTTTCAGACAAATTCACCTGGATGACTGACAATCTTCACATACATGCTCTTACCATAAGGGTGTGAAACAAAAACAGTAAAACAAAAAAGGGGAACAACATAAAGCGATTGCCAGAACTCAAAACTACTAAACAGTTGCAGGGTCCATTACAGAGTGGGGGAAAACGGGGGAAGTGGTGGTGCAGAGGTACTTGTGGCCTTCTTTGCGAAGGATGTTCAGGCTAGCATCTCCTCTTGTTCCATCTGCACCACTACCAAGAGTTCATGTAATCTGCCATCCGGGAAATTACTGCCCCTACCGGTACCAGAAAGACCATGGTCACACATAGCTTTAGTCACGGATCTGCTGGTGTTGAAAGTGTACACTACAGTTTTGGTGGTGGTCGATAGGTTCTTGAAGGGCTGTCAGTTCTTGCCATTTCGCTCCATTCCTATCTCCATACAGTTAGCAGAGGCCCTGTTTCATCACATCTTCCGGGTCTACGGAATCCCAGAAGACATCTTATCAGAACAGACCATGCAGGAACTGGGACTGCGTGCTTACTGCCACAGTCGGCAGCATGACTGGGCAGATTGTCTGGTGTGGGCTGAGTACGCCCAAAACTTTTCTCCACAGAGTTAACACCGTTCCAATGTGTGGGATGCCAGCCCCCTTTTTTATCTGTGGGCTTGGAACTCATCGCGGTTGGTCAAGGTGGATGATTGGTATCAGCATGCAAAGGGGGTGTGGCTATTCCTTGGGGCATACTCTGCCTTGCAGACAGCAATTCGCCGGTTTTAAGTCTAAGCTGACTGTCGACACAAAGTGCCTTCCATCAGAGAAGGGGACCAGGTCTGGCTCTCCACGGGGGACCTGCACCTCAAACTCCCCTACTTAAGCTCACCCTTTGGTTTATTGGTGCCTTTCTGGTTGTGTCCCAGGTTAATCCCAAGTCTTTTAAACTGAAACTGCCCCACATTTACGTACGCATGTTTCACTGCTTAGGCCAGTCTGTCCTGGAACCTTTGCACTCAAGACAACACAGATGTAACACCCCCTGAGGCCGTTAAGGTGGACGGTGCACCTGCCAACTAGGTCCATCGGCTCCTCGATTGTTGAAGACGAGGGGTGTTTTACAGTTTCCAAGTTATACAGTATTTGCATCCTAGGGCCCTTCGGCAAGGTTAGAGATCCTCACAAGTGTAACAAGCATCAGGTGTGGCGTGTTGTGTCCAATCCGCTCCCCTACAAAAGCCCTGCATGATCTGGAGTCTACAGAGCTTCCACACGTATCCTGAAGTGTTGCTCATTTTTCATGTGTTGTCATTAGGGGTGTTGAAATTAATCGTATAATTGATGCATCGCGATGCTGACATGGACGATATTGCATCGATGCAGTGCAGAGCATAATCGATTATCATAATGATGTTGCTTGGTGATTTTCTGTTGGTGAATCTCGTTAAAAAGTAGTGCAGGTAGTGACTGTGGCGGCCTGTTCTACAGAATACAGTGCCGTTCCATGTCAGAGTTTTATGCTGCGTGGCATGGCGATCATGACGTATTTTTGCGGGCGACCAATGGAATCCAAGCGGGGGTGTCTTCTTTACGCCACTTCGAAACAGACACACGAAGCGGGAATGGAGGAAAAGCTGATCTTTCTCTGAGTGTTCAGAGATCTACAAGACAACAATATTATCTTACCGGGATTTACAAAAACACGCATATTTTTTGTCCGGTCAGCATTCAGTTGAATTAAAAAAATATATATTCTGTAATGAATACAATTTGGAACTAAGGTGTCAGAATAATTTGGACATTACACGTACCAAATATTACTGCTTTTATGTAATTCAAAATGATATAATCCTGTGTAATGTTCCCTAATCGTTTTCACTTGTATTAATTGTATAAAGCTGCCCTGTTCGTTTCTGTTCGCCGTCAGGTCTTTAAAGTTATGTTCCGTGTTCACCAGTGTCTACGTCTCGGATGTCTCCCCTGTCCTGTGATTCACCATTAAACCCCTGTTCCGTGATGTCAGGTGAAAGCGTCCTTCATTCTTCGTTCCTCGTCACTCCTCGTCCTCCTCTCCGTACACCCGCCGCGTCATGCCCGCATGGACGTGACATTGGTGGAGATGTCGATCTGCATCAGGACCGGGGAAGACGATTAACTCCGCCCACAACATAGTGCCGTGTGCATTTAAAGGAGAACTACCAGTATATCCAACTGTTACAAGGTGAGTGCGGACGTAACAAGTTTTTCTGCTCTGGAGCAAATCATAGCGTCCACACAGGCGAACGAGACCTTAACATCGTGTGACCATGTAGAAAATGTCTGGGATGCATCGCGATGCATCGATATCGAGGCACTGATAATTGTAATTGAATCGAATCGTGAGACCAGTGGAGGTTCACACCTCTAGTCATCATATTGGTTTGTTGTCTCTGATTTTTACCATACAGGATCACTTCATAACCAAGAGGAAGTGTTCTGGGGACTGATCGGTTGCCAATGATCTGGGACGTTTCTGCTCATTCTCCACTACGTTGGACAGGGGAGAGGGTATTGAGCAGACTGCTGCATGCAAATCCCTTCAGAACACTGCAGCTCCCAGGGGAATGCATGGTGTGGTAGATTATTTCCTTTAATTGATTGATTTGCTTTGTTTTTTTCCCTGTAAATATACACTATTCATTTGTTCCTGCATCCCTTCTGTGTCCATCGTTCTTCCCCTCACACCTCAGACGGAACAGATTTTAGTTCATATTTTCTCTTTTTTTTATGTTTTAAGTTGGACTATACAATTCAGACCATACAATTTGCCACTTTTGTGGCCAACTGTGCTTAATTTTTTTTTTTTTGGAGGGGGGGTTGTCTGAACATAGTTTGTACATTATTTTGCCTAAAAGTTGGAAAATAAAACTAGTGCTGGATTTGATTTATGAGTAGTTTGTTTTCACTTCAAGTTATATTAAGTAACTTTAAAATTTATTAAGTAACTTCAAATTTAAATTAAGCACTTTTTTTTTACTTTTACTCAAGTAGATTTTTAGATGGGTACTTTTACTTGAGTAGAATTTAAGTAAAGTAAAATACTTACTAACATATAAAAAAAATCTGTACTTTTCCAACTCTACCTTCAGAAGATCTGATTTAGCACTGTAGCTGAACGCTCTCTGAAGGCTGCTGTCGCAGGCCTGCAGGATGCTGGGTTGTTTGTTCAGGTTTCACTGAGATGCATGACAATAGTGGAGCCCAAACAGGATATCAGCCGCTACAGGGGAGTGACTTTTATTCTTTGAGCAAACTTGTGGTTATATAAAAGGTGTACAAAAAGGCCCTTTGATTGTTTGCTAAAACAAATAGTGACGATATATGGAATATATGGTGGTCTTCAAACCTTACAGCCAATTCCAGTCCGACAAATTATCTTTATTGTTCTGCCTCTGTCTCTCACTGCACCACACAAAGCACCACAACAACACAGACTTTCCTGAAATATTGCTGGGAGGGGTGTTCAGCTGATCACACCGGCAGGATATAATTTTATTTTTTCAGAAAACCCATAAAATGCATTAGGGCTGATATAGTCTCTTTGTTTCTCTCTTGCTCACTCATTCTCCCTGTCAAGCCAGTTATTACCCCCTGCTGAAATATTCAGAATCTTCTCAGTCATTCAAGCAGAGCAGCAGTCTTGCACTCCCTGTTAAAGGAAACCAGGCTTTGTCAACAACATCAGAACAAAAAAATATATATCAGTCAATGACATCACATACGCTTTGAGACACATAAAGGTTGGCAATAATCTAGTTGAAGGAAATTGAACTTCCACATTTGGCCTGCAGAGGGTCCCATTAGAGCACAATATTTCGTGACCACAGCACAGCACAATTACTAAGAAATGTTGAGGGACAGGAAATGTTATTCTTTCAAACATATAGGAGCAACGACTAGTTTAAAGATCCAAAGAATTAATGGACAATCCATCATCATTGTCAAAAAGTGTGGTAGTAGCCTAGTGGGTAACACACTCACATATAAACCAGAAGACCCAGGTTCAAATCCCATCTACTACCATTGTGGGGAAGTACATTTATTACATGAATGTAAATGTAATAAGTGTATGAAAAACACTCATCCATGATGCTCATACCGGTCATTCCCTGCATGCTCCATCCATTGCAACATCTGCAAATTAGACTGTGAAATTGACAACTCATGTGTTGCCATCTGGTTGCCATGACACCTACTCATGAGGCCTCATGATAGACCCACACAGTGTTTTCCATGACTTGCCCCATACCACACAACACTCTTCTGAGAGGGGAAGGCAGGGATGGAGGGAGGGAGACAGGGTGGGTAGGTTCTAAAAGTGCAGCAGAATTCCTCCTGGAAAACAAGAGGGAGCATTTTTATGTTGTGTTCTAGTAAGCGTATGTGTGTGTTTGTGTGTAATCCCTTTCTTAAGGAAAAAATCATATTAAATGTGGAATTCAGGATTATAACTTTCACATCTGGTCATTTCATTATCCATTTCGTCCAACCCAAAAGACAACTGTAAGCTTTGAGCACTGAACCCATTTTTACAGAAAGTTATCAAAGACGTCCTCTTTATGTTTGCTTTTCCATGATCTTACAGAACAAAAATAACAAATTCACAGCTGCAGCACTCTGCACCGTGATCAGTGACAGCCCTGTCCCTTCCTTTCATTGTGGAAATATTTTTAGGGGACAGGGAAACTGTCCCTACCGGCAGTGGTTGCACACACGGCGGTTACCTCAGCGAGTCAGGAGCAGGAAGGGGATGTCGTGACTGACCCCCGCCCCCTCCACACACACTCTCCTTTAACAGAGATGGGTTTTTCAGCTGGAACAAGTACTCCACTGTGTGTCACAAAAGTCCTGCAAACCCATTCTCCTGTCAGTAGCATGCAGGCAAACCATGAGTCAGCTCATCACTAATACATGAATTGGGCATTTAGAGCTCAGTGGTCTGGCTCTTCTGGAGCTCTTTGATGAACCTCCTGCATGCATTCGCTATGTAGTGTCTTCTTTGAAAGTCCTCTGTCCACTCATTTCTTTGCAGTGTATCACACGCTGATTCTTTTTTAAACAGGGTGGGCATTAGCTGTTGACAGGGGCCTCATAGGGGACGCCCAGGACAATTCACAGCGTGACTGTAGGGTCTATTAACAAGTATTTCTCCTGAGGAGCAGTTTCCAATCTTTCAGTCCACGTGTGAATGGGGACGATCCATGAAAAAATCTCAACTGTGAGGAGCTAGAGAAGGCCCATCCACAGGGGATCTTTCAATCCAATACGTCAGAACTGAAACTCTTCGGGAGCGATTTGTTTTAAATTGGAGCAACCCTGAAATAGATGAACTCCAATGACAGGAAAGATTTTAAGCATTGTCTCAGCTCACCAAAGGGAGCTCATCCTACAAACCCCTACAGCCCCTACAAACTGGAATTACCCTACCAACAACACACCTCTGTTCCCTAAAAATACTCATGTACTCTGACGTGTTTATTGGCCTAATTTGGTTATTTCCAGGGACCTGAGGAAAGCCTTGTGACTACAACGTTTGAGTGGGCAGAGGGTCTTGGAGCGGCTCCACCAGGAACACCACAGATTGAACTCAGCATGGAAATGGGCACAAGCGTAGACTGGATTCACCGAGGATCACGCAAATTTCAGAATGAGGACATTTGCTAAGAATAGATTAGCTTGTGGAGACAAGTAAGACTTTTTACAATCTGGATGTTGCTAGCATATTATGAACACACTGGCTAAATTATACCATAATAAAAAAAACATTAGCAGGAATTAATCAACACTGAGAAATGATTTATTTGTCATTTACTTTAGTTTTACCACATTTCTGAGTCCATTCACTTTATCCTGGGCTACCTGAATGCTAATATGCTAATAAACACCCTCAAATGTACAATTTGAGACAACTGTGAACCAATAAAGCTGAACATCTGATGCAATCTTATATCTAAACACAATGGTGTATATATTTGATTCATCATTTAACCCTAACCCTAACCCTAGACTTCTGATAATCTGTCTTTGGTCTGGTGGTGGACGTAGTCCTGAGATGACTGCAACAGAGAATGTGTTTTATGAGGTGAAGTTTTATTATGAGGACGGAAGTTGGCAGTAAACAGTGCGGGAGGGAGCCCAGTGTTGCCAGATTGGGCGGTTTCGTATTTGGTGTTTTGAGAGAAATTGCTTGTCACAAATAGTTGTGGCATTTAAATACTTATCAGATTTTTGTGTGTGATTTGGTGTATTTTTGGACTGAAAGAATCTCATATGATGGTCAAATCCTACAAAATTATGTGGAAGGATGCATAGTGATAGAAATAATTATACAGCAACATTGTTTTTCTACAGTAAGATACAGATAACTTATTTCTTTTATGCAATTTATTTATGGAGTTTATGTAAATCCTGATGATGTAACTGACCTTACACTAACAAACAAGCCCATCTGCTATGTCAAGTATAAAGATTCAAAAATAGGCCTCAATGTGTCAGTTGTTCCAAACTACATGATTTAGTGAATATTAGATTATACAAGGTGACCAATCACAAGACTGCAATATATTCCTTTTGACATTCCTTTAGTGGGCTTTTTGGTGTCTGAACCCTAAATGGACAAGCTTTGCTTGTGCAGTGGTTTATTGCCAAAGAAAATATGCTCCAGGCATATATACAAAAACTACTGAGTTGACAGGAGCACATCACAGGTCTGGCACATTTCTAGTGATTTTGTGACAGCGAAATTCTTTGAATAGTTCCCTGTTGTTTGGCGCCCTGCAGCGTTAGGTCAGATGTTTTATTATTTGCTCCGCTGTCAGCAGTGAGAGTAACAACGCGGTTGAGTCGCATTCAGCACCATCCCCCCCGGCCGTTGGAGGCTGGGATACTAATTGGCAATATCACTATCCGTGACTGGAGTCATCTACAGCTGCACTGGTGCCATTACTCCAGTTTCACAGGCCTCTGAGCATAAATCCGGCCATGTTCTTCTCTCCAATCATACATCTCGGTTTTCCAAGCAGCGAGGCATGCAACGGCCTTAGTCGTATACAGAAGGAATTTCTGCAGCTGCCTTTAGTTTGCTATGCAAAATTAAGCAGCACTGAAAAATTCACAGTGCCAGGCATCGAATCGAACGCTTGAAGAAACAAAGCCGCAGAAAAGTAGGTCAAACTCGTCTACGAAGCAGTGGCACAAGAGAACCCTCATTAACACCTGCAGAGTTGTGTCCAATGCACTTTATTGTATTTAGGTGCCAAATGAAACAGCGTCACCGTTCATTCAGGAAGGAATTGAGAGAGAGAGAAAGTAGACAGTCTAATAAAAAAACTGAAATGAAAATGGTTACAGGGATCCACGCTCTCCGTTTGGTGACGTCGATGCACGTTGCAAACTCGGTACTGTTCCAGATGTGTGAGTGTCCGTGAGTGTTTTGACTTGCATGTTTCCGCTGCCTACGAATTCATATTATCAAGTCCCCCTTTGTTTCTTGTTCACTCACCATGCATTTGACACAAGTGTCGGGTCCGTGTTTCTGGTTTCCATACAAAATATGTACATTACTGTTAATTAGCATTTTTATTACTGTCATCATGACTATTTTTACTATCAATATGAATACTCTGAATACATAAGGATGAGTGAGGGTTCTTAGCACCTCAAAGTATCTTGGATACCCAGTTAAGAGAAAAATGACTCATGGCACCTTATACAAAAAATCCCTTGATTCTGAAATCAGCCTCAAAGAGAAATCTGTTGGAAAATGGGTACTTGTTCCACTAACAGCAGGTGCAGTAGAACATCAAGCATTGTGGTTTGAGAGATTCCAAACGCTTAAAGTGAACATGAAAGAAACCTGTATGCTTTTAATATCTCCAAACAAGAGAAAATAGCAGTGAAGCCAAAATATGGCTATGAAAAAAAACAGACTTCTATTTGTTGCTGTTTTTTTTTTTTTTTTTACCTATTTCTCAGAACAAAATGAAAAGGAAGGAAAATACGAGGTGTTTTCAAGACGCCTCTTTGGTTCCATCAATGATGAATACAAATGTCCTCTAAGCTAGAGGTATGCACAGAGAACCTGGTAGACAAATCAATTACTCATCAGTGAGTAGAAGAATTGGATGGTGGCAGGGGGCAAGCTCTTCTACTGGGCCTGTGCAGTAAATATCTGATGAAATATGTAAGTGACGTAAAGAAGGCTTGAGTGAAATCTGCAGAAAAAAAAAACGGATGTCATGAAAAAAGACAAGAACGTGTGGCTGAATGACATATTGCCAGGTCATATTTATCAATCAAATCAAATAAAATGCATGAAGGCTGTCCACTTATCCTGCCCAGAAGTAGAAAACAGCATGACATAAGGCGATGTCTCCTTCCTGCTGTCTGGCTGGAGTTCTTACAGTGACAAACTGACGTTTCCCCTCAACAGAAACATAACAACCATTTCAATTAATTACTTTATCAGAGGTTTTGTTTTTATGCACCAGAAAGGACAACGTCCACAGCAGTTTGCTGAAGGACTCCTGGAATAACCTAGGCTATTGTATATTGCAAGAAGAGCAACAGGGGTCATCTTTGTCCGGTTGAGCAGCGTAGTCCATCTGCCGTACAATCTCGGCAAACAGTTCGTCCACCATGGTTTTGCTTTTGGCCGAGGTCTCCATGAAAGGACAGCCCCACTCTTCGGCCAGCGACTGACCCTCACTGGACGAAACCTCCCGCTCGCTCTCCAGGTCCACTTTGTTTCCAACTAATATCACTGGCACCTTCTCATACCTGAAAAAGAAGAGAGCAGTCATGATTACAGATCAACCTGAAATATGACAGGCGGTCAATAAATGATATGCTTGTAATGTGATGTCACTACATTTATTATTATTCATTGGCATGCAATTTTATTGGTTTGTTCCATTCAATTTACATTTCATTTAATGTTAATGTAATAATAGCCTTGAGACAACACATAATGGTGATATAAAATCTATATACTAACACCAAATGTATCGCCCAGCCTTAGTTGCTATAGAGAAAAAATGAAAAAATAATAAAAAGGCAACAGATTGTTCAAGTCTTCTCAAATAAAAGGCGCTTTAAAGAGCTGTCATCATGGGCCGGAGATCAGCGTATAACTTCAAAAGGTTGCGTCAACAGGAAGTAGGCAACGGAGAACAGAATCCCCAAGGGGGGAGCAGGGAGGACGTAATCCTGTGTGCTTTCAGCTTGTTGCCATGTTCGTGGAGCGTTGCTGTTAAGGGGGAAATGCTGCTATGTGCATGAATGCTGGAAAATAACGTGTTGCATTCTGCCCTTATCATTCCTTCTTTGGAACTAGTTATATAATGCAGCACGTGAGATAGCACCACAGGTTGTGAACGTCAGCTCTTCATTTGAATATGTGACTGATGGTAGATTTGAAGAATACTTGCTGTTAGCACCTATGGGTCTGGTAGAACTGATGTTTTGATATAATGATTAATATAGAACTGATGTCCAAATAAGTAAAAATCAAGATGCGAATTTTACACGCCAATGATGTATAGCATTTCTCCTGCATTACAGTAGTGTTATTATTCACTCATTTAATGAGGCCTATGTGGTTTCTAATCATAGAAATGTCTGTGAGGATTCATAGATAAGTCAGACTTCAAGGAGTCACCTTGACATAATTACCTACTGACTGGGTTGAAATGGGTTTATAGGGCACTATGCTATTTGTAATGCTTTACTCATGTTATGATGTGTAAGTGATGATTTAATCACCAACTCGAATAAATAATAAATGTAACTTTAATGTAAATAATCATTTGTGATCACAAGGGTTTGTAAAACTGTTTGGTTGTCTGCATAATTGATTTGGAAAAAAATTCACACCGAACGACCTTCCGGACATAACCCTCCCCATTACCCGACCTTGGGACCAGCACGAGGAAGTATACTGGATTGCGCATCCCAAGTGGCTGGATGGAGAAATGGAGATATGATCTAGAGAGGAGAGGAATGAAGGTCAGTAGGGCAGTGTGTGAATGAGAGGGAGCACAGAGGGACGGTCAGTTTTCAATGAGTAGAGGTGGTGAAGGAGCAGATACGTGGCTTCAGCAGTTCAGAGCAATCGGAGGTGTGAAAGAGAGGTGAAGAGGAGTGTGCAGGCAGGGTGGAGTGGGTGGAGAACTGCATTAGAGGAACAGTTAGGGTTGAAGGCTTCTGAGACAAAGTCTGAGAGGCGAGATTGTGTTGGTTTGGACACTAAGGATGCTGAGGATGGAGCTACCAGGCGGGAGGAAAAGTGGAAGGTATAGTAGGATGTGGTAAGAGGGGACATGCAGGTGGTTGGTGTGCAAGAGAAAGATGACATAAATTCCAGTTTTGCATCTGCCGGTTAACAGAATTCGCTGTGAAACTACAGCAATTTTCAACAGGCATTGCAGTGGGCAGCCCCTCTCCCGGCTACCTGGAGGACCCAATGTTTACAAGAGAGACAACAAGCTTGGTAAGAAAATGTTGGGTACCGGTCTATAAAACCATATGATTCCATATGATTCGCTGCTTGCACATTTGTTTAGGTAAAAATAGAGTGTAATAAAGTATTACATAATTTGTATGTAAATTTTCCATAAAATGTTAATTTTCATCAAATGTTTATTTGCAGTTCACAGCCATCGTCGTCAGGTGATTTGTTTTAATTCTCGCGAGAGATGCGGAAACGCTGAGGAGGTGAAACAGAGAAATTTTTTTAGTTCGTTATCAAGTTATCAAATTTATTTATTCATTAATTTCATTGTGTATTATATGGTGTTCTGGCATTTGACATATTTTTAAAATATTGTCTATTTATTTAAATAAATGTATTATTGAAAATATCAAGCACCATCCTTAGTATCAAGGTTGAAATTTCAAGCCTAGAAGGACCTTGTTGGATCTAAAAAATACATGGTTATGGGTTTTTGTGGATGACTGGACTGTACTGGACAGATCTGGATAATGTATATATTGCCTTTTGTCTACTTTAGAATGAAGCATTCTCATACTGGTCAGAGAACAAAACAGGAGCAAACTAATCCTTCTTTTCACATTACTGGCAGAATCACTCAAGCACCTCTTGACATAAAATATAATTTCAATGGTTGGCCCTTTCAGTATTGTTGAAGAGGAAAGCAGAGGTAAATGTCTGATTGACCTAACAGACACTGTGTGGGAGTAACAGAATGTGCTGATAGTGGATGAAAAAAAAAAGTGATTCTTGCTTCAAGGACCTTCTATAAATGTGCCTGAGCTCCTTCAGTTCTCAAAGGACCTTTTTTTTTTATTCTGTTCTCAGTATCCACAAATCTTTGTAGCTGATGCACAAAAAAAGCTGATGCTCAAACATCTAGCTTCAATACAGTGACAGGCTTTAAAACCTCAGGACACTAACTTCAAGAACAGTGACACTTGCGAGTGAAAGGTAACAGACATTCTCAGGATTTGCACAAATAAATAAAACAAGTACTGATTGTAGATATATATATGTCAAAGAAGAAAAACTACTCTTTAGGTTGGATATAATCTTTAATGATGATGTTACAAACAGTTTATAAAAAAGCCTGATGATCGACAGCTCTCATGCACACTACTTCCTCATTCTCAAGTATTTAAACCTGCACCCGTTAGTCAAAGTCAAAGTGTCATCTCACAAGTACACAGAAAGACGAGATCGCAAAGCTTCGGGGATTCACCGTGTGCAAATTTAAAATAGCTCACAACACAAAAACAAGGACGTTGTGCACTGAGCCGCAGGTCCAGACAAACCAGACGAACGAGACAGACCATACATCACACTCACAGACATGAGCTTCATTTTCCTCTTATCTGTTTATTCTTGTAAATCCTGAGGACATCTTTGACCTTAAACATGGGACAAATCCCCATAGCGTCCTATACAGCACTAAAGCTTAACATACACTGTCAGCATAATTGACAGAATCAGTGGGCATGATTTATAAGATCTATAACTTTTTAGTTTAATAATGAGGAGGCCACAAAGTTAATATCAGTGGGGACAGACTTTCACTGAGCTGTTTTCACTGAGGTTCTTGCTATGTAATGATTATTCTTTGTCCTGTAATCACCATGCAGGTATCAAAGTTACTGTGTAAATGATTAGTGCATGAATAATGAAGTATGCTCATAATGCCCATGGGCAATCCAGCCAGTTGACCTGGGTACATGGCAATGCCCTCGTGACCAGCTCTCCCTCCTCGTGAACTTTGAACCCCTGTGATCACTTCCTTGTCTTGGCTTCACTGATTAGCTGAGCGTGTACACCACGATTTCCTGTTTATATAAAGATGCCTCGTGTTGAACCTGCAAGTTCTGTGCTACATAAGGACAACTACCGTCACTCAGCTAGTGTGCTATTACTAGGGATTATTTATTTATTTGTTTGTTTGATTATGGCTTTAATGGTTCTTCACCGCCATCTTGACATGTCCCACTTAAACAGGAATATATCATGGCAATTCTGGATTGATGGACTGGTTTGCACAACCCTACAACTTGACATAAGGAAGTCAGGGACATCCGTTTCTGACCTGAGGGGGGTGGGTTCCCTTGGTCTGGGCTTCTCTGAAGATTTCTACCTGCTATTGCCACTTTTGCCATCTGCTTGTTCACTATAGGCTTTAAACAACGTGGTTGTGTTTGGCACATTTGGCCAATGTACAAAAAGATTCTTAAAAATAATGAGCTAATATAGAAAAATGTTTGCACACATTTACTGAAACAGCAGCTGAAAAATGTCTGTTTTCAGTAAAGTGAACGATTTTTGCAGGAATTTGTGGCTCCAGTAAAGGCACGCACCCAACTGTTACACTCCCTTTATGCTGCTTTAAAAAAAACCCACCCTAATTACAGTGGTGATGTTGAAGAAGGAGGGCCTGCTCCAGCTCGTGTGGCAGTGCCTAGGCTGAGACCTGCTGGGAGCCCTCCTGGGCCACACTGATGTGCGGTGCTGAAGGCTGTCACTAGAATCCCCCGCCCAACCCATGGGGAGGCAAGGTACCATCAAGCTGTTGTGCCTCCACTGATTACAGACTACCTTCAACCAGACCCATACATTCCTGTAAACCTACGTCAGTGCAGCCCGGGGCGTCTTTAGCGGATTAGCTCCGATGAAATGATTTCTGGAGATTAATGAGCTCGACAGCTCCCCACCCTCTGTGGCCACACTGGCACAGGAGCTCAACAGTCACAGGCCGATGCCAGGTGCTTCAGGAGAGAGCTGCATGAACTAGCAACGCATTATCTGGCACCAAACAGAGGACAGCCTCTAAAAATAGCTGTGATAACAGAGGGGGGAAACCTGCAATCCCAGGAGGTGGATGATGATGGCTGCCACAGACATGCGTGTTCCCGGGGAATTTTACATTGGCCACACATTCTCTACACATACCCTTGATTTAAATGAAAATACATAGCATTTTGTGTATTTACACAACTCTCAAATGGAGACACGTGGATGCACATGTAGCAGCGGATCACCACAGCCACCAATACCATAATAGCTAAAGCTTCAGGGATCTTTAAATGAACTAATAACATCAGCTCCCTGACACTAGACGCACACACACACACACACACACACACACACACATATATATATATATATATATATATATTTCTCTCCCAGTTTTTCTTTTAGTTTTTCCTTGTGCGCAGAAAGATGTCCTTGTGTGTGGGGTGTCAACTGTAGGGCCTGTCAAAGCCCATTGAGACATACTGTATGTGATTTTGGGCTATACACTGCAGCACAGCACACAAAATGTGTCCTCTGCTTTTAACAATAACCCTTGGTGAGCAGTGGCCAGCCATGACAGTCGCCCAGGGAGCAGTGTGTGGGGACGGTGCTTTGCTCAGTGGCACCTCAGTAACCCATTGGTGGATCTGGATTCGAACCGGCAACCTTCTAATTATAGGGCCGCTTTCTTAACCACTAGGCCAAAGCTCAAGCTGTCAAAATTGTTGGTTATCAATAAAGTCAACAAAAGAAACAATATCTCACAGTCCATGAACCTGTTCCTGCATTGCTGGAAAGTGTGTGCAGTCTCCCTTCAAGTCTTCTTGAACAACTTCCCTCTGAAAGGAGCGGACAGCTGTCATCAGGTAACAAATTGAATTGTCCTTGCCCTGTAGCCTCAAGTTCAGTTCATTCAGATGTGAAGTGAATTCAACCAAAAAGGCCACATTGTCCATCTGTTTGTCATTCCGGACCCCCAGATCACCCGTCCAACACCAAGACCAAGTACAGAAAGCACTGAGGAGGGTCAACCCCTGCAAGGCTGACCCTGGACAAACTGGCTGACATTCTCACCTCCAACTTTAACCAGAGCACCGTTCCCACGTGCTTCAAGACCACAGCCATTGTCCCCCTCCCCAAGAAAAGCCCAGGCACCTGCATGAACGACTACAGACCAGTAGCACTCACTCCAACCATTGCAAAGTATTTTGAGAGAGTGGTACCGGCCTACATCAAGAGCAACATCCCAGACACTCTGGATGCCCTGCAGTATGTCCATCGGCCCAACAGGCTCCCATCAGAAGCTATCGCTTCTGACCTTCACTGTTCCCTCTTCCACTTGGAAAACAAAGACTCTTTCATCAGGATACTCTTTGTTGATTAAACACAGTCATCCCCCACAAACTGAATGCCCTCAGCCTGCACCTCACTCTCTGAGATCGGCTCCTGGACTTTTTGACTGGCAGGTCTCAGTCTCTCATCATCGGTAACAGGACTTCAGCCAGCATCACCACAAATACTGGCGTTCCACAGGGTTGTGTCCTCAGCCCCTTCCTCTACACCGTGTTCACCATCGACTGTGGCGCCTCCCACAAAGACAACATCATCCTAAAGTTTGCGAATGACATGGCAATGATCGGTCGCATCACTGGAAGGGACAAACCGGCTTACGGGAGAGACCTGGTATCATGGTGTGATGACACGTCTCCCTCAACACGAATAAGACAAAGGATAGTGGACATGAGGAAGAAGAGGAGGTCTCATCAGCCACTGTATATCCATAACCTGGAAGTGGAGAGGGTGAGCAGGTTTAAATATTTGGGGTCCACGTCAGCTGGTCAAGAAGGCTCAACAGCGGCTGTACTTCCTGAGGATCCTCAGCAGCTTCTACAGCTGCATTGTGGAGACCAACTGCATCACCGCTTGGTATGGCAACACTACTGCTGCAGACTGAAAACACCTGCAGAGAGTGATGATAACTGCGGAGAAGATCATCAGGACTCTACTGCCCACTAAGCTCATTTGCACACTTGGCATTTGTGTGTGGACAGCAAAGAAAGAATTTAATTGTAGAGAAATGTAATTTCTTCTGTAGACATGACAATAAACACTGAATCCTTGAATCCTACTTCCCTCCTGATGACAAAAACTGTGCTAACATCCTTAGCTTGGCCATTAAGGGGTAAGGAAGTGGACCCATAATCAGAAGGCCTGTCATGGCTGCCCACTACTCAGTAAGATGATGAGTTAACCAGTGGTGCAGTGGTGGCCTAGCGATTAAGGAAGTGGCCCCGTAATCAGAAGGTTGCCGGTTCGAATCCCGATCCGTAAAGCACCGTCCCCACACACTGCTCCCCGGGCGCCTGTCATTGCTGCCCACTGCTCACTCAGGGTGATGGGATGAATGCAGAGGACGAATTTCACTGTGTGCACCGTGTGCTGAGCTGCTGTGTATCACATGTGACAATCACTTCACTTTAAAGTTCAAAACAAAGGCCCCCACTTTCACAGTGCGCACAATTTTAACACCCATAAACAAGGACCAATTCATACATCTCGCATATCATCTTAACGTGGAGAATACTGGCTAAAGGTAGGGATGCACCGTTACCACTTTTTTGGAGAACGAGTACGAGTACTTGCATTTCAGTACTCGCCGATACCGAGTACTTAATAGAAACATTATTTAAATTAACAGGTAACAGCTTCAGTCAAATAATTTAACAACAAAACAAGGGACTAGTTTGGAATTAAGAACATTTATTTAAAATGAAAAGCATGTCTGGAGAATTTGCTCAAACACATGCACTATAGCCTGGCTGGTGTGCGAGCCGCGGAATTGTTTTCGGCGTGAAACTCTCGTCTCTCCACTGGGAGTTTAGGCTAATTAGCGACACGGGACTAACGCTGCTGGTCCAAATAACTACAAGGCTTGCAGCAGGCTGTGGAGTCGTATAGTTGGGACATCATATCTGGACTCCAGAACATGGAGGAGACGCAGGAATCCCACATGTTCTACCTCCGAGAGTGGCTGGTCACTCAATGCAATGCACTCGTGTTATTTGCCAGTGCTATTTTCACAGCACGCAAATTGTTTTGTCATCTTCATTCACTTTGAAATAGTTCCACGTGGCTGACATGTCTCGCCTTGACCATCTCCCCGCTCTGAGCTGGGGGCGGGGCCAGGGGGCGGGCACTCGGCGCCTGTGATTAACCCCTTACACGCCTCTCAAACAGACATTTCTCAGACCGTGGTATCGGTCACCGGTATCACCCAAGGGCTTTCTTCCACATCGCACTCTGAGACATGACAACTTGAAACCTTTTCAATTATCAAAGTTCAATAATCTTCATGATTTTAACACTATAAAAGTCAGGTTAATCATTTGAATGACTGATTATTAATAACAATATTAATTGTTTTCCACATAATAAATAGTAGGGGAGAATCTTTTGTCAGTAACAAAATTGATTTGACTGCATTACTATTTTTTATGTACTGACAGATTTTTTTCTCATCCTTTCATTCCCTTTGTGTACAAAAATGTACAAACACAAAATGTGCCATAAAATTCTCACGCATCTATATTTTTTCATGAATCACTTAATAAACTTGGGCCCTTTTCAAAATAATCAAACATTAAACCATTTTCAGGATTTTAATCCTTTATGTGCTAGTTTAATTATTTGAATTACTGATTATTATTTAAAAACAATTAAAAACTAATTATTTTCCATGTAAAAGAAGGGGGATGAGGCATTGGTGGCAATTAGTGTCTTGGAAATGTCAAAGGTCGAAAACTACATTAATTTGATTTCATTAGTTTTTTTGTGTAGTGTCAAATACTCCCTTGGCCATTTGTGGCCAAAAATGTACACACACAAAATCTGCAATAAAATCCTCATACAATATTTTTTCCAGAATATACATGCAAGTTGATTTAATAAATACACAGAGTATGGATCATATAAGAGTAAAAAACACTGGATTTGAAACATTTGGCTATTCATGCCACAAGCTCCAATATGATATATTAATGTACATCTCAGCGGGGTGGGCAGAAATCTGTTTTTATTTCCTGGTTGCAGTTTCCTCATCAACTACAGTGCATACTGCCACATCAGGGAACTCTTAGTGGCCCCATCTTTCCTCTGGTTTGGTTCTGCTGGGCAGGGTGTGTATATATTTCCAATATTTCTCGCGTTGTACCGAGTGAATTGGAACGGAATATTATTATCATGTCATCTTCCTGTCACTACTCATCTGAACCTCTTTCCCACACTGGTCTCTGTCATAGTTTTAAATATGCATTATAGCAAGCTTTAGTCTTAAAAACTAATATATATTTTTTTATCAATTGAGAACACTAAAATAAATAATGAATAAATAAAACAAGCCCACCCGAATTCATCAAAGAGCTTTCACCCCTCCTTCACTTTTTTACAGTGCTGAACAGGACCTGTCAGCGCAAACACATCCAACCACCCACCCATACAAGCGCTTTCAGACACAGACACAGACACACACACACACACACTCATACTGCCTGCAGCAGGGCTGGTTGCCTGCACTGAAGTGCTCTCACGGCAAAAAAAGCAGCTCTCTCAGACACAGCTTATATATTATGTATGATACATCAACTGATATAGGTAAGGGGAGGCTGGAGACAGTATCTCTAGCTAGTCACGCCGTAACACTAGTACAGCCTGCAGCATTTCCAGTTATTCTGTTTATCATATTCAATATTAATAAAAATATAATGTTGCATATACATTTTTTGTTTCACCATTCGTGGAATGTCTTCTTTAAATAAAAGACAATTACGTTTTTCTAAAAATTTAATAAACTTTTGCAGTGCATAATTTGACAATGGAAAATCATCCCCCTTTCGAAAAAATACCCTAAGGAGGCTCACTGCTGTCATGGCTGCCTTGTTGTCCAGTGAAAAAGTATGTCCAGTGGTAAAAGCGACCCCACTGTCTGATGCTGAAAACAGACAACAGCTGATATACGACATGAATCTCCATAACTGGTCCTCCCTCCACAATATCCAGGGTAGCCAGCGAAACACACACACCCTTCTCTGTTCCGCTTCCTGTGGAGGCTTTGATATTCGCAGCATACCTAAATCTCCCTAGACCCAAAAGGCCTCATAAATAAACTCCCTGCTTAGAATAGCCTCAACAGTCCTGCTTATTTCAATGAAAGGCATCTTTCAGAATCGAATACAAGCACAAATTATGCAAAAAGGATGGAATGTGGATGTAGCTTGGGCATTCAATGACAACTAGAAGACACTAATATTCCTCTCTCACATTATTCTAATAGCATGTCTTTGTATGACTGTCGCTTTGGCAAAGAAAGTATCTCTTCAAATATTAAGAAGCTTTGTCAAGCATCGCGTTAAATCATTCAGATTACCACTCTCTGTACTGCTGCAGCCGAACCGCATGACACCCCAGACTTGCCTGGGTAATTATTTGACAGAGCCTCGCCCAGATCTGCTCCACAGATACTCGGCTGATCTACAGTTTTCATTACCAGTGCCGCGGTTCAGGTTAGACATACACTCTCATTTCACACAAAACCTCATAGTTTACCCAGCATAAATTTCTACTTCGGGCGGTTCTGAGGCCTTAGATTTTCTTTTGTCAGGTCCGTGGATTCAAGAGCTCTCAGGACGCGTGTGTGAAGATAGAATAAATGTAAAGTGCATTATCTGGCTCTTTCTATAACACCACCATGGTTGTGTCTTCTCTCCTTCACAATGCATATAATTTTAAAAAAGTGAAGTGATTGTCACTTGTGATACACAGCAACAGCACAGCACACGATGCACACAGTGAAATTTGTCCTCTGCATTTAACCCATCACCCTGAGTGAGCAGTGGGCAGCCATGACAGGCGCCCGGGGAGCAGTGTGTGGGGACAGTGCTTTGCTCATTGGCACTTCAGTGGCACCTTGACGGATCGGGATTCGAACCGGTAACCTTCTGATTACGGGGCCGCCTACTTAACCGCTAGGCCACCACTGCCCCTAATTAGCAAGCAGTTCGTTCCAGTTTGAAAATAGTGACCTCAAAATCTTAAGAATTGTACGTAGATCCATTATATACACTGACATGGATTGACACGGTGGCGACTTTTGGGGGTTTCAGGTATTCACCTGTTGCTGTCTGAATTTAAGCGATTCCCTTTTCCGCCCATGACATGGATCCATGGATCAGAGTTGAAGTGTCACTGCTGTGGTGAGGCTCATTTATGCCCCCAAAATGTACAAAATTAAGGACACCTGTCACCACCCATGGACACAGTAATACTGTATTTATTAACTGACAAAATGGAGTGAGAATTCTTCTCAAACTCACACATACAGAGGACTTGCTAATTAGCAAGCGGAAATCTATTACCATATATATACATATATATATTTTATATATATATATACAGGGAGTGCAGAATTATTAGGCAAATGAGTATTTTGTCCACATCATCCTCTTCATGCATGTTGTCTTACACCAAGCTGTATAGGCTCGAAAGCCTACTACCAATTAAGCATATTAGGTGATGTGCATCTCTGTAATGAGAAGGGGTGTGGTCAAATGACATCAACACCCTATATCTGGTGTGCATAATTAGGCAACTTCCTTTCCTTTGGCAAAATGGGTCAAAAGAAGGACTTGACAGGCTCAGAAAAGTCAAAAATAGTGAGATATCTTGCAGAGGGATGCAGCACTCTTAAACTTGCCAAGCTTCTGAAGCGTGATCATCGAACAATCAAGCGTTTCATTCAAAATAGTCAACAGGGTCGCAAGAAGTGTGTGGAAAAACCAAGGTGCAAAATAACTGCCCATGAACTGAGAAAAGTCAAGCGTGCAGCTGCCAAGATGCCAATTGCCACCAGTTTGGCCATATTTCAGAGCTGCAACATCACTGGAGTGCCCAAAAGCACAAGATGTGCAATACTCAGAGACATGGCCATGGTAAGAAAGGCTGAAAGACGACCACCACTGAACGAGACACACAAGCTGAAACGTCAAGACTGGGCCAAGAAATATCTCAAGACTGATTTTTCTAAGGTTTTATGGACTGATGAAATGAGAGTGAGGATGGGCCCGTGGCTGGATTGGTAAAGGGCAGAGAGCTCCAGTCCGACTCAGACGCCAGCAAGGTGGAGGTGGAGTACTGGTTTGGGCTGGTATCATCAAAGATGAGCTTGTGGGGCCTTTTCGGGTTGAGGATGGAGTCAAGCTCAACTCCCAGTCCTACTGCCAGTTTCTGGAAAACACCTTCAAGCAGTGGTACAGGAAGAAGTCTGCATCCTTCAAGAAAAATATGATTTTCATGCAGGACAATGCTCCATCACACACGTCCAAGTACTCCACAGCGTGGCTGGCAAGAAAGGGTATAAAAGAAGAAAAACTAATGACATGGCCTCCTTGTTCACCTGATCTGAACCCCATTGAGAACCTGTGGTCCATCATCAAATGTGAGATTTACAAGGAGGGAAAACAGTACACCTCTCTGAACAGTGTCTGGGAGGCTGTGGTTGCTGCTGCACGCAATGTTGATGGTGAACAGATCAAAACACTGACAGAATCCATGGATGGCAGGCTTTTGAGTGTCCTTGCAAAGAAAGGTGGCTATATTGGTCGCTGATTTGTTTTTGTTTTGTTTTTAAATGTCAGAAATTTAATTGTGAATGTGGAGATGTTTTATTGGTTTCACTGGTAAAAATAAATAATTGAAATGGGTATATATTTGTTTTTTGTTAAATTGCCTAATAATTATGCACAGTAATAGTCACCTGCACACACAGATATCCCCCTAAAATAGCTAAAAATAAAAACAAACTAAAAACTACTTCCAAAAACATTCAGCTTTGATATTAATGAGTTTTTTTGGGTTCATTAAGAACATGGTTGTTGTTCAATAATAAAATTATTCCTCAAAAATACAACTTGCCTAATAATTCTGCACTCCCTGTGTGTGTGTGTGTGTGTGTGTGTGTGTATATATATATATATATAGAGAGAGAGAGAGAGAGAGAGAGAGTGTTGAGCAGAAATACACCATGAATGTACCAGAACTGGCAAATCCATGGGGTGGGGTGGAAGGGGTGGTAGTAGCCTAGTGGGCAACACCAGGTTCAAATATCACTTACTCCCATGAGTGTCTCCAGGGGGATTGTCCCTGTAACTACTGATTGTAAGTCGCTTTGGATAAGGGCGCCTGATAAATGCCTTGAATGTAAATTTAATTGTGGGTAATGCACAGGAAGATACATACACAAAGAGCGGAAACTCAATTCCAGCTTCCATTACAGAAATTGATGGCAGAAGCAGGTTGAGGTTACATACAGAAAAGAAAAACGTGAAAAACATGGCAGCTTTCAGTGGTGTTTCATGGCTACTCATGTGACAGTATTTTTATGTGTGTCCTGCATCCTGCTGTCGGAGGCAGATAAGCACAGATGAGCGCTGGCAGGCAGAGAGGCAGTGGTGACGTGAATTAATCATCTGCGGCCACCACCTCTGTTAATAACAGCCAGCGATGCCAACATCAGACTCTAACATGCCATGACAGGGCCACCGAAGTGAGCGTGACGTGCTGGTAACCCTGACCTGGGCGTTCGGCCATTCTGGTGGGCGTAAGGCGACCAGAAGCTGAATCCACAGGCCGCAGGGCAGAACACAGGATACCACAGATGTGCAGATGTAGGTGGCATATGAAAGAAATGAGAGTGGAGTTGATATATCAGGCTATATACAGTGATGAAACCTGATCTACATTGAGTGGCACATGGTAACTGCAGCCAAACCGTCTCTGTTAGAATTGCATGTGACTTTCAATAAATAATATAGCACATATAGCAAAATGTGTCTTGAACGTTTTTCACCTCTTTCTGGTAGGTGAAAACAGATGGAGGTAGGAAGGTGGAGGGAGGTTCATGTAAATGAGTTCGTCTCAGGGGGTGGAGTAAATTCTCGGCAGAGCCAGAAACACCAAAATCTTGAAAGCTTGTTATACACATCTTATTTAATTAGAAATAAATTACTACATGCATTTAAAATAAATTAATATTATTTTGGAGCCTGCATTAAGGCACAATTTAATTTAGTTTTGTATCATTTTGTTTCCATTTCATATTAATTAATACACTTTTGTATATAAACCAGGGCTTTACAGAACGGAATTGTGTTTTTTTATGTGCTGCTGTCACCTAAAATATCATTGATATATCATTATGACAATGTACAATGCAACGTGGTCTCACCTACTTATCATAACTGGAACAACACTTTCTAAAGATAAATAAATAGGATACACGTCCCCCATTGGCCGGGAAACAGGGAGGCGTCACCTCGCCGCCGGTACGGAAGCCGGGAGGAGGAGGAGACGGGAGACGTGTCCCGCTGGCCCGCAGACTCCTGGTTAACACTGAGGATTAATTCCGGTTTAATTCAGTTTGAGCTTGGTCTTTACACCACGACAGAAAACGACCAGGAAACGACGGTGTATGCCCAGCTTAGGTCTAGCACTCATAGACAGGATTTCAAAAAGCTCAACTTGTTGGGTCGGGTCAAACTCCGTTGGGTTGGGCCCAACTTTTTAGGCCCGATTACAGCGCTACGTGGGGTCTGTTCGCCATCCTCAGGATTTAAATATATAAACAAATAAAAACAAATTGAAACACTGCAGCACAGCACACGGTGACACAACAAAATGTGTCCTCTGCTTTTAACCATCATCCTTGGCAAGCAGTGGGCAGCCATGACCCGCTGCGTGGATTTGAACCTGCAACCTTACGATTATGGGTCCGCTTCCTTACCCGCTACGCCAACGACTTCCGACCGTTCTTGTTGTGCACTTGAAGTGTAAACATGAAATGTAGCTGTTTTAGTAAATAAAAGTTTAAAATGAGAGAAGCCTGAAGTGTAATAGCTCTCATGCACACTTACCTCCTCATTTCTGTCAAAACCTACGCAAACGTGACCAAACGCCATGACAGCTATTAAATCTATGAAATATATACAATTTACTCTCCAAATCACTGAATTCCAATCACTTCTATGGTGTAAAGGCTGCTTGTACCGGCATTGTGAATTGTGGTGCTGTTATACCTCCACAGAGAGATTCTTTTCTACACTTAAGGGAGGGTAGAGTCAGGGGTGTAGAGACTAAAGCCGTGCTATATATACTTGTAAACTGCGCTCCGGCAGTGGTGATGGTGTGTGGTTGGGCTCTTTACATAGAAAGCCAGCTGTGACAATACAACCAATGATGAATCTGAAGAGCTGTAGCTGAAAAGTATTAATACTGTAAAACCGTCTGCTTCCCCTTGAGATCTTCTCAGACGCCTCCTGAGATATGAAGTGAAAAACCTGGACCGCTGTAAACTGATCCAACACAGAACACAGCGCCTCCCCTGGCTACAGTGCATACTGTTTCTATAGCCGCTTCTGGGAAATCATGGACCGGCATGGTCACAATGGTTTCCATTGGGTAAGTAATCTTTTTTCCCCTGTTAAGAGTCTACAAAGGCAGCGCAAAACACGCAAAGGGCACCTCAGAGGTGACTGGCCAGTTCTACACGTTCTTCTGTTTTTCAGCGTAAAAACTGAACGGCTCCATTAAAGCAGCGATGGCACGCTGCTGGCAGGCTTGTGCCAACGCTATTTGTATAACCTCTTTCAGTTAGTTGCTAATGCGACGGGCCTGAGGGCCCTTCACATGGAAAAGAGGAATTTGTTGGGCGAGTTAACCGCCTCCGTCCCTTCCTTAGTGCCTCCATTTAACGCCTCTCCAAATAACAAGGGCCAGTTAAACTGCAGTGGGCCCAAGTAAAACAGGCACCCGGGAGCGGAAGCATTCCAGAGGCTAAGCAAATCCAGCGTAGGCGTACACAGACGCCTGAGGTGAGCATGTGTGAGGCCGGCATGCAGACGCCCGAGACAGTAAACAACCGGTAAGAGAACCAGAACTTGAAGTTGAATGGTTAAAAAAAAAAAAAGCTGTCACCTCTGATATATCAACTAGAAAAACTGCAGCGTGCTGCAGCGTTAGTGGGCCAGGCGAGGTATTTGGACTTCATTCATATCTATGTGTTAATATTTGTTAATGTTGTTATTGAGCTTAGCAAAGTACACTGTCTCAAAAACTGTATGGCGAATAAAATGGATGCCGAAATGGGGGAGAAAAGCAGATCCACGCACAACTAACACTTTGACCTTCAGGGATAAATAGTCCCATTAAATCATCCCCTGCATCTTAGCCTGGATTAAAATAATGTCCTAATGTTATGCTCCATATTAAGCTTTGTCCACAGCCCTTATTCATGGGATGGTTGAAGTCGTGAAGAAGCCCCTTGCATCTTTGCAGCACGCATGCACCGCAGCGCCTGTAAAAAAAAACGCTCCGCAGCCCGTCCCTGTTTGTGCTGTCCTACTGTGCTCTTTCCAAGCATGTGCTCTTTTAATTAAAAACTTTGCCTAACCGCCGCAGGAACCGGCCTTACGGCGCGCTCTCCCAAATTTAGACACCCCGAGCCCCTACCGCTTTAGCCCTATTCCGAGGTGAGCCGCCAGAAGTTGCTCCTCCTCTCTCTCTCGGGGCCGCAGCACGGCGAGCAGGTCGGCTACCGAACAAGCGAAAGCCCACGCCCTGCAATGGGCGTGGGAGGGGAGAGCAGCCACCCTCCCATGTTGATGGACAGGTTGGCAGCGGGGTCATCCACCGACGGCGACGTGTGGTGCAGAAGTTAAAAAGCACAGCAGATGACAGTCAGAAAGCCCAGCGAGCGTCCCGCAGGTCTTTCAGGCGCGCAGGGAAGGACCAGCCCTCTGGCCAGAGCACCACCAGCACAGTAGGCGCAAAGCAAACAATCAATGAAATTGCAAAGATGGGTAAATGACAACTCCTGCATTTGTTTACCACGTTTTACCATGAAGTGATTGTCATTGTGAGACACTGCAGCACAGCACATGGTGACACAGTGAAATGTGTCCTTTTAACAATTTAACCATCACAGTGAAATGTGTCCTTTTAACCTTTTAACCATCACCCTTGGTGAACAGTGGGCAGCCATGACAGGCGCCCGGGGAGCAGTGTGTGGGGACGGTGCTTGGCTCAGTGGCACCTCAGTGGGACCATGGCGGCTCAGGATTCGAACCTTCTGATTACGAGTCTGCTTCCTTGCCCGCTACTGTACAATATACACCGAACACAAGTGTGCAGTGGGCAGCCATGAAAGAAGCCCGGGGACCAGTGTGTGGGAACGGTGCCTTGATCAAGGGGACCTCTGTGGCACCTTGGTGGTTCGGGATTTGAACCCGCAACCCTTTGATTATGAGTCTGCTTCCTTGCCTGCTGGGCCACCACTGCCACAAATGAAATGTGGCCTGTACAGGGGTCGAACCCGCGACCTTGGCGTAATTAATCGACCCCATCGAGTTCCAGATCAAGCAGTATGAGAAGCGCCAGCTGCGCTAAACAGTTACTACACAGTTACTACACAGTTACTACACAGCTCAGAACGGAGACGCCGAACCTGCATCACCTGCAGCGTGGTCCTAAATCTGGACAACAGCAGGTTTGAGGATTGTCCAGGTTGGGTTAGGTGCTTCATTACCACCTACCTGCCACGGCTTCACGTTAAGCGTTTCCTGCATGGCCACCTCGGGTGCATTACGCAGGAGACATGCACTGAACTGCAGATCAGATGGTCCATGCATGCCTGGTTGGGCGGACAAGGCATTTTTCCATGCGCACAGACACAGAGAGAGATTGGAAAAGGCCTCACCGTCCCCACCTTTTCACTCTGATGATCTGGTCTCGCATGGGCTTGATGTCCTGGAAGCTCTGCTGGTTGACCAGGCTGTAGACCAGGATGAAGCCCTGGCCGTTCTTGATGTACAGGTCCCGCATGGAGGCGAACTGCTCCGTGCCGGCCGTGTCCAGGATCTCCAGCACGGAGGGCGACGAGTCCACCTCGATCTCCTTGCGGTAGAAGTCCTCGATGGTGGGGTCGTACTTCTCAATAAACGTCCCGGTGACGAACTGCACGGTGAGCGCGGACTTCCCGACCCCGCCGCTACCGAGGACCACCACTTTATACTCGCGCATCGCTCAAAGCGCAGCCCCACATTGGACAATGAAGGAAAAAGATTCAAACGATCTAATCTACTGCTACGGTTCTTTTTAAAATTCCCGTTCCGGTGGCCGCGGCCGGAGCACGAAGGCAGTCATCGCGGCGACCGCCGGACCCCCGGTACCGGCGAGATTCTACAAAAAAGATCTCAACTCAGTGAGGCATCACGAGAAAGCGAGAGTTGCCGCGGCGAGACTCTCCGAATGGAATTTTTATTATAAGAATTATAATTAATTTCCTTCCCTCCCCCCTCCCCCCCACTTTGCTTCCTCCGTGTTAACCAGGAGTCTGCGGACCAGCGGGACACGTCTCCCGTCTCCTCAGCCGCACCGCGACGCGCTCCCGGCCGCCATAGTCTCGGGCGGAGACGACCAGCCGCCCTCCTCCTCCCGGCTTCCGTACCGGCGGCGAGGTGACGCCTCCCTGTTTCCCGGCCAATGGGGGACGTGTATCCAAGAAGAGGGAGATGCGCCGGAGGCTGTTGCTGTGGCAACGTCCACATCTGTCCGCCCCCCCACCAAAGAAAAAAAAAAAACACCACTTACTACTTTGTTGGGCTTTTTTCATTCATTCATCCATGCGATGCGTGAATGAAGTGTTTTTACACCCAATTTTACATTTAAAGTTATTGTCACTACAACAATAACTTTAGCTCTGCTAAAAGCTAGCACTACAGCTCTGCATTTAACCCATCACCTTAGTCAGCCACCCATGAACCGGGGACTTTTAAAACTTGAGTCTAACACTCTCCGAACTGAGCTAATTCAGGTCATATTTAACAGGGAGGCATTGCTGAAATTTTCTTTATCTGTGACTAACGCCATCTGGTAAAGCTGCAGTAATATAAATGCATCTTGGTAGGTTATGCTAGTCGGTACAGAATGGAACTGTGCAAAAGTCTCAGAAACCAGTTTAAACCAGATAACCACTGTTGGTCAAAACTGCAAGCAACGTAACAAAAAAAACATCAAATAACGATTTACCCAACGCGTATATTGCAGAATTTAAATAATTTTTGGTATCATCCTGCTGTTCTCTGAGCAGCAATACAATGTTGTTGTCCATCTGTAGAGTTTTGCTTGTAAGAGATCATCCACCCATTAGACAAACCCAACACAAATAACTGACACTTTTGTGTTTAAATTGTGCATTTCCCACTTTCTGAACCAGTTTACAGTTTACATTTGACCCCCTGATCCAGAGCAACTTACAACATGCTTTCATGTTAAAGAGGAAGGTCATGAGCTGCCGTTTGAAAATACTCAGTGACTGAGCTGTTCTGACCTCAAGTGGAAGTTCATTCCACCACCGAGGGGCCAAGACGGAGAAGAGTCTAGATGAATGTCTTCCTTTTACCTTCAGAGATGGAGGGACCAGGCGAGCAGTACTGGAGGCTCGGAGTATACGAGGTGCAGTGCGAGGTGTAATAAGGGCTGTGAGGTAGGATAGTGCTACTCCATGTTTGGCTTTGTAGGCCAGCATCAGTATTTTGAATCTAATGCGTGCAGATACTGGAAGCCAGTGGAGTTGAAAACTAGACGTGCTGCTGCATTCTGTATTAGTTGTAGAGGTCGGATGGCCGGACTCAGGGGTAGATCTGCTAGAAGGGACTTACAGTAATCCAGTCATGAAGAAGTATCCGGGTGGCCTATGTTGACAGATAAGGGCGTGATATTGTCTGATATTGTAGAGAAGGAATCTGAATGAGCGGGAAAGATTGGTGATGTGAGTGGAGAAGGAGAGTTGGTTGTCTATAGTTACTGTTGGGAAGATGACCTTTCATCACTTTGCACAGCGCTGTTTATTGCTACAATGCTACAAAAGCAAGAGAGGTTTCTGGTGAAGACCAAGAGGATCAAGGCTGATTGCAAGGCAGATTGTTCTTCTCTGGTGCTGAATCAGAGTCTAGTGATGGCAGGCCATCCATCTCTCTGTATTGCTCTCTCAGTTGTAGCTGATACCTTAAGAAAGGGGCATGGCCGCTGGAGGTCAACTACAAGTATGAGCTCTACAACTATTGGAACTCAGAAAGCTACCGATTTACACATCAAAACAGTTTAGTACAATAATTAGCATTACTAGCATTGCAAAAAATTCAATACGTACTTGAATGTTTTGAGTACAGAAAAGTAACAATGTTGGGGTAAAAGTGTCAGTGGTTCTGCAGCCTGATGGCTTGTTTTAAAGTTAAAGTGAAGTGATTGTCACATGTAATACACAGCAGCAGCACAGCACACGGTACACACAGTGAAATTTGTCCTCTGCATTTAACCCATCACCCTGAGTGAGCAGTGGGCAGCCATGACAGGCGCCCGGGGAGCAGTGTGTGGGGACGGTGCTTTGCTCAGTGGCACCTCAATGGCACCTTGGCAGATCGGGATTCGAACCGGCAACCTTCTGATTATGGGGCCACTTCCTTAACCGCTAGGCCACCACTGCCCTAATGTGGGTAGCAATAGACATTTAAAAAGATGTGGATTTAATGGGATTGAAACAGGGCTCTGGAAAGAGGAAGGTAGTCTGTAGGCCCACCCAAGAAATTTGTTATCTCCTACAATTTTGTAGCAAATAGTTTTCTTTCTTGAATCTAATGTGCTTGGGGAATTATAGGGAATCGCTAAAAAAAAGGTCTCAATAGTTTTCAAATTATTTGTTTGTATAAATGTGTGCGAAATTGGGGCAGTGGTGGCCTAGTGGGTAAGGAAGTGGACATGTAGTCGGAAGGTTGCCAGTTCGAATCCCTGAGTAAAGCACCGTCCCCTGCTCCCCGGGCGCCAGTCATAGCTGCCCACTGCTCACCAAGGATGATGTTTAAAAGCAGAGGACACATTTCGTTGTGTCACCGGGTGCTGCGATTCACAATCACTTCACTTTTTTTGTTTTTAATAAGAAGACACAGTAACAAATGAGACTTTGCGTTGATAATGCTTTATTTGTTTTTGTTATAATAGACTTTTTACACATTTCTAAAGAAACCTGAAAGAACCCACTTTATATGACATAAAGAATACATTAAAATATGCACACAAAATAAACCACGTCCAATCAGTCACTCTCGTTTTTCCGGTGAAAAAAAAAAGTTTTGCTTGCTGATGGAATGACGTGGCACCATGTCGGAGAGCAGAGGTTCATTCCGCAGCACTTTACAACCAGCAGAAACAACGTAAAGGCCAGAAGTGTACACCGCTGGGGTTTGCCAGGGAGCCCCTCCTTTTTTGGCCCAACGTTACACGTCCATGGTGAAAAGGTAAAGGGTACGTTACATGGGATTATCCCACCAAAGACTGGTTACAATCCTCTGTATTGTAAGGAGCTCTACAAGAATAACAGTACTCTAAAGGTAAGGCAAAGTTCACACTAAGAAACATGTCCGGTCAGTTCTACTACTGCCCAGGAAGTGCTTAGGAAATATGTCACCATCACCAGACGCACATTGTTAAACATTCAGCGTTTTCCACAATTCTGAAACCAAACACTTGACAGCAGAGTCCAGGTAATGTACATGGCAGTACACAATCTATGCGGCAACAAGAATATTGCTGCCAAAACTGGTTAGTGATTATCTATTGACACGCGATTGTAAACGAATCGGATCGACCAGTGGAACAACTTTCAGCACGAGGAACCCCATGTCTCTGCTCGGAATAAACAGTTACAAACTATAATCTACATTTTAAACTGACCGTTAACGGGAAAGGCGTGATTAAATGACATTGAATTCGCCAATTTGGTGCCAAGTGACACCCAGATCTCCTAGTGTAACATGCATACAGACTAGTGTAATACATTGTTCTAAAAAGGTAACAATTACAAAAAGACCTCAATTTTAGCAATTAAGGTCGCCACTGCAATAAAATTAGTATTGTTATGAGATATGGACAAATTGTTAAGTATGTTTCTTAGTTAATTTAATTGATTTTTGCTTTCCCTCAGTAAAATAGCATCTATACAATAAAATGTCTTTATACAAGAAGTGACTTTAATTGTAATGTGTGCCGTACTGTGATGCTGGCATGGCAGCGGGTACCGGAGGGCTGCACTGCTCCCCCAAATACCCCTCATCACAGACGGTTAACCAAGAGCCCACTCTCTCACAGACCCTTGTCCAACAAAATACACCCCTACCCCATAAATTACATTCAGAAGTACAGAAAGTTACAAAGTTGTTTAAATCCAAACATTCAGTCAAAGAAAAAAAAATCTCAATTGAAGGAAACTGATGATTATGAGAGACACAAGTAAAGTGATTTTTATGAGTTGAGTTGAAAAAGGAAATATCACACAGCGTACACACAGACACACACACACACTGGAAGACTGTGTCTAAAGTGATGATGGACATAGGAATGTGTCAGCATACAATGTATGAAATGCATATAATGATTGAAAACAATCAACATAATTAGTAACAGCCTGTACACAACACAAATTACAGTGTTTAATGTCATTTGACAGATTTTTGACAGAGTAATGGAATTAAATACACATATTGTAAAGTCAGAAGCATAAATCAAACCTTCTATTTTCAAACTCAATAAGCAACCATATCATTAAAATAAAGTAAATCTCCTGGTATTTTAATATTTCTGTTAATTTCTTATTCCCAAATACTGAAGAGAGTGTACTAATGCACTGCACATCAAATTCTGTGTAATAATATGAAATAGACTAAATTAAAGAGCATTTGATCCAAACATTTCCTGTTTTGTTTTTTTTGTTTTAAACAAAAATGACACTTTGGATTAACACACATTCCACTTTGAACGTTACCATCTTCTCAAGATGCATGTTGCAGTAAGTACATAACTTTAGGCACTTCTACAGTTAAGAAAATAATAAAAACTTACAACAACCACTCACTTACAAACTAACAACATCTCCGTGATGCACCCGTCCGCTTGCTCCTCCTGAGTCTCTATTTCCTTGTTACGTGAAGTCTGCCTGCAGACGTCCACACCAGTGACTGAAGCCTCGCTCGGCATCCCTGACCTCTGACCACATGGCACAGTATTTGGGGTAGTTTGCTTCAATAAATAAACCTACAGAGGCTATACACGCTGACTAAAACTCACCTGGAAAAAAAATACAGCTAAAAGTAATTAAAATATGCAATGTTTTTTGTTAAAAAAAATTATTTAAACCTTTCAGTCACTATAGGTTACCCACTCATCTGTGACTCCACAGGGGGGCGCTGCGCTCCTAAAGCAAAGGCAAACTGTAAGAGGGTGCAGTGGTGCTGTAGAAATCTTCTGCAACATTCATGTTAAATATGAGGCCATATTTCAGTCTTGCCAGTAGCTTTGATGGACAGGCCACATGTGGCCACAATAGTAGGACACCTCGGCCACCATTTGTACAAGAATCTGTATTGTACTGTTTTCATATACAGAACAGTAGTAAGTACTGGTTGTGACACTTTCCTCAAGAGTGCAAATTAATTCGTTTCCTTGGTACTTAGTATCTTAACAACAACGTAACATGTTAAAACAAAAAAGCCAGTTGTTAAATGTTTCCGTAAAATCTCAACATTCACAAAGTTTTGTGTATTTACATACAATAATCTGATTGTGTGAAATAAAACAATTCTAGCATTAATCCAACGGGTATATTGGTAAATTGAGACATGAGAACTCTTCCTTGTTGCTCTTTAGCATGCAGGTTGCTGTAGGTCTTGTGTGGAGAAAATGTTGTGGTATTTACAGAAGAGCTGTTTGGGGTCTCTTAGCTCTGCATGCTGACACTCCATTCCTTGTTGTTTAGTTATTTCAAGATGATCTGTTAACGGGAGGGGTGGGGGGAGAGGTAGAGACACAGATCACTTGTTACAGTTACCGGTGGTGGGTTCTTTTTTACAATTAATTACCAATAATGATCTTGCTTTACTTAAGCAAGAACAAGATGAGAGGGAAGCTAAACTGCAATATATTTGTACTTAGTGTGAAGTTTAGTTGATCTGCTGAACAGCAAAATCTAAGGTGGATGCTTGTTATAAAACACAATTTACCTGTTAATATTTATAGCTTACAAGATTAGAACCCTTAATGAAAATCGTTGTATTTATCTTCCATGTTGAAATAGTTACATTTCTAGTTACACTCCAGCTGTTCCAAAGCAACACAATTTGAACCACATCTGGTAACTAGTTTGTGAACAAACTTCATGTTGGCTTGGAAATTTGTAAAAGTTATGAGACAATATGAAAACAGGGTGAAGGAAAAAGACATTTTTTGTAAAATTTTGTAAAATTGGGTAAAATTTGAAGATTTTGGGTTTTCTTGCAAGCTAACACTAACGTCAAAAAACTGTCACTGAACGGAGCCAGAATGCTAACGTTAACATAAACAACAGGGGGAGGCCATGATGCATTGGGTGAAATTTGGTATCATTTGGGACATATTAATTAGCATATATTAGCATGTTAATGCTAGTGTGCCAAAAGGTTAAAACTAATGTAAACACCAATCATGGGGTGGGGCCATCCTCTAATTAAGGCTTTTGGGTAGCCTTAATTTTAGTTTTAGTCTAGACTTTGTGTCAAGGTGTCATTTTAGATTTTATTAATCTAGTCAAATTTCATTCGACTAAAGGTCTGAGCATTTTAGTCCTATTTTAGTCTAGAATTTAGTCTAGTTTTAGTCAATGTATTTTAGTCTATTTTTTCAGTAATGCAATTATGTTTAACCAAGTCAATATAGTACAACTACCTGTATAATAGACAAAAAGAAAATTGTCTTTTAGTCAAACCCAATTCACAATTAAAACAATGTTACCTTATTATTATATTATTGTTATCCTGTACTCAAGAATACACTACATCCATTCCAGTTGTGGCACGAATCAGGATTAAGGAAGTGACGCCATCTATGCAACTGGATCGAGACACAGGAAACAGAAATACTGCATAATATTAACCTACAATTAAACTAACAAGGAAATAGTTATCGTCACATGACCAGCATTTATGGTGCATCTCGTCTTGTTTCAGTCACGTTTTAAAGGTTTGTTAACAGCAAAAACGAAAACAACACTTCTAGCATGCTAACTGGGCATGTAAAAAACAGGACAGGGCCACAATGGGTTAACTAAAATATGGTGATGTTTAGGATATGTTAGCATATAATAATTCGCAAAATAATAATTACATTTACTGAAAACTGACACGATCCTCAATAATGTTAGGAAATAGTGCGAAATGAAGGGCGAAACAAAACAGCTTAACAGTAAATTAGATGTGTTTTGCCAGATTCTTGTATGCTGTGTATAAAAGTAACTAGGTAAGAATTAATAGTACCCAAAACTGTAAAAATACAGTGATCCCTTAGCCCTCGCACAGCTTGCTAATATTTTACTGTTATAGTGAGAAAGCTATCAGTGAAAATGGATTCAACAAGCAACGTCAAAAAAGAAACTGCAGTGTATCTTAAATTGACACCAGGGGACTTCAATTCGAATTCCATAAAAAACAATCAAATCTGGAATTCATTGAAGATGCATATAGTGATATCCACTGTGTATTGTGCATGACTTTTCCTACCATATTGTCCTGAATGCACTACTTTTTATTCATTGTGAAAATATGCCTGAAAGTGCAGAAATGAGTCTGAAGTGGTGGTGTCTTACGTTTGGGGTCTATGCAAAAAAAAGGCATTGCAGGTAGAAGGTGTAAAATACAAAAACAAGTGTTTAAATAAGGCTTGAAAAAGAGGTTCTGTCTTATATTCAGGTCAGAATGGTACACATTCATGTTGTTCGCATTTTGTTAAAAATTCATGTGTTCTTACTACCTTAAAAAAAACGACCACAGAATCATCTCACTGCTTTACAATTGTTTTGATGTTCACATCAAGAAGTAACGGCCACAACTCTCACCGTACAGTGTCAGTGAGAACAGTGAGAACAAAACACTGATGTGCGAATACACCAACTTGAGCACTGAAGTAGCAGTGCAGCACATTGTTGGTCTAACATGGCACAGACTCTGAATTGACAGCAAGCATAGGCTTCCGCGTTGCTCAAGCCAGGTTAGGGACGGGAAATTTTGACATTTAGTGCAACAGATTTAAGCACACAGATATAACAGCACACTCTGTTTACTGCATTCATGCACATCTGTTCTACGTGAATGTAAGCTGTTCGTTGCAATTGAATTATTTTACAGCGTCACACTGTTCAGTTATATTATCTAAACTTGTACAGAATGGTCAACAGAGGGCAGTAAGAGCACAGCAGAAGAAAAACTACAAAGCAACACACCCAGCTTCGAAATCTAATTATTCCTGCAAAGCATTAAAACCTATAAAACCAGGAAAATAAATGTGAAAAAATTTTGCCCATATAACAGATGATTTTGAACCCCTGTCAGACTATAGCATCAGCATGGTGCTATTTCACTGATACTATTGTCTTTTTAAATCCTGTTAATCAGCTATAGGTTTAAACTAAAGGAGTATAAATGCTTGATAAAAAGGGAAAGTAAACCAAAAGCACAAAGACATGCAAAAAAACACACACACTGAAAGAAATTAAGCCACATAACAGGCCTACTAAATTGCACATGGTGGAACTCTAAATAAGTGCTTTTGTTTCTCATGGCCACTTCAATAGGGAGCATCAATTATCCTGATGCTGTAATATTGGAGAAAATAATTTTTGTTGTCTGTGTAATGAACACAGTAAGCACATACTTAGAGCTCAGGGATCCATGAAAGAAAGCTTCAAAAGGAGCAAACCTGATTGGCTGGTGCTGTTGCTGCGTAGGGGACACTTGTGGCAGGAGTTGTTGCTGCAGAGACAGTAGCAGGCGTAGCACTGTACATCATGGGTACTTTTTCAGGAAGGGGACCATGGAAGCAATGAACAAGTAGGTGGAGCATTATGGTAACCATGGCAACATGTTTTTTCCCCATTGAACATAGCAGCAAGCCATCATTAGGTTAGACCAGCAGATGGCATGCAACAGAGCAAAGCAAATAAGCAATGGGAGAAAAATCAAAGAGGAAGAAAGCAGATTACAAGTTACAACAATTCAGAAAATGAATTTGAACGTCAGCGTTTTTTGGCTAGATGCACACACACACACACACACACACACACACACACACACAAAACAAACAAACAAATAAATAAATAACCCAGAAGGAGGATATAACAATCTTTTTTTTTACGTGACCAAATTTTGGAAATTCAGCTATTCAGATTTCCTGAATCACAGGGCAGAGCAGAGAGGAATGTCTATATACTTTTTTGGGGGGAGATATGTATAATAATACATTATGAAAAAAGACATGTAATAAGGAAATACGAAACACAATGGGGAAAAAAACAGCAAGACTAATTAAAATAACACGATGCTAATAATTAGACTCAGTTAAAACACTAGTGAACCTCTTGCAGTTGTTTTAAAAAGGCCTGGCAGTGACGTACAGAAGACACTGGAATAGTGTGGCATTTTAAATCAACTGTAAGGGTTCTTGAGGCATAACAGTTCATCAGAAGTGATATCAAAAAAAAAAAAGAAGAAGAAGCAAGGGGACCTACCAATGCTGGTAGCAGGAGTCATGCACAAGACTGACCCTGGATGATTGTGCAGTGGAGAGTGAATAGAGGTTAATATGGGGGGAAAAGAGATTAGCAAGCGCTCATTTCTTTCCGCATGCTGCCTAAATTCCTGAGCTGCTACGCTATCACGTTCAGCCAGGTGTCTGACCTTTTGAACATACACAAGTAGGGGGAGATTTAATGAGTGCCCATGTGCAAAATACAGACAAATAAAAACTGACGGGTCCCTATCAAACATGTGCAGTAAAACACAGATGGGAGTGTAAAACACTGGAGCTGGAGGCTAATCAGCGTGTAGGCGCTGGCGTGGCACGTCGAGAGGAAGTGAGCAGCCAAACCATAAATCACATCCCTCTACAGTAAATTGCTGCTTCTAACTTGACTTTGCACTCATTCCTGCTTCTCTAATTGCTCCAGGAAACACTGTTAGTTTTCCTCGTGGGAGAGGGGCAGGCATAGTTGTTTGTACATGAACCAGCATATTAGTCAATCATTAAAATGCAGAATAATAAGAAGCCACTAACAGGTTTGCCCATCATTAAATATTGATATGATGCTAATGTTCTTGCAGTAATGACTAACTAAAAATCATCACTTTGAAGCAACTGGGGACTGAACATAATTCCTCAGTAAAGACACAAAAAGGGAAATTCTGAGCTTCAAAGGCCTGCGGCATCATCATATTACATGTTTAAATCTCATCGGTTGTTTTTGCATAGGACAAGAATACAGTGTGAATGGTAATACGATACGCTTTAGTACTGTCTCCCGCTAGTGGCCTGTGTAAGACATACCGGTGGGGAAGAAGGCAGCAGGCTGCTGGAGCTGAGCGCTGGCCAGGGCCTGCTGATAGTGCAGAACACTGGGGTTGAACAGAGCGCTGGCACCGTTTGAAGACTTCTCAAGGGCTGGTCTCTTTGGTAAGGGCTGCAAGACACTGTGGGGGAAGGCCTGCCGAAACAGCATACATAACATTAGCACATAGCCACAAGCAAATATTTCACATAACAACCTGACCTCTACAGAATGGGATTTATATAGAATCAATGGGTCTTTACATGCATGTATCAATGGGTCTTTACAATGTTCAATTTAAATAAATAACACTTCACAAAATGGTATAAAACTATTTAATGTAGGATAACACAAAATGTACTGATTGCACATACTGAATGAGTTACTGGTTCACACACATACAAAACCAAAATTATATTATGTGAGCAGGTAGAGAGCAATTAAAGCTACATGCAAAGCAAAAAGTCAAAGTACCAGATCTACAGATGCCCCGAGGGGTCGCTTCATTGCTTTGGCAGTCGACTGAGTCTTTTAATAGCAGGCAGCGAGCACATGATGACAGTGGGCCAATGGGATTCAAGCGTATTAACATACAGGTAACAGCAAGCAGAGGTGCATCATGGGGGACAGCATTGCATTGTGGACAGGTGGGAGGAAAAAACAAAAAACAAAAGAACAAAACAAGCTGAATGCAGAATACCACAACAGGCATGCTTAGAAACAAAACTATTACTTCAATGAGACAACAACCTGGAGTAGCAAGTAAACGCCTGTATCTACTACAAGAGAAATTACAAACGTGGTGCATAGCTAAATGTACAGTAATTAGTTTTTCCTATGACAACATGAATATGTTTAATTTGTTCTAAATAACAGCGGAGAATAAATTAAAATTGAATGATAAACATCTGCATCTTTAATAAGCAAAGTGGAATTATGAGCTCACAAAGGGATTAAGATTTTCAACAACGCCTTATGTACAGATCCATGTGTTGTTTATGATGGGAAATGACTCATCAAATGACTAGAGGAAGAAAGGAAAATATAGTGCAGCCCATCAGCATGCATGCCCCAGGCTTCTCAGCTGAGGTTAAAATCTGCGCTTCTGATATTTCATTTTAATTGAAGTATATTTACTACAGAATAATTACACCACTACGAAAACTGAAAAAAATGAAACTAGTAATAATTATTTTGTCAAAATTGCATGCATGATCTGTGTGCAACTACAAATATGTATATATAAAAGTGTTTTATAGTCCTTGCACTTTAATGTAATGTTGATGATGGCAAACATGATTAGAAACATGAGGTGCAATCAACTGCTGTGATTTCGCTGTGTTAAATATGGGTCCAGACGATATAGAGAACACTGAATATTAAATATACAATGCGTGACAATGGTATGGACATGCATCATTATGCTGGAGAAATGCAAAAAAAAAACCACAGGATCCTAAACAAATGGAAACCCTTTTCATTCAGTCTGATTTTAGAACTTTTATAAATATGAATGGTTTAGGAGAAATCTTGCTAAATGTAGAGGCATCCTAGCAGTAAGACTGGGGAATGTAAGACCCTTTCTGATAATGGTGCAGACCTGCCATCTGATTTAAAGCTATTAATAGATGCATAATGTAACATCCATACTTAATCACATACATTAACTGGGACTGCATATCCTGGAGTCATGAGCCAGACTGTCTGCAGCTGGGCTGGCAAATCTTAATTTCCCTACAGTTTTGAGCACTAGAGGTTTTAAAGCAAAAACCAAAATGAAATTATAGGAAAAGCATTAAAGCAGTGCTACACATGAACCAAACATATGTGCTGCAATGATTAATAAGTAAGGGCGACAGACTGATCTTGATATGAAATCACGAGAATGTTGATAAGGATGAGGTGCTTTGGACATTTTCGAATACATCTAAACAGCAGAACCCAATTTAATTCTATTTTTAGTGAATTAGTTTTACTAAATTTTTTAGTTTCTCTGAATCATCTAACCCTAACCCTAAATGATCAATCAGCTGTTAAATAAAATTGTTTTGCGTAATGTAAAACACATCTAAGAGTAGTAATTCCATTTTTTCCAGGGGTTGTAGGTAAATGAAACGGTGGATTATACAGGTGTAAGGCTGGTGTGTGTGTGGTAGGTCGTACCATGGCTGCAGCCGCTGTCTGTGCTGCTACAGTCGTCTGGCTGACCTGCTGCTGGGAGGATTTGATTTTGGCCTGTAAGTGCGATGGTGGGTGGAAGTACTTGCACTTCTCTCTTGAGCAGCGGCTCTTGATGTAGTCCATGCAGACGGTGACGGTGTTGTCGCTCGTGTCAATCACAGGGCTGTCGCCAGGATGGGCGAAGCGGCAGTCCGTCTCGCCTCTGGCACAGTTCCCACGCTGGAACTCGCGGCACACCTAAGACATAAAGAATATGTACGAATGAGTACAGAACCATATTGCAACAAACCCTTGGTTCTCAATCTGTGGTACCACTGAAGGTACAAAGGCTCCCCCAGTGGTACAGGCCAGGAGTCTCGCGTTTATTGGTAATAATCACTGTGTCTTTAAATGCAGTGTATTTATTATTCATAATATCCTCACTTTCTGTGTACACGCTTTCTGTGTAACTGTACTACAGTGAGGATATTATGAATAACAGAACTACAACTAGGGGTGTACAGCAAGGATTTCACGATACAATACATATCACTATTATAGGTGTGAGTGTTTCGAAGTGGCCCGCTTGGGTTCTATTGGTAGCGCAAAAAGTCGTGACTCCGCAGCGGTCAAAGCTCAACAAATGACCGTGGTGCCGGAACAAGGCCGCCGGGTGCAGCGGCGTGCAGCGTGAAACTCCAACCCGGAGCGGTGCTGTCCTCTGTAGATCAGGCTACAAGAATTTGTATAACGCCGCCAGAAAATCACCAAGCAACATCACTATGATGTAATCAATTATGTTCTGCTCTCCATCGATGCAATATCGTCCATGTGTGCGTCGTGCTGCATCAACTATACGATTAATTTCAACACCCCTAATCACTATGCATGGGTCACTATATGATTATATCGCGATATATAGTGATTCCGTACATATTGCGATATTCTACAGTTCACTGAAAATGTAAAAACTGAGCTGAAACACATCATGCTGTGACCGGTCTGTCATGTTTTTTTTCTTTTTGCATCGAGCAGTCCGCACCTCCAGCTTGTCAGGGCGCAGGGTCTTTTGGGATGGTGAAGAACAGGCGCTCTGCAGGGACACAGCGGGGCTGCTTGGCACAATGACTGGGGTGCTGGGGAGCATCTCCGTGGCAACAAGTCCCATTCCGTGAGTCATGGGAGCAATATAAGGACTGTAGCTCAGTGCTGGGCTCGTCCCCAGACCCTGGCTTACAGGAAATGTAGGCTGTGGAGAAAGATATTGTCATTGTGTATGAAAGCTATATACACTTTTTCCTTGCTTCAGCAATCGGACTCTAACCACAGGGCGATTGTTAAGCAGGCCACTTAAACGGAGTAGAAGAATGCCTGACATTGTAAAAACAACTATTGGGAATCTTGGGTAGGTGCGTCCAATAAAGTGATCAAAAAGTTTATGAAGACATTTTTTTTTATTAAAGTTACACAAGTTTCCTTACTACTTGAGGCAGATTTGTGCCTGGGATCATGAACTGCATCTGCTGTGCCAGCATGGCCGCCGCCGTCTTCTGCTGGATGAGGTTGTTGCGTCCGTTTATCTCCAGCTGGGTCTTTAAGTGTGATGGCGGGTGTAGATACTTGCAGTTCTCTCTGGAGCACCGTCCCTGCAGTGGGGAGGGGAGAACAGCAGAGATCTACAGTGTATCTTTAGCAGCATAACAACGTTCTTGCATCAGCTCTGCAATTTCGATGGGCAGATGATGGTGCTGGAGCAGGTCGCGACAGTCAGTCAGTATCACCAGAATGTACAGATAATATCATTCAGTGTCAACATGAACCACCAAATATCCATCTAGATCTCCGCCCACACTCATGAGTAGCAATCCCATTTCCCACAGTGCTATTCTACTCAGTTCCAGTTAGCAGGTGTCATGTTTCACACACATTTTTATGGTGTTAAAATTTAGATTCGCACACTCTCCAGAACTGTAGTAAGATTGATGACGATCAGACTATGTGCCTGAGCTGGGTGGGGCAAGTTTGCCATCAAGTATGTCATCAATATTTACAGAAACAAGCAGATATAAATGAAGAAGAAAAGACAGCTTGGCAGTTGTCAGTATCTTGGAACAAGTGCTAACTGCTCACCTCAAAAGGTTAAAATGGGAGGGGCCAATAGTGATAACTGGCAGCTCTCATGCACACCTACTTCCTCATTGTGGAAGATTTAAAACCCCTCCTGTCATCACAAACTGCCACGCCAGCTACCAAACCAAACGTGCTAAGAGAATATTAAAGCTTTAATTAAACATTTTGGACTGACAAGCTATTAAAACTGACATTTGCGAACACTCCCCACATTTTGGTTAAGGCTGTTAAATGCATTTTCTCTCCTAATATTTGTTTATATATATATACACATTTTGCTCCCCTCTACCTTCTGTAGATTCTTCTGACACAGAGCACAATGTCTGAGGTCACTAGTGACTCCAAATTTTGAGGAGTTTATGCATTTATATGCATGTGAATTCAAGCATTTTGATTTAGACTGAAGCTCATGCTTTTAAAATGAGTTTTCCTCTTGAATTTTGTTGCATTTGCTTGTGACTGTTCACACGTGAACCTTTGGCTGGTGTCCAGTCTAAGTTTAAGATGATCACTTAAGCCTGTTTATGAGAAACCATGTTTTTATAGCAGAAAGGAAGGATGTGAACAGCAGTGGTGTTAAAACACACTGAATTTACATAAACACACACACACACACACACACACACACATTATGTACAGGCCAAAAGTTTGGACACGCCTTCTTATTCAATGTGTTTTCTTTGTTTTCATGACCATTTACGTTGGTAGACTCTCACTGAAGGCATCAAAACTATGAATGAACACATGTGGAGTTATGTACTTAACAAAAAAGGTGAAATAACTGAAAACATGTTTTATATTCTAGTTTCTTTGCTCTGATTACTGCTTTGCACACTCTTGGCATTCTCTCGATGAGCTTCAAGAGGTCGTCACCTGAAATGCTTTTCCAACAGTCTTGAAGGAGTTCCCAGAGGTGTTTAGCACTTGTTGGGGTCCAGCTCACCCCAAACCATCTGGATTGGGTTCAGGTCCGGTGACTGTGGAGACCAGGTCTCCACTTTTTGTTAAGTACATAACTCCACATGTGTTCATTCATAGTTTAGATGCCTTCAGTGAGAATCTACCAATGTAAATGGGAATGAAAATAAAGAAAACACATTGAATGAGAAGGTGTGTCCAAACTTTAGGCCTGTACGATATACATAAAAATAAAGTGATTTATAACAAACTTTAGGTGTTTCTTTGAAATTGTTCTCTGAGTGATTTTTCCTTATTCAGTTATAAATATCAAAAGAACCACCCTGTGTCAACTAGCACAGAATCAACACTGGCAAAACTTTTAATGTGGGCAACGTAATAAATGATCATGTGGCGAATTGTGTAAATCCTAGTACTAATCCCTGTTACACGCCTTGTCAGTTCTTCCAGCTGTTCCTACATGTTCCTACACACCCTTCCTGCAGACTTCTCACTGTGTTTGTGTACCACTGATGTCCTACTTGGTTTCTTAGAACAGCTTTTTTCATTCATATCTCCTTGACCTGCCTTCATCGTCTGTTTCAAGCCTTTGCACGTCCCCACATAAAAACCTTGCAAGTTCAGTTTAGAATAAATTCTCTCCTCTGAAAACTTTATAAAGGTACATTTTGATATAGTAGCACAGGCATTATGGCATACTGGGCCTGTCTGACGGTACATAATAAACAGGCAGGGTTTAAAATACTCCACTGAGAGAGGCTTAAAGGAACAGCTGAATGGCCAAAAAATGTCTGCATGCTTGCTTAATGCAGGGCCCCTCTCCACCGATATCCCAAAAAGTCCCATTGTGGGGAGAGCGCAGAAGCCAGAGTCCTTTCAGCAATGTTGACTGCCAGTGTCCTCTCGACAGACCTCTCCACACTGACCTCATTCTGGCTCCTGTCCCCGTTTGGCCTTTTTGATGTCGCAAAGTAAAGGCCTATAGAGGTCCAGCGCATACATCTGACATTTAATACACACGTCATGTACAAATAATGGCAAAGAAGGGGTCGATTTAACAAGGCACTATAAATTAAGAAAAAGAAATGTACTCCTATAAAAAGAGAAAGCCCTAGATTTCCTCCTGTTGAGATCTTCGTCGCTGCTCCATCTGTCAATCAGTGGTTCTCCTGGGAAATTAATATTTAGTCAATTCTGCCATACGATTAAGTGGTGACCCACATTTTTCATTAATAATGCCTAACTTCCTAATTGTGCGCTGCACCCTAAAAGAGAAAGAGGTGATATTTTTTTGCTTTTTGCCACACCTCGTCATACAGTGACCTGGCCTTCAAGAAAAAGGTTCCTCTTGTGCCCAGCTAATGGCAGTGTCACAAATAAAGCCATTATATTTCAGAAGAGAAAGGCCTTTCAGATGCAGAAATACCATTTGCATTTTATTTCAGTTCCACTCTCTATTCTGGGCTGACAAGAAAGGGGACGGACCGAAGCAAACCGAGGAGCTGGAAACATCAGCAGCCTTTATCACCAGAGGTTGGAAGTCCTTTTGGGAGTAGAGGGTGTGTGTGTTGGTTTGTTTTGGCAGCACATAATTTATGAGGGCCCTCCATTCATGCCACGCGAGTGAGGGGCTGAATTATTGAGTGATGCAAAAAAAAAAAAAAAAACGTGCACACACATACGCAGACACACACACACACACATACACATGCACAGCTGCTGTAAACACAAGCACCCTATTCACCAGCGCGAACAAAACGTAGCACTGTATTTGTACAAGTGAGTAAGAGGGGGAGGGAAAATCTACGAAAACAAATGCCTTCAGCAATCTGTGAGGTTTGAAGCGGGCTTGTTCGATAGTGTAAGATCAGGTATGTCCTCAGGATTTGCACAAATAAAAAGACAGATAAAAAAAAAAGGAAGGAACAACTTGCTGTACCTTAAAGAGAAAAATACTGGTTTCTTAATGTGTAAGTACATGAACCCCAATACATGAACGTTAAAATGTAAAATGAAACTTGCCTATCATAAGGATGGACAACTCTCATGTACCTTGCTTCCACATTTTAAATGTGGATGATTTAAATGTGCTCCAGTCAGTACGTCACATGTGTAAAATAGCACGAGCAGTGTTGCCAGATACCTGTTTCACACCTATAATCATTAAAAATGCCCCAAAATACACACAAAACTGCTGAAATGATCTAATAAGTATTTAACTGTTGCAAGTACTGAACCTAATTGGATGAAACATTGTGTTCCTAAATACCTGTTCCTGACAAGAAATTAATCCCAAAACATTAAAAAAAAAGCGCACAATCTGGCAACACTGAGCCCACAATCTTGTGTCCTTCCTCCTTGTGTTTCTGTTCTCATTATAAAACTTGCTCACAGAACAAACCAAACACAGTGTCATTAGAGAGCACTTGGTGTTTGCGAGACACTATGACTATGACTCTTATGTACACAGATACATGTTTTATGTAAAGCCACATCCACTTCAGGCTATAATAGAGAGGTAGGCTCAGCTGCACTTCCAGAATACAGCAGCTTTGTAGGCCAGGTATTTAATGCATGAAGGTTTGAGCTGATGGTCCCTGTGTAAAATGTTTTTCTGTGTCTAGGTCCTCTGGCATAGCAGCATTTGGCTAATAAAAATGTCAGCCGGAAAAAGCTGTGAAAATCATGGCATGGAATTTGCCACATTAAAGGGTCAGCACATTCAAGGGTATGCATGGGGGGAGAACACTGCTCACAGGGCTTATGAAAATAAATATATGTTAAAGGTCTCATGACAATTTCACTTTGTGAGATTATTTAAAATTAAATAATCCACTGACATGCTTTCCCCAAGCATGTCAGTGGTCCTGCAGTGGCTAGAAATGGCGATGGGGTAAAGAGTGCTTTGGTCATTCTGTTTCACTGTTCAGAGAGCTGCAGCTCAGATGGTCGGATCTGGAATTTGTCCCATTAAGTTGTCAAAGGTTACCTCCCATCTCATGCTTTTCCCACCCCTCAACTAACCCAGAGTCCACCCAGAGTCATGGCTTCCACACGTGCAAAGCATTGCAGTTGCTCTGTGATTGGATGTAAAAATGAGCACAAATGTATTGGTAGTATAGTTCTGTCATGCGAGACTCTGATATGACTAGTTGGTGGTGAATGTTGTTGATTACGTAATTGATAACGTCATTTCCACATGATGGGGCAGTGGTGGCCTAGCGGTTAAGCCACTGAGGTGTCACTGAGCAAAGCACCGTCCCCACACACTGCTCACCGGGTGCCTGTCATGGCTGCCCACTGCTCACTCAGCGTGATGGGTTAAATGCAGAGGACAAATTTCACTGTGCGCACCGTGTTCTGTGCTGCTGTGTATCACAAGTGACGATCACTTCACTTTCACTTTCACAAATGTCTGCTCACTTCTATAGGCTGCTCTCCTCCTCGTCCCTCCTCTCATTACCATTTAAAGCTACAGACACCGAAACGGTGCATCCTGGGAAATCTCATTGTGGGACTGGATCAAAGTGGCTGTAATTCTGCACCGAAACTGAATTTCAGAAAGAGACTTCAGATACAGAATTAGGGGACTAACAAGACCGATATAAGAGTAAAAAAAAAAAAAGCATGTCATGGACCTTTAATGCTGAATAATAAACCATAAATGCACATTTGACAGCCAGAGTGCTGAAACAAGGAGCTGGTGTAGTTGAACACCGCCTGCTGAAAATTGACTGCACTTGAATAAAAAGGTCGTTTTTCAGCAAGTGTTAAATGTCTAATGCAGATGATTAGTGCGGGAGAGAGATGCCATTTGGTTCGTTTGTGAGCCAGAGAGCTGAGGAGTGTGTTTGAATTGGACTGGAAATTACAGTAACAGTAGTTACACAGTAAGATCAATTGACAAATTAAACGCAGCCACGGGTCCACAAGAGATGCACAAACAATGACAAGGAGTCCACCTCCAGCTGCGAGAAGCTACTTGACAAGGTTCAGCTCTGCACAGGCCATCATACCCAGGTACACATCACCGAGAACAATGGCCCACAGGCAGGTAGGTTTGTTCTGTGGTTGTTAATTCTATGAACAGGCTGGAATAACATGTCACATTAACTCCACCCTGGACTCATCTCTGATCAGCACCTGAACTAACACACACAACATAAATAGTTCAGCCCAAGGAACCTGAAAGTTTTTGGTTTTTGCTAGGACAACAGATATTATTATGATATTTTAATATTTCAATTAGTCTTGAAAAGACAGGCAGGGTGTCATGTTATATTCAGGCCAATGCGTTCATTCACTCTTGATTTCACATGTAATAATATTTAATATCTCATAGAATTAGCAGCGAACACACAGGGATGTAACCCGGTGTTAACCAAAGATTGCATCAAATCCCCACTGGGCCAGTAGAGAATTAAATGAGCGCATTAGGTGCTGCCTGTGGATAGATCTTCTGCTTTCTAAAGGTCAGAGCTCTGTATGAGGGACAGAAGAACAGACCTAGACAAATACAAAGGACCTTGTCCAGGCGTTCCCTTTACATTTCAGAAGCTAATTTTTCTTTCCTTGCTAAAGCAGCCTAAAAGCCACTGATCCTACAGGAAATACTATACAGTGGTCTCAGACACAGAAACACGTAACTTTGTGTCAGGATACGGAGATACTCTGGGTCCGGTGTTAGGACGGAAGTTGACTTTGTGAGATTATTTAACATTAATATGAGTTCCTCTAGCGTGTTTATGGTCCTGCAGTGGCGAGAAATGGCGATAGGTGTAAAGAGTGTTTTGGTCATTCTGCCTTGTCATTTAGAGAGCGGCAGCTCAGCCCTGGATCTGGAATTTGTCCCCTTATGATGGCACTCTTTATACATTTTCGCCATTTCTAGCCACTGTAGGACCATAGACAGGCTAGGGAAATAATATTAATATTAAATAATCTCACTAAGGGAAATTTTCAGAATAGGGATACTGGATTAAAGTGGCTGTAATTCCGCACTACTAAGATTTATATAAAGCAAAATAAAACAAACAAATCCTAATGGGGGACCTTTTAAGATGCCCTCTTTTACTTTTTCATATTGTCCAGTTGTTCATACATATATATAATCATTAGACTGCTCCATCTTTTAATTACAAAATTTGGTCACTAAGTACACAAGATGATATCACCAGACAGAGATGTTACAAACTGACAAAATATCAAAATAATCTCATTACAACTGCATAGAAACAAAAAGTATAAAACACCCATGAAAGAGATTAAAGCCATTTCTGTGTGAACCTCAGAAATTGTTCGTGGTTTTTCAACTGCTGCACTCACTCAGCAAATAAATTAGTCTAATCCTGCGAGAACAGCATGTGGTATGCTGGTCACCCCACCCACACACTGAATGTTAAACACCATGCAATAAACAGGATAGCCAAGGAGGCAAATTAGCAGGGAAGATACATTTTCCATCCACTCTTGCCACATAATAATGGGATAAATGGTAGAAAACTGAAACTGAGATCAGTGTTAACGTTTATTAAATGATAAGCAACAGAATCCGATGTGCTTTGAAAACGCATGTGATAATAAACGTAATAATATTTCCTTGTGTTAAAGCCGAAGGCCAGTAATACATAACCCATGTCATTTACAGCCTAGATTACTAGACTGTCTGCAGACCTCTTCCAAAAAGAACCTTGTAAAAGTTTCCACAACAAGTCACCAGTTGCCAGAACCACCTCCCATCAGATGGGAACAAAACCCACCCCTCAAATGTCAATTTAGTCTTTATTATTTGCAGGCTGTGAGGCTAGAATAAATTGAGCCTGTTCATAAAGGGCAACCCTACCTCAAAAAGAAATCTAATCCATACTCTTCAGCAATAAAAAGCATCGTAATCGACATCTCAGAAGAAAACTTGCCAGGGAACTCAACTCTTCGGCAACCAGACTCAAATGGGGAACAAAGGTGATGACTTGTATGAAGGATGACTGTAGGCCAGTAAATCATAAATCTGTCCAGGTTATGCTGTGTGATGTGTGTGTTTATGAACTGGGAAAAGAACAGCTCAGCTGTTAACTTCTGCTAAACACCACCATCTTAATGAAAGAGCTGTTGTTTGCACCTCCCGAGTGTAAATGCAGATGCTGGGCACAGTGTTTATGATGAAGGTGAGTGGTGAGAGGTGATGTTTGCACATGAACGCTGATTTTAGTAATGGGAGAAACCTTGTTCCATCATTTTTTATAAAAAAAGCACAGCCAACGGCCACCAGAACGCATTCACCGGCCGCACACGAAATGACACTCAAGTTCGGAGCATTAAATGTGTGATATGGCATAAAGTCTATATTGCAACAAATTTAGCCATAGATGGTATATATTGCAGTATATAATTGGATTAGCAAATTTAAATATAACTGTTTATAAACAGCATAAAGCATAAAATGGGTCCATAGCAAAGGCACCTCAGCAAGAAGTTTTTCACAGATACATCATCATCATATAGCATAACCGTATACCAGATAAAACAATATCTGGCCAATTCTACAGAAAGTGGACTTTCTGTCAGACCCATAGTGCCAGTGAAATACCAAGTATTTCTATGATGCGAGTGATTATGTAAAACTTGGTGGTTTACATTACATTAAATATAGTTTACATTAAATATATTGTCAGAAAGTTTATTTAAATAACACAATGCTTGTTTACATTTAATTATGCAGTCCCTCTAGGTTTCTACCATTTTTGCTCCTAAAACTTGTTTTAATAAGGTATCTGAAATGTACCCTAATTGCATTCTTTGCATTTTGAGGCTCAGTACCCTTCAAAGTACAGCTGTACATATTTTACCACAAATAAACTAATATTCTTGACAACAAAAATTATAAATGCAATATATTACTCTTCACTATGAAGGAATATTGGGGGAAAAGACCATTCCAGGAACTTGCCAGGAACAGCAGACTGTGCTGAGAACCCCAGGGAACACATTATGGAGCTTGGAAAGGTGAGTGGAGCCCTGCTCTGACAAGGGTGGGACTGTGATGTAGAAATAATGGCTGAGAGTCAGTCATCTTAAAATTCCCTTTTGATGGTGTTCAGAGTGTGCACGTCCTCTGTCTTATTCCTTATTTCCCCAAGGAAAGGTCCCGTCATGAAAATTTCACTGTGTGATATTATTTAACATTAATACGAGTTCTGGAATCTGGAATTTCTCCCCTTATGTCATCATAATGGGAAAGGTTACCTCCCTTTTTTCATTTCTGCGAATGCCTGCTCACTTCTATAGGCTGCTCTTCTCCACATCCCGCCTCTCATCTCCTCATTAGCATTTAAAGCTACAGACACCGTCCTGGGGAAATCTTGTTGTAAGACTGGATAAAAGTGGCTGGAATTCTGAACCGAGGCTGAATTTGAGACAGAGACTTCAGATACAGAATCAGGGGACAACTAAGGCTGATAGTAAACGAAAGAAAAAAATTCATGCCAGGGGACCTTTAAAACAGAGCACATTTAATAATATGCTGTATAGGATCAATGATTTTTACACGGTACGCTCCTTTATCAGATATTCAACTTCCAATTAAAATCTGTCACACCCTAATTATGTCCCCCTACTACTCTCTATTTAAGATCAAACAAGCAGAATTAGAACCAGGCTAGAAAATGTCAATGGACCTGGAGCAGTCATTTGTCAGGGTAGTAAAGATCCTGAAGCAAGTGATGTCCCAGCGAGAGTCACGATCTGGATTAAAGGACTGCTGAGGTGAGTGTGAGACTGCCAGTAATAATCCCATGGGAAGTCATGTGACGGTATTAACACATTAATACAAGTCAGTGGACAACTGCTAGTGCTGGACAGCACTGTCCATCTTAAAGGTCCACTATCATGACAATTTCCCTGTGTGAGATTATTTAACATTAATATGAGTTCCCCTAGCCTGTCTATGGTCCTGCAGTGGATAGAAATGGTGATAGGTGTAAAGAGTGCTTTGGCCATTCTGCTACACCGTTCAAAGAGTGGCAGCTCAGACGGTCAGATCTCTTAATTTGTCCCCTTATGATGTCAGAAGATCGTGACTCTCGCTGGGACATCACTTGCTTCTTCACTGCTTTGTCTGCCTCGCCCAACCAAATGACAGCTCCAGGTCCACTGACATTTTCTAGCCTAGTTCTAATTCTGCAAATTTGATCTTAAATGGAGAGTATTAGGGTGACATAATTAGGGCGTGACAGATTTGAATTGGAATGTTTCACTATTTGATGAAGGAGTGAATCAATCAAAAATAATTGATCCTATACAGCATATTATTAAATGTGTCCTGTTTTAAAGGTCCCCTGACATTTTTTTTTTCTTTTACTATCAGCCTTAGTTGTCCCCTAATTCTGTATGTGAATGGCCAAAGCACTCTTTACACCTATCACCAAAGGTTACCTCCCCTTTCTCATGCTTTGTCCCACCCCTCCCCATAAAAAGCAACTCCACTGACCGTCATGACTTCCAAATATATATATTTTAACTGTTCTGTCGTGCGAGCCGCTGAAGAATTAGTGGGTTAATTTTTTCTTTAAAAGCGCCAACATGACTTCCTGTTCGCGCCAAACGTTGTTGGTGAATGGTGATGATGACGTAACTTCCGTTCACTTCTATAGGCTGCTCTCATCCCACCTCTCTCCTACAGACACCGAAACGGCGCATCCTGGGGAAATCCCGTTGTGGAACTGGATAAAAGTGGCTGTAATTCTGAACCGAGGCTGAATTTCAGACAGAGACTTCAGGTACAGCATTAGGGGACCAATAAGACTGATATAAAAGCAAAAAATTCACGTCAGGGAACCTTCAGTGTTCTATTGTAAAATTTGTTGAATGCATTTGTTCATTTGTTACATGAATTAATTGTTTTGTTGTGTGAGCTTTTAAAGGACACTGAGGGTTGTCCCCTCTGAAAGAGAGGAATTCTTGGAAAATTTTGAACATAGCACAGCATTCCTTACCTTCAGTGAATCGAAGCAGGCGATAACTCTTCCATTTTCCACCTGGCAGCTCTTTGGTGGGTGTGCAAATTTGCATTCCTCATCACTGCGTGAACAAGTGCCCCTCTGAAACTGCCGACAGACTTCCAGAGTCAGCCATTTTGTGTCACGTATTGAGGATAGGTTGAAAGCCATATCAATATTAGCTGTGCTTTCAGGGAAAAAAAGTATGTATTCGTGTTTCTAACCACGATCAGTGAAAGTGTCTTTAAGAAAATCTGAAAATCTGACGTAGGCTGATGGCTTCTTGGTAGTTTCTATGTGAAACTACTATTTCCTAGTCGATACAGTTCTTCTGATAGCTCTTATAGGAATAAGAAACATGCTCACAGCAAAAATACATTAGTGTCTTTCAGCCGTCAGTGGAACAATCAACGACACAGGAAGTAAGAAGGTGGCTCTGAAAAACACAGTTTGATACTGGGTTGACGTCTACTACGCCAGTCCTTCCCCCTCCTCAGTAAATCCTTTCACTTGAATTCCTTAAATGATGGACTCAGGCAGAACAGATGAACATTTGAGATTTAAGAAACTGCTTCTCTTTAAGGAAAAACAGTATTGGCTGTAGATCCAGTGTCCGCAAAGCAGCTTCAGGTTGATGTCCACATCTCAAAGGCACTTTCTGAACATCTGTAAAAAAAAAAAAAAGCAAGAAAGAAATGTTTAAAATCCATTTTGGCTCATTACAACAGTGGAGGCTCAGGAGTACCAGCTGAGAACATTCGTAATCCTATTAAAAGAAAGTGGTCTTCACTATAATGGGATTTCCGGAGGGAGTCTCTGTCTGAGACTGTAGGATCTTCCGAATGCGGCAAACCCATTAACAGAAGCACCAATCACTGCCCTAATATGCTTCTTCTCTGATAACCAAATGTCATGAATCCTCAGGGACATGACCTATTATCCTACACTGAGAACATGGCTGCAGATTTAATCTACACTCGTACAAGACCTACATGGTGATATGGAACTAATGAAACTGGTTCTCAGCGCAAAATAAGCCACAAGATGGAAAGGAACGTACAAGAAAGACTCTGAAAGCCACAACCCATTGATAGTGGCAGGCAGGAAGAAATAGATGTGGAGCTACAAAGCTTGAGTCCAAACTTCAGAATAAAAGAAAGAAAAAAATATTGAAGTTTAAATAGTGAAAACTAGGCTAAACTTGACCTATAAGAAGGCCTCCTTAATCGATTATTAAGATGATAATTGCGGTCAGGGAATTTTAGAAATGAAAACCTCTAATGGTCAGTCGGTTGTGAGGGTCTGCGATTACTGTCTGTCAGCTCAGACTTTTACGGCCATTTTCCTCTTCTCCGTCTGGAGTTTGAGGATGCTCTGCAGCTCAAACAAACCACAGATGGAAGATTCCTCCTATTTGTAATCTATCTGCCTGACCACTGTTTTTGTAAGCTTTTTCGTTCGTCGGAGGGGGATTAACGTTCATCCAGCCTCACCCCCCCTAATGATGATATACCGTATAGAATCAAGCCATATTTACTTTGGCATAGAGGTAATGTTGCGATTTGCGACGAAATTTGACAACCAAAGACAATCGATGCTCTAACGGACATGCCAGGAGCCTCCAAAATTCATTTCAAGTTCCATTATGCATAATACTTCAGCCTAGTTTCTATTTATGGGTGCAGTCTGGACACATTTCACATTCAGTTTTCCCCCCAACCACAACTAATTCATGGATTTTATTATAAGGTCTCTCAATCTCCAGCATCAACTAGCCGCTTCGTCTTTCCCCTGAGTTTCGTGTTTCATGGTGAGACAGCATTACTTCGTTATTTTCCCAAAAAACTAAGATCATCAACAGAATGTAAAGAAATAAAAAGTCCAATCCGAGTATTTATTGCATTGCCGAAACATACTGTAGTACCACGTAATAGCCCCAAGTTACCACTCAGTTATTAATAGGTAATACAGTAAGAATGAAATGAAAATGAAGTTCCGGTAATACGAAGTGAGTCTGCAGACAGGGGAAGGGGCCGCACTGGTGACATACTGCCCTGTTTCGACTGGAGTATGAGCTCTGCACACCGCACCTTTAATAGAACGGACATATTGAGTTGCTCATTTCCGTGCTAGTAAATAATTCAATGCGCAACGTTTGAAGCAGGCCTTTATATGATATGTTCATCTTCGATGTTCACGCCCTTGCTTCAAATGAAGGGGCTAGAAGGCCTAAGCTATTCTGAGGCCGCAGACTATTTTTCTGCCCCCACCAGAGCATCTCAAATCTGAACGGTCTCACGTGTGAACTGAACAACGGTGACCTTAATTATCTCCAGTGCTATTAAGGCCGCATTTCTACAAACGCGCTACTCTGTCTTTTACGGCCTGTTTTTACACATATTCTTCTCATTCGTTCACTTCAGACCCGTCTTAATGCATCTGAGATCAGGGGTTTGCAGGGGTTTCAAAATGCCACATACACCCATCTGAATGATGTAAAACCGAAATACTCTGTCCTCATCATCTGCATTAGAATCCGATAAAATAATGCTAAGTCCACCGAGACATCAGACAAATGTTAACACCATCAGGTCCCAGTTACCGCTGGGGAGAAAAAGCAGTAAGGCGGAGCTTCATCTTCCTCCACGATGCAGTGAGAACGGTAACGCACCAGCAGCCGAATGCAAATCAGCACATCCTGTTGGCCTGTACCTTGCACGGACACTTTTGGCACAAAAGGCCACGCAGCAAGAAGCCTCTTCTTCAAGAGCAGAGAGGGCGGTCCCTCCGAACTTCGCCAAAAGTCTCCTTCGCCTCCCTCAGATTCCGACCGCATGAGCGTCCGAGCTGTCATTCACCTCCAAGCGCCCCCACACAGGCTGGCCTTTCACCCCCCCCGCCTCACCAACACTGCAAAGGGCTGCCTGCTTAACGCACATATTCCTGGCCACCCCCCCATCCTGGCAGCCCGCACCACTTCCTGCAGGAAGGCCCGCCCCGAGGGTTCTGTCCAATGGAAGAGCAGGCCCTCCGCTGCTGGATGACAGCAGCGTTTAACCACAAGCAACAACCACCTGGGCCACCACGCACACGCGCACACACATACACACACACACACACACACACACTCACACTCACACACACACACACACGTTTTCAGGGATCAGGGCCGACAAAACGTTTACAGTCAAATGGAGGAATTGCGTTTGTAACAAATGGATTCTAATCTCCACAAACCTGCCAATCTCAACCAAATGGAAAAAAAGAGTTGATTTTCCGTGTTTTTTCCACGCAAAACTTAAACGGGAAACAAATCAATCACACTTATTCCCAAAACACGCAGGGCAGGTTAGATAACCACCTGATCGATACAGTGATTAAAAGTCTTAATGCAGGGGGACGTCTGAATTTTCCATTATAAACCACCACGACATGTGTAAACGACTAACTTGATGCAAAGTTGTCAAGTGGCCCCCGAGTGCCGAGGATCATTTTAAATCCCATCAAATCTCAGCACACTGCTCGGCTAAACACTTTTTCAGCTAGCAGGGCTGCTAGCCGACTAGCACCATATGCTAACGTTTCATCAAATCCCTACTCAAATGGTCTCAAATGACGTTTGTCACGTCCCGCTTCGATGATGACTGGAAGCATAAACTTCATCCCACTACCGTGGATGGAAGAGATTTAACAAATTACAGTTTGTTAAACTAGTGCGAAACCCACCTGCTCACCTTCCCGTCACGACCAAGCTGCGCTGACTGGAGTGTCGGTCGCTACCGAACAGCTCTCTGGTGTGGCTCTTCAAAGTGAACGAATAGAATCGGCTCGTTTCAGTGAACGAGTTGTTTATTTAATTAAATTCGCTTTTAACTACTTTATATAAGTAGTTTAGGCTTTCAGCATACCCCCGTGTCAATAGAAAATCGTCCTATATATTATGTAATCTAATATAATATATTATGATGTAATACAACATTCTATTCTCGGCACCCCACACAAAAAAATCTTTTGGAATATTTCATTTCTATTTGTAGTCATAACATTTTCTATTACATGTCATACACGTTGTATTACAGATTATGTCGCTCAGTGGCTGCACTGCACACGATTTGAACTTGCCAAAGAGACTTTTGTGATCTGGATCACAAAAAGATCCGAATCAGTGAAGCCGACGTGTCCAACACTAGCACGTAGGAGGGGGGAGAAAAGAAGGCTATCAGAGGGTTTATGAAATAAATGTCTAATGTTTTGGCAGCTGAATGGATGGATTCAAAAGCAAGAACCAGAAAGAGCAAATGTGTTTTCCCTCTTGAACCGTCGCCAAATTTACGGATGAGACGGTCAACATGCGTCTGACCGCAACGTTGCCAGATCTAGGAAAAACTCCCCCTAAAGATAAAACTCGCAAAAGTGACTTAACTACGTCATAATGTGTTGGCGTTAATTTTTGAGTGTAGAAACGATAGGAGTTTAGGTCCACATAAGCAAGTCTTTGTAATTCTTTCAAAAATTGACAAGAGTTACGTCCATTCCTGCTACAGGCTACATGTTTGTGCTTGATGACTGGTTTTCATTTTGAACATTTGAAACGGGGTTCGATTCCACGACACCCATTCTTGTTTTTAGAACTGCCAAAATTGGCGTGAAGAAGACCACCTTGGCAACCCGATCTGACAGCTTTATGGAAAATCACGATTTGAGCTGAGACTGAACATAAGCAGGTCATTTATATATGCTTGGAAGCAATTGAATTTTGTAAGTGGCACGATAACTGCGTAATTATTTTGGGCATATTTCAGCACTCATCACAGTGAGAGGTTATGTGAATCACCCTCCGAACAGATGGTACGGTCCTGCCAAATAGGTCTGCTTGTTTCCAGGCGAACTGCACTGAATTTCAGGCATTTCTAATTCTTCTGTATTTTCCACATAATTTATATAGGCTTGGTTTCACACGTTTCATGTGTTAAAATGTAATTACCCAAACACACAAAGTAAATATGCATGGTAAGCATATCATGTGGATTGATTAATTTATTTGTACACATTACAGTATTGCAAGGATAATTTGATTCTGTTAAAGGAAACTGAGTGAGACAACATTTTCTCTCTGTGGCATCCACTGAACATGTTGTCCTGTGTTTGGCACTGTAGTCATGTTGGTCACTTACCTTGATGTGAAGAATAATTACCTTTTTCTCCAGCTGAAGCACATATTGATTGTTAATAAAGGCATTCACATCAAGTCAAATAGACCTAATGATTGATTGATTGGTATGGATCTGGATCTGAGTAGATTTATTATATTGTTAAATATGCTTTAGCATTAGATTTAACATTAGACATTTCAATAAACCAGCGTTTCACTAGCATGTTCTAGCGTTTCACCAGCGTTTCACTAGCATTTATTCAGTCACTACTTTGTAGTCTTGACAAAAGCTTTTTTTATGCTACCATTTTAGCTTTGGCACTTGGAATTGTGCTAACTTTATGTGGGGCTATTAGGGTCTAATAAAAGGAGGTGAATGAGAGAGCAGAAAGCACTCACAGGATATAAAAGGTAGGGTGGTAGTAGCCTAGTGGGTAACACACTCGCCTATGAACCAGAAGACCCAGGTTCAAAACCCACTTACTACCATTGTGTCCCTGAGCAAGACACGTAATCCTAAATCGCTCCAGGGGGGGACTGCCCCTGTAACCACTGGTTGTAAGTCGCTCTGGATAAGGGCGTCTGATAATTGCTGTAAATGTAAATGTAAAGGTTTTGAATTAGAGGCCCATACAGACCAAAAGGACCTAAACACATACGTGGCTATAACTTGGCCTAAATCTAAGTACCAGTATGAAACTCAAAATGTCTCGAATTGATCACATTTGTAATTGTAATTGTATTTGCAAAACATTTAAACTTAGCCTTTAAACTGTCCCCAATTCAGTATGAATTGAGTTATTTGATAGTTAACAAAACGGACAACATTGAGATTTTCTGCCATCTACTGGACAAGATGATCAGATAATACATTTCACCAAACCCCATTTTCAGATTGAATCATTATCACAGCTTTGGAAATCATTCATGAGAAACAGCATATGATAATATGAGTTAGAATTGTTTAACTGCAATTTAATATACCATACGGTATAAAAATATTTGCACATTTGGCCGAAAGTTTGCACAACGTGCCTCTAGATGTCCCTCTCCACCCTTCTGAGCCCATCTTCATCACTGGTTGGGCAAAATCTTATTTAGAAAATTGCAAATGTCAACCTGTAGAGGGCGCAGTCAGCTCATGGTTCCCCCCATTCCATCCCATTTCACCAGTCAGTGAATTGTTTTTAATGTCTGATAAGAGTTCACTGCAAAATATGACAATGAAAATATGCGCACTCAACCCACAAACAATATTCTGCACAATATCTATATTTTTGCGCTGAATACAATTCAAAAAATTGTATCCAAATTATCCTCGAATGAATATTATCATTTTAATCTCTTGTCCCAGGTTGATTAATGTGGTAGACCTGTGTTCCTGTCTCTGAATATAGAAGACCCAGGAAAACGTGACCCTGCATGTCCTCCTGGGGTGGGTTTCCATCTGGTCCTCTGGTTTGCGTCCACAGTCAGTGCCAATATGGGATCAGGTGTTCATGTGACCCTGACATACATTAGCTCATTTGTAATGTGTGATAGTACATTTATCAGACGCCTTTATCCATAGCGACTTACAATGGTTCTTCTGGTTCATAGGCGAGTGTGTTACCACTAGGATACTACCACCCTAGTAAAATATCAGTTCAAACATGCTGGAGTTCCAACAACAACAACATTTATTTCTTAAATAGCCCAAAATCACATACAGTATGTCTCAATGGGCTTTGAGAGGCCCTACAGTTGACACCCCCCACACTTGACCCTTCTGCACACAAGGAAAAACTTCACACAAAAAAAGAGGAGAGAGAGAGAAAAAAAAGGAGAGAGAAAAAAAGAATGGAAGAAACCTTGGGAAGGAGTAATACAGAGAGGGACTCCCTTTCAGGGTAGAGTGAGCCTGCAAATGGTGTCAGCGCAGGGTTGGGGATGATATAATAATAAGTCCTACAGTTGTAGGGTTGGAGGAGTCCAGGATGTAGTCAGTGTCATGGTCTAGATTACGTGTCCATAATGATGTTAATGGTCCATTTGAAGATCCCTGAAGCTGTAGTTGTAACGCTTGAGACTCCACCTTCGGGAAGTGTGACAAGGTGGCCCTAAGATCAGCTAGGACTAAGCTGTCTCGAACCATTAGAACAGCAAAGCATGTACACAGGCAGAAAATCCAAAGCTAATTTCAGGACAGCTGTGACACGCGACGCATGTAGCGGGGCATCCAGGCCGTCACAAACTTCAGGACTAAAACCTCTACCTGTGACAGTGACCAGATTCACTGAATGACTTCTACGCAAGATTTGACTGTGAGGAAATCCAACCCTCCTTCCAGTGATCAGGTGCTGGGTCTAACCATGGCGGACGTGAGGAAAACTCTCTCTAACTCATGAAAGGCTGCTGGACCAGACAAAATCCCTGGAAGATGCTCAGAGAATTTGCAGACCAACTTGCAGATGTTCTCACAGACATCTTCAACATCACACTGAGCACCGCTGTTGTTCATACGTGTCTCAAGGCCACCACCATCTTGCCCGTGCCGAAAAAGTCTTCAGTGTCATGTCTCAATGACTACCGTCCTGTTGCACTTACACACATCATGATGAAGTTCTTTGAGAGGCTGGTCATGAAACATATGAAGACCCTGCTGCCCTCCACCCTGGACCCACTGCAAATCGCCTAGTGTCTGAACCGCTACACGGACGATGTCATCCCACAACTCTGCATCTGACCCTCACCCACTTGGACAATAAGGACACATACACATGAATGCTGTTCATAGACTTCAGCTCAGCATTCAACACTATCATTCCTCAAAACCTGGTCGAGAAGCTGAGCCTGCTGGGTTTGAACACCTCCCTCTACAACTGGATTTTAGACTTCCTGACTGAGAGACCTCAGTCTGTCCAGATTGGGAACAGCTTTCCAGAACCTAACCCTACAGCGGATAGTGAGGATGGCTGAGAAGATGGCTGAGTCTTTCTTCTGTCCATAGCACACACGCCGCATCAGGAAAGCCACCAGCATTGTGAAGGACTCTACACACCCCTCACATGCAGTCTTCACTCTCCTACCATCCGGAAAAAGTTACAGACGCATTCAGGCCCTCACTGCCAGACTCTGCAATAGCCATCAGACACATGAACACTTAGGGACTCACCCCTCTGGACTGACACCCTCACACACACATACTACCTCTGTTATATTGTATGATTATCTGTAATATCATCAACTAATACAATGTTCCATTTTGCACAGAAATATTTGCACTATTTTACTCACATTTATTATTCATTTCACCATTTTAGAGCTGTCTGTCTCATTGTTGTCTACATGTTTTTTTTTTGGTAATTGCCCCAATTACCTAGTGTGCACTTGACATGTCTGCTGTCACACTTCCAGTTGCTCTCTCCCACAATGGACGGCTCTGTCACGACTACGGACGTACGGGGGAAGGAAGAATTTAATCAGAATATGCCACTATAACCACATATTTCAATATCAGTCGTACAATGCCACCGTCTGCCACTGCTTCTGCTTGTTCTCTCCGAGACACTGACTAAAGTGGACAGACTACTGGCAGACTTCAGTGAAGAGACCAGCAGATACATCCTGGTTCCTGGCAACTGCTAAACAAGGACTTAGCATTAAACGAACCAGAGGGTTCCCATAGCCACCAACAGGGTAACAACTAAAGCTTCAGGGATTTTCAAATGGAACAGTAGCATCATAATGGACACGTAATGTACACAATGACATTTTGAACTTCTCCACCTCTACAACTTTTTCTCTTATTGGACAAACAATCACAAACCCTGGACTGACACCACTTGCAGGCTCACTCTACCCTGGAAGGGCGTGCCTCTCTGTATCACTCCTTTTCAAGGTTCCTTCCTTTCTTTTTTTTCTCTCTCCTAGAATTTTTTTTGTGTTAAGTTTTTCCTTGTGTGCAGAAGTGTGGGGGGTGTCAACAGTTGGGCCTGTCAAAGCCCATTGAGACATACTGTGTGTGGTTTTGGGCTATATATATAAAAAAAAAAAAGTTGTTGAATAGTTTTGCAGCGAGAGTTGGCAACGTTGAGGGCTGATAGGTCCGAGGGGACATTACAAGAATGGTCGTGAGGCAAGTGGTCTGTTGGTAACATCGAGGTTAGAACGAGAAACAGGCGGGGCAATTCGAAAGTAGTTAAAGCAAGGCAGTCGATACATGGCAGGGTCAACCAGGTACAAAGGCAACGAAGATAAAACTACAATGAGCGGCCCCAGAGCAAGATGGCCGCCAGATGTTTCTAGTCGACACCGACCCCGACCTCGTCTGCTTGTGGGTGATCGTCTCCGTGGATGCTGTGACAACTGTATATACTGTAATTATACTGTATAATTGCTTCAAGCAAAGCATAAATTAGTCTGCATGTCATTCAACATTATATAAGAGCCAGATAGTTAAGTGCAAACGTTTCTGGTATAGAATTTGTAACATTAACAAGAAATAATTATCATAATCACAACACAACTGGTCTGACAATAGTGATGTGAATTTATTTAATTTAATGTGTAATGAAATAGTCAGTGACAGTGGGGGTTAAAAACTGACTACACATGGTGTTGTGGTGATTGTTTTTGTCACTGTAACATGGGAACAGAAATAGAATTAAAGAATAATTTCAGCGATATAAACAGAAAAACATCAAAAATGGTTTTAAAACAATATTTTATTTTCAGTTGTTTGTTTAACCCCAGACCAAACTGTTGGTCACACCACCACCCCCCTCTCTGGGGACAAACGGACTTTCTTCTCTTTCAAGATGGCCTGGCCCTTAAATATGAAAATGAAAGATATTAGACCAACATAAGTCTCAACAGTAGAAAATTATTTAAACCGAATAATGACATTTTAATATTATAACAACATGAAGATTAGAATGTAGTGGGGCTGAGGAAATGTCACTTACACATTGATGAATGTGATAGCATCATTTTTGATGTGCTGAGCTTGATGAAGGTCGCCCAGGATGAGAGTCTCAGCATCGCTGTCCACGGTCCTCACACATGGACTTCAGGCGATCCAGGAAGGGCTGAAAGACAGAAGGAGACAGACAGTTAGATGTAAAGAGATGCATCTGAAAACATCCACAGTACTGTGTGAGTTTGTGTGTGGAGTGAAAGTGTGTGTGTGAGCTACCATGTCTGCTGCAGCAAGCAGCTCGGTGGCCATCTGACGAATGTTGGGAGCCTTTCCTGAGTAGATATAGATCAGGATCTCCTTGAGGACGTCGGGCTTCATTTCCTGAATCTCCACGCGGTTCTAGAGGAAAAGCAGAGCTGAAATCAGTATGGCTCTAGACTGCATGAAAAAAAGGTGGGAACATGGCTCCAGCAGAGAGCAGATAAGACTCCTGTAGCAAATCTCTTGTAGTCACATGATGACAAAAAGGGGTTTTAAAGATGAGCATTAAATTCCTTTGTAATAATTTAACTGCATAATAAAGCACAACAAAGAGAGGTAAACAGTGTCAGATGGATAAAGACTTTTTAAATGGCTGACGTATCCCTAACTCACACACACCTGGGTGTAGTTGTAGCTGCTGGCCATTCTGGAACTCTGAAGATCTGCAGGAACCTCTGATGAAGGAATCGTCTCGCTGGAAACACTGTGGCTGGTGGCTTTCTCACAGGAATCTCTTGCAGGGGTTGTTCTTCTTGTAGGAATCTCAGTCCAAAACAAGGCTGGTCCTGGGATGGTGTCCTGGGATGGACTCTGGTAGGATAATGAGAGAGTAAAAAATGAATTATTTACATTTAGAAACAGTTGTAATCTTGTTGTTTCATGTATTCAAAAGACTAAATACCTACCAAAAATAGTAAGCAAGCACCTAAAATAAGCATAACCTACATAGACAAAAAGAAGAAAAAAAGGTTAAAACATTAACCCTGAACATTTAATATTATACCACATTATATTAAAGTATATTAAGGTGTGAAATAGACTAAAAACGTCTCTGGCGTTTGGCTGGTGGCTCTCCAGCTGAAACCAGTGACTGGTACAAATCTGTGATGAGGTGTGGGTGGTCATCAGTAAGGGTCGTCCAGCCGTCAGTCTTCGTGACTTCTTCTGCATTCCTAAAAATCACACAGAGAGAAAAAAGTGAGCAGCTGCATCCAAATACTTGCCTTTGCAGGCCGTGCAAGGTAAGGATGGAAACCATGGAAACTTCCGCCCTGACATAACCGCTACCCTGAACTGTACTGGAGTTTACATAGTGGCCTGGTCCTGAGATTAGGATGTAGTTGGCTGAGTCAATGTCACTTACACATTGATGAATGTGACAGCGTCGTTTTTGGTGTGCTGAGCTTGATGAAGGTCACCCAGGATGAGGGTCTCAGCAGCGTTGTCCACGGTGAGGCTGCTGCACAGTGTGTCCTCACACATGGACTTGAGGCGATCCAGGAGGTACTAAAAGATAGAAGGAGACAGACAGTTCGAGGTGAAGAGATGAATCTAAAAAAAAAAAAAACATCAGTAATGTGTGAGTGTGGGAGCTACCATGTCTGCTGCAGCAAGCAGCTTGGCGGCCATCTGACGAATGTTGGGAGCCTTTCCCGAGTAGATATAGGTCAGGATCTCCTTGAGGACGTCGGGCTCCATTTCCTTAATCTCCACGCGGTTCTAGAAAGAGAGCAGAGCTGAAATCAGTCTGGTTCTAGACTGCATGAGAAGAAGGTGGGCACACGGCTCCAGCAGAGAGCAGATAGTGGTGGCAGTGGTGGCCTAGCGGGTAAGGGAGCTGAGCCGTAATCAGAAGGTTGTCACTGAGGTGCCACTGAGCAAAGTATCGTCCCCACACACTGCTCCCCAGGCACCTGTCATGGGTGCCCACTGCTCCCTCAGGGGATGGGTTGAATGTAGAGACCACATTTCACGATGTGCACAGGGTGCTGTGCTGTGGTGTGTCATGTGTGAAAACTAATCACTTTTTTTATAAGACTCCTGTAGCAAATCTCATGTAGTCACATGATGACAAAAAGGAAGAAAATTAGGTTTTAAAGACTCACAGTTTGCTGCTCTTTCGTGTCTTGTAGGAACATGGCACGGAAGACAGGACAGCGGACTGCAGAGAGACAGAAGAGTGTAAAGATGAGCATTAAATTCCTTTATTTCTTCTCTACAGTAGCTATTTAAATACCTGGAACCAAATCATCTTACGTCTGTCTGTAAATTCTCAAGTGTGTGCATGTGTGTGTTTATTAGAGGATGTGGTAGAGGAAGTGTTACCTGCTAGGATGGATTTGTGGGCCTTGAACTCCTGCCCAGCTACACACAGGGTGCAGTCAGTGAGCAGGGATTCTTCCCACAGCTCCCCAAGCTCAAACGCCAGGCTGCTATCTGGCTCCTTCACCTGCGCTGTGGAGATCTCTGGATCCTTCTCCATAGTGATCTGTAACATCCCAACATGGTAGTTAGTACAACACAGCTACGCCATCACACAAAAGCTACCAACATGGAAGGACATTAAAGGGACGAACATCACAGAATCCCTCTGCAGTGAGATGGTCAAGTGCGACCAGGCAGCCAGTGATACTTACCTTACAGGTGAGGGTGAGCTTGTCATCCTGTAAAAGTCCAGAGGCATCGTCCAACACGTCATTTCTGCTGAATAACTCAGAGCCGATCTGATCGCCCTCGTACACCCGGGTGTAGTAGTTATTCTCTGCAACACAAAAGCACACAGACAGGACAGCACTGAAGCTCATCAATAAAATCAATACAGATCAAAGCAGAGAGATGCAGGAAAACACGCCTTTATCTCCTCTCACAGGGACATCTGAACTCACCAATGACCTTGGCCTCCTGTCCCTCGGCGTTGAGGAGGACGAGTCTTGCACAGGCCCGCACACCTGCCTCTGGAGCACTGACCAGGACGGCAAAGCATGACACGTAGCCCTCCTGGACAGAATCAACGCCGTTAGGGTACAACTGCAGAGCCCTGAGAACACACAGACCAGAGGAAGGAAGAGTTACAAACACATGAGCTGGAAGGACATCACTCCCTGGCTCAAGCGAGTCTCCAGACCCACCAAACCTACCATTTCAGCCGTCCGCTGGCATCCGAAAAGGTGGAGCTGGTGAGAGAGGCGCCATTCTCATCATCTGCGAAGCTGAAGTTGCTGATCGTCCAGCTGCAGGAGAATTCTTCCACTTGGTGCTGAGAAGAGAGCAAGAAACATATTTCATGAGTCGTCAACGTATTAATTTAGGTAAACAGCGGCCAGATCTTCAGCACCGTAGACTGCTCTTCTTTATTATTCAGTAGCTAAACTTTATTAATGCTCTTACTTTATAATAAAGCCCAACAAAGAGAGATAAACATTGTTAGATGGATAAAGACTTTTTAAAATGGCTGATGTATCCCTCACTCACACACACCTGGGTGTAGTTGTAGCTGCTGGCCATTCTGGAACTCTGAAGATCCTCTGATGAATGAATCTTCTCGCTGGAAGCGCTGTGGGGTCGTTCTTCTAGCAGGAATCTTCGTCCAATGCTGGTCTCTCACGAATGCTCTTTAAACATTAATGATCTGATTAGACAAAAATAAAAAATGTGTAGAAATAAAAGTATTATATGGCTAATGCTAACTCTGTCCTAAATTAACTCAGTGATGTTTTGGTAGCTACTCACCAAAAGTGCTGCTGCTCTGTGCTGTGTCGTAATGAAACTGAGTAAAAATAGGAATTATTGTTTACATATCTTGGCTACCATGGTAACGTGACTCTACACTAACCACGTGTGCAGGGGCACCTTATATTGCATCATTTAAATTAAACGGTTTTTTTTTCAAGCCATGCAGTTCACATTATGAAATCAGCAATAAAATATGAACGGAGTGTAGTTCGTGTGATTTGTTATTAACACGATTTTTTGGGTATTTTTCTTTTCTCTGGTTATGTTGGTAATGGGGAAGGGGCGGGGCTTCCGCAGGTGGGTTAAACCTGTTTACTTCACATATTTCAGAAACAACATGTCTACATCTTATATACTGCAATGGTGAAAAAATTAAACATGTCTCCAGACAACATTTTCATATCTGGTTTTTGGGGTCCATGTGTCCCCATTTTCCACTTGCGATCATTAATTTCAGGACTAAGTGACTCCACGCCACCTGGCTTTTATGGCGTCATTCCTGTCCAAACTTGCAATATCAACGTTGACCGCTAGAGTGCGTAATGTGACGCTTTGATAACAAGAAGACTAATTTTTCGTGTGCTTTTATATTCATTATTTTTGTCACATTTTAGTAATTACAATTTTTTTAAAGCATGATAACTAAAATATCTGTAATGTCAAACCTATCATGCCCTTTATCACTTATTTCAATCTCAACGACACAGACATGGGCCTGGATTTATAATAATTATTATTTTTATTATTGTTGTTATGTGCTCTTGAATTCATGTAGTTTTTATATTTGCTTTTATGTTTTTATGGTCGCTTGGACTTCCATCCATTAAATAACTTATATTAATCAACTAGTCTAATAATATCACTGTTAAAATTTGTTGAGATGTAAATGGAACAGTGAGATGGAGTTTATTTTTTTCACCCATGCCATAAAAATGCTGTTGATGGATGTTTTTATCATGAATGCTTGTGTAACAAGCTTCACAAGCACGTGGATTTTCTGACTCGGTGCTTCCAGCTTTACAAGCATGCACTCAGTCCTGGTGATCGGCGATGGCTGATCAGCTGCACAGATTCACACCAGCATTGGTGTCAAAAAGGGAGGTTTTATTTCTGTGGGAAAACAGCAGGGTACAGTCAATGGCTAACGTTCCTCCTCTCATCCCGTCTCTGCTCCCACAGCACACCGAGGCAACTGCCTAGCAATACAACTCGAGAAAAAAATGAAATAAAATACATCAAATAACTCACCACATGGATTCCAACAGTAATTCAGTCATAAATAGTACAACTATTTACAGGTGAGCATAACAGTGACATTAAATGACAGAGAAAGTGAAAATACAATTATAAAAAAGAAAATGACGATTGTATAGTGGCTACATTACATACATTTCACATTTAACATAATTGTGGGAACACAGCAGGTACAGTCATGTTAATGTGCGTCTCAGCCCTCCTCTCATCCTACAAGACACGGGCTTCTGCTAACACGTGGCAGCGAATTACGTTTTTTTAAAAATTTTTCAGAGCAAAATAACAATAATTACAACCATCTATAACTTTAATACACCTATATACAACGGATAATATTGAAAACACCGCACACAGCACACTGAGGCAACTGCATGTAAACACACGTAAAGCTATAGGATGCGCCATCAATACAACCCTGACCACACAAGCACTACAGAACCAAAGTTTTCATTCCCACCCACAATTACACAGAAAACACAGGAACCCCGTAGCTTAAAATGACAACAGTTTTGTTGGAGTTCACATAACATACATACTGTCAGGATTTGTGCCAAATCAGGACGGCATTTGATAAGGTGCTGTGTTTCTGCCCTCCGGCGGCTCCGACAGTTTTGTGAACTCTCTCATGAACTTGACTTTCCTTTTTTGGACCTGGCAACCACTTGTGTTTTGAGTTCTGCCATTCGGCAACTTTTTTTCAGTCATTGAGCCTGGTTTTGTTTCAGTCATTAATAAATCCTTGTTTCTAGTATGTCCCGCCTCTGCACTTCCTTCCCCTGTCAGCTCGCCGACGTGACACATACAATCTCTTTTCTCATAACATCCCGGCCAAATACTCCCCCCGGAACTTTACAAAACTTATTCAGTAAGGTAAACCTGGTGAACCTGGTCATCCATACAACCATCATCTACTATGTGATATATATGTCTCCCTCTCACAGGGAAAGTGATAGAGTATAACTGGCCAGGCTCTCCACCACCACTCACTAAAGAGGTGCCCCATGCACCACTCACTACTAGGAACACGATAACAGAACACATTAACTCTGTGTCTTACTGGCTCTACAATGAGTGCCAATCACATGGAATGTTGATTATGACGACAAGAGATTCCCAATCCCACTAACTTATCTTTCCATAGGTACACTTTTATGTGTCATGTTATGAATCAATCGATTTACTGGCTTCACCATTCTCCCTACTCTTGTCCTAATCTGGTATATGTGGTGGTTGCTTGGGATGTAACCTTAGCAGACAAAAGGGTTATGGAGGGTACTACCCTAGCTAGCAGGAACACTGGTGCTTTCAGTCTCAATGTCATGGTTGTTATTTGAGGCACCTTCATAACAAGGTGAGTTGTTCACAGATAGGGAAACAGGTTCTGACACTTCCAATCCTGAAGGCACTTGTGGGTCTTCTGCACAACCAACTGTGTTGGTAACTTCAGCCACCCAATTAACGGTACGCACAGCACTGTCTATGACTGAATCTAGAACAGATTGAGTTCCTCCAGAGTTCTCGCAATGTATCTATGATGAAAGAACACTCATCTCCAACTTTGAACAGGAGGAAATTTGCTTGCAAGAGTAAGTTGGGGTGAACAACTTTCTCATGTCCCAAGCTGGTGTTCCTGACATGAAGATATGGCACCTGGGGTCTTTAGATTCCACAATGTAAGTGGCATATTTCCACTTGTCTGCCAGTTTTCTGCATCCGCGTTCTCCCTTATTTGCCAAAAGGACCTGGTCTCCTACCTCAATGTCACAGCATTTGGTTCTTTGATTATACAATTCTGCTTTACGACGCTGACTATCTGTTACATTCCCGTTTGTGTAACCAACAAAGCTTCCTTTAAGTCATCTCTCATCCTCTTGACAAAGCTGTTGTAATCTACATGATGACTGTCCCTTTTAACGTTAGGAAAAATAACGTCATCCGGTAGACGTGGAATGCTTCCAAAAATGAGGTAGATTAAAGGTCTTGATGCCACTTCTGCTTAGCTCTGAGTGATAAAGCTCTGATCAACTATCGTTCTGTTAAAGCGCTCAGCTTGACCGTTTCCCATTGGATGATATGCAGTGGTTCTTGACTTCATTACTCCAACTACCTGCATGAGCTCTTGGATCAGCTTAATATCAAAGTTAGCACCTTGATCCGAGTGTATTCTTTCTGGAAATCCATATATACAGAAGTACCGGTCCCACAGCTGTTGTGCTACTTGCTTAGCTGACTGGTTTCTACACAGGAAGGCATGCACCATTTTGGTTAAGTGATCCGTTACTACCAAAACATCCACGCTTCTTCCATTCGAATCCTCTGCTGACCAGAAGTCCATGCAGACAAGTTCCAACCAGCTTGTAGTTCTGATACTGTATAAGGGCACTCTACCCTCAGGCTCAGGTGTCTTGCTGACCACACATTGTTTACAACACTTGACATGCTCACTAACATCCTGTTCCATTCCAATGTAAAAGAACCGCTGTCTTGGTGACCTTGGTGTCCAGAATAGTCATGAACTCCTTCCAGAACATCCTTAAATCAGCAATGACGGAACAATGAATTGGTGTCTTCTCTTCCCTGTCAGAAAATCTTTACTGACTCTATACAATACGGCATCCAACATTTTCAGTCTCTCCCACTGCTTCAACGCTTTAAGTACCTTGTATGTCTCTTTCGCACGCTCCTTACGTGAAGGTCTTCTGCCACAGGCCATGTAGACAAGAATACAAGAAAGGGTAGCATCCTTGGCTTGCTTCTCCTGCAATTCCCGGAGGGAGAATGAATGCGATTGTAGCAACCGTGCCTTCAGGTTCAGCTCTATAGGCCTTTGACTTCCTGATGATCTCCTTTTCCTCCATCACAGTCAACACCTGTCGGAGTTTCTGGTAATGTGCTGAGGGTACACTATGGTAGGGTACCCGGACAGACAGGTGGATACGATGGACAATGTCCCTGGCCTTCCCACAATCAAGCTTGTCCTTGGAGAACACACTCTCATGCTTCTCAATCAATTGCAGCAATTTGTTTGAGAGTTATGGGTGAGTGGCCTTAACTCAAGACCTTAACTGGCACCCACCTGTCCCCTGTCATGGTAGCTATGACTGCCAATAATTACCTCCTTCTTGTGGGTCTGCGCTTTTGGTGGTTCAAAGACGATGGTACTTCCTTCAGACACTGGGGAGGTCACCGGTAGCTTAGCCCACACCAGATGTTCATGCTCTGGAAGTAACGTGACAGCACGGGCTAGTTTAGCAGTTCCTATGACATCAGGTATTTAATTTCCCTTACAACGATTGAGGCCGGACAACATGTTCATAAAATAGGAGACCTCTGGGCTCCCTGGAGCCTCAGGCTGTGCGACACAGTGCCAGTAAGATGACATCTGCTTCATTTGACTCTGTCGGTACTTAATGACATTCGTGACCAAAATCAGCTCATCCTGCTGTCCGGGTACTACTAATGTGGGCACGTAAACTGTGTGACCATACACTTCCATATTTACATGATGCACATGCTTAGGACAGACTTGGACACCTCCACAGCCTACAAGGACAACATCAGTAGGAACTGTACTTTGGGCTGTGGTTAAACCTGCATCTAGCAGTCTCTGTTCAGCCTCTTCACTCATAGTGCATGCCATGGATTCACTGGCCAGCAGAGCATGCAATGAGACTTTATTTTCCACAACAACATGCACATAAAACAGACTGTCTACTTTGTCCAATTTCAGCAACATCGTGAAGTTGGAAGTAGCCGCAACAATTTGTTCAAACTCATACATGGCATCACTAGTTCTGAGGGTTCCTCTTTCTGTACTCACATGGTCGCCTCCCGAATGTGAGTGATTCAGTTTTCCTGGCTCGATTGACAGACTGGACGGTGCGGTTAGCTGTCCCAGGGCAATCCCTTCATTGATGTCCAGTTTCAAAGCAGACAAGGCATCACTTTCATACAGTCTGTACAAGTGGAATGTGACTCATCACCACACACATTGAAGGTGGTACGCTGCTCCCACAAGAAGGACGAGGGCCTGGCTGGAGCAACAGTGGGGAACTGGCTGGTTCTTTCGAGCACCTTCTCTAGTAGGGCTGCACGATTTGGGGAAAAAGACATATTGCAATTATTGAGATCAATATTGCGGTATGCGATTGCGAAATGATAAAGGGCACTTGCTTGTAAATCAATGAAAAGTCGCATACAAATTACTAATAGTGATATGTTTAATTTCAACAACTTCTTTAGGAAACCTTCAAAGTTTGAAAAAAGTTAACTAAACAGCTAAGAACAGTCTAAATAGTTAATGCCTACGTTTAGCCAAAACGTTGTTTGGAGGCTGACTTGAACACAGGAATGCATAGCTTCGCTAGCTTAGCTAAGGTTAAGACTTATAAAACGGGATTTTATAATGGCCAAATATATTCAAGTCCAGCCTTACCTATGAAATGTAATCCCCCGGGATCTGGTTTGGAGCGTACAGCGGTTTGTACAGCCCCAAGCAGCACAAGAGTGAGGCATTTTTATTCACGTCTCTCCATAGACATGTATATGCTTCACTGCACAGCACGTCGCAATATGCCGGCGACGTTGACATACGTGTACCCATATGTCTATGCGAATCACGAATCTGAGGTCTCCATTGAACCGAATCAAAGTCATGTGACCAAACACGTCACATTTAAATCGCAGCTTTTTGCGTTCATGTAATCGCACAGACTGACATCGCGATTACGATTGCGATTAGATTAATCGTGCAGCACTATTCACTAGCATGTCGAGAACATGCTCCAGTGTACCTGATTCTGTACCTTGTCTTGGCATCACTTGACATGACTGGGACACACTGCGTTACATTAGCATGATCACACCCACCAACGCTGGAGGCCGCGGGGTCCGTGACGGAATGGAATGTGTGAGGCTTGTGCACGCCTGGAAGATGCTTCTTTGCTTGCATCTCTCTCTGATTCTCGTCGATGGCTTCCTGCACCTCGATCATGGGCCATTTACCTATGGTTTTGCACTTTAACACACTACGAAGTGTAATTCTAGTCAATTTGGGTAGTTTCTGATGAACGCTGTTTCAGCATCCATATTCTACATTCTGCTACCTTGTTGGTCCGAGTGTTTGCTGGCTACTTCAGCTGATGTGTTGAGCCTCACCCAGTAGTCAACAGGTGTCTCTTGAGCAGTGGGCAGTGTGGAATACAAGTTGGCCAATGGTAGGCATGACGCTGGAGTTTCGCTGAAGTAGCGTCTCAAGGTGCAGTAAATTGCTTCTGGTTTGACAGCAGCATTATGTAAATTACTTTTAAGAGTTAGCTTGACAATGTTCTTTGCTCTGCCCATTAGGTGTTCCAGAATCTCATCAAATGTTTCAGGCTGTGCACACTGGTTAGCCAACTTCCCTCAACCAAGTGCTTCTCATTGAACCTGTAAAAGACAAAGAGGTACGTCCAGAAATAAAAGTGTTGAAAACTACAACATCAGAGCCACAGCTAGGCTCTGAGTGTTTCGAAAGATACTCAAACTGGACCACACTGTGCAGAGTCATAGCCAGACTCATTCATGTCGTACCTGCAGGAGAGATGATGTGTTTAGATGTTCAACCCCACTCTCGCATCTCACATGGGAGGCTCGTGGGAGCGCCTCATAGGGGTCGCCAGGCGCATTCTAGATGCAATGATGTCACAAACTGAACAAACACATCTCAGTCACAAAGTGTTAAGGACCTTTATGGCCGAGGTGATGGCCATTATTAATGCGAGGCCTCTTGTTCCCATATCCACTGACCCTGACAGTCCTGCAGTACTTACACCAGCAATGCTACTAACACACAAGATGAGTGCTGTTTCTGCTCCGTCTGGGAACTTTTCGTCAGGGAGGTTGTTTGGTAACAGTGGAAACATGTTCAACACCTTGCTGATACCTTTTGGAAAAGGTGGAAAGGGGAATATTTGTCCACCTTACAAAACCGTGCAGAATGGACTGAAACTAGGCCTAATGTCAAAGAAGGAGATGTAGTCCTGCTAAAGGACTCCCAAGTCAACAAGAATGAATGGCCAATGGGATTAGTAGTAAAAACATTCCCCAGCAGCGACAGGAAGGTCCGCAAAGTGGAAGTGCAGACTGTACAAGATGGAACTGTTAAAATGTTTCTCATACCAATTTCCGAGATTATCATTTTGCTTGCAGAGACTGAGTGAATATACTGCAAAATGACCTAATATTTTTGTGTATTGATCCTTGTAGTGATATAATGCAATTATATCAAGCGGGGAGTGTGATGCCTTTTGGTCAAAGGCAGTAATTAGTTCATGATGTGATAAGTTACATAAATAAGTGATTAATAAGTTCATAGTTAAAAATTAGTATAAGTAAATTCATGCTAAAAACCTTTTTGGGTTTGAAATCTGATCCGAGTGGGACATCTGTACCACAAATGATCTTGTCGTATTGTACGCGCAGAAACATGAGCGAGTGGGCGCTCTCACAATGGAGTTGTCTTTGACGTATTTTTTCCGGAAATGTGAACGAGTGCTTCGGCAGATTTAGGAGAGAAAACAACGCATGTAAACGCTAAATGTGCCCTACACGCTTGTGCCTTGGGAAACTTTCGTCATTGTCAGTATTGATGTGTTCATAAGCACTCAGATATGTATTGGAATCACTTTTAGTTGATAAAATATGACGCTAATGTAATGCAATGTGCACGTGTTCAAGCTAGGCTAATAATTATGTGTGGCATTGAAACGTGTATTAGCTAGTAATTCATTTTTCCCTTTTTGTATGTTTCAGTTACAATATAAGAAAAGAGTTTATAAAAGATCTTCAGTAAAATCAAGCAAGCCTTGTGTGGAGATCTCTTTTATTTGTTCGCTGGCTGTCTAGCTTCACATGGTCACGTGTTGTGAGGACAGCACACTGAATGTCACTCAACATAATATAAGAGCCAGCGAGTTAAGTGCAGACGTTTCTAACATAGAATTTCTAACATTAATGAGAAACAATTATCATAATCACAACACAACTGGTCTGACAATAGTGATGTCAATTTATTTAATTTAATGTGTAATGAAATAGTCAGTGACAGTGGGGGTTAAAAACTGACTATACATGGTGTTGTGGTGATTGTTTTTGTCACTGTAACATGGGAACAGAAAGAGAATTAAAGAATAATTTCAGCGATATAAGCCGAAAAACATCAAAAATGGTTTTAAAACAACATTTTATTTTCAGTTGTTTGTTTAACCCCGGACCAAACTGTTGGTCACACCACCACCTCCCTCTCTGGGGACAAACGGACTTTCTTCTCTTTCAAGATGGCCCTAAAATGTGAAAAAGAAAGATATTAGACCAACATTAGTTTCAACAGTAGAATTTTTTTTTAAACTGAATAATGACATTTTAATATTATAACAAAATGAAAATTAGGATGTTGTTGGCTGAGGAAGTGTCACTTACACATTGATGAATGTGACAGCATCGTTTTTGATGTGCTGAACTTGATGAAGGTCACCCAGGATGAGAGTCACAGCAGCGTTGTCCACGGTGAGGCAGCTGCAAAGTGTGTCCTCACACATGGACTTCAGACGATCCAGCAAGTACTGAAAGACAGAAGGAAACAGACAGACGTAAAGAGATGCATCTGAAAACATCCACAGTACTGTGTGAGTTTGTGTGTGGAGTGAAAGTGTGTGTGTGTGAGCTACCATGTCTGCTGCAGCAAGCAGCTTGATGGCCATCTGACGAATGTTGGGAGCCTTTCCCCAGTAGATATAGATCAGGATCTCCTTGAGGACGTCGGGCTTCATTTCCTGAATCTCCACGTGGTTCTAGAGGAAAAGCAGAGCTGAAATCAGAACTGTTCTAGACTGCATGAGAAAAAGGTGGGAACATGGCTCCAGCAGAGAGCAGATAAGACTCCTGTAGCAAATCTCTTGTAGTCACATGATGACAAAAAAGAGTTTTAAAGATGAGCATTAAATTCCTTTTTTAATAATTTAACTGCATAATAAAGCCCAAAAAAGAGAGGTAAACAGTGTCAGATGGATAAAGACTTTTTAAATGGCTGACGTATCCCTCACTCACACACACCTGGGTGTAGTTGTAGCTGCTGGCCATTCTGGAACTCTGAAGATCTGCAGGAACCTCTGATGAAGGAATCTTCTCGCTGGAAACGCTGTGGCTGGTGGCTTTCTCACAGGAATCTCTTGCAGGGGTTGTTCTTCTTGTAGGAATCTCAGTCCAAAACAATGCTGGTCCTGGGATGGTGTCCTGGGATGGACTCTGGTAGGATAATGAGAGAGTAAAAAATGAATTATTTACATTTAGAAACAGTTGTAATCTTGCATGTTTCATGTATTTCAAAAGACTAAATACCTACATAAAAATAGTAAGCATGCACCTAAAATAAGCATAACCTAGATAGAAAAAAATGGAGAAAAAAAGGTTAAAACATTAACCCTGAACATTTAATATTATACCACATTATATTAAAGTATATTAAGGTGTGAAATAGACTAAAAACGTCTCTGGCGTTTGGCTGGTGGCTCTCCAGCTGAAACCAGAGACTGGTACAAATCTGTGATGAGGTGTGGGTGGTCATCAGTAAGGGTCGTCCAGCCGTCAGTCTTCGTGACTTCTTCTGCATTCCTAAAAATCACACAGAGAGAAAAAAGTGAGCAGCTGCATCCAAATACTTGCCTTTGCAGGCCGTGCAAGGTAAGGATGGAAACCATGGAAACTTCCGCCCTGACATAACCGCTACCCTGAACTGTACTGGAGTTTACATAGTGGCCTGGTCCTGAGATTAGGATGTAGTTGGCTGAGGAAGTGTCACTTACACATTGATGAATGTGACAGCGTCGTTTTTGGTGTGCTGAGCTTGATGAAGGTCACCCAGGATGAGGGTCTCAGCAGCGTTGTCCACGGTGAGGCTGCTGCACAGTGTGTCCTCACACATGGACTTGAGGCGATCCAGGAGGTACTAAAAGACAGAAGGAGACAGACAGTTCGAGGTGAAGAGATGAATCTGAAAAAAAACAAAAACATCAGTAATGTGTGAGTGTGGGAGCTACCATGTCTGCTGAGAGCAAGAGAAGAGAGCAAGAAACATATTTCATGAGTCGTCAACGTATTAATTTAGGTAAACAGCGGCCAGATCTTCAGCACCGTAGACTGCTCTTCTGTATTATTCTGTAACTAAACTTTATTAATGCTCTAACTGTATAATAAAGCCCAACAAAGAGAGATAAACAGTGTCAGGTGGATAAAGACTTTTTAAAATGGCTGACGTATCCCTCACTCACACACACCTGGGTGTAGTTGTAGCTGCTGGCCATTCTAGAACTCTGAAGATCCTCTGATGAATGAATCTTCTCGCTGGAAATGCTGTGGGGTCATTCTTCTCATAGGAATCTTTGTCCAAAACAATTCTGGTCTCTCAAAGTGTAAATGCAAACTATAAAAAGACTATAAATGATTAACTTTTTGCAAAAAATGTTTTGTTGTTTACCCCAGGATCTGACCTATTCATAGATACCAAACATTCATGAATTCATGCAAATTCATGCAAAATAAATTATTTCTGCACTGGCTGTTGCAAGATGATATATGTGAAAGATTAGAAGAGACATTGATTTATATTACTTCTTTATTGTTTTAGATTTTTTTTGTGAAAAAAAAAACATGAAACAAAAAAAAAAAAAGTTAACAATTACAACAACAACACTAAGTTCAGGGGAGACAGGATGTGCAAACTGCACTGAAATGTGCCTTACAAACTCCTACTCCACATTTCTAGCAGTTGAATGTGCAGGCTTTGCGTGTTGGGCAGAGCGCACACTGCCTCCTGCATGAGAAAGTGTCTGTGTTGCTGGCTGTTGGTGGGGGGTTGGGCGGATCCATGGTGAGGAGGTCTAACCTTCTGCGGGCTCGTACGATGAGGCTGATGGCTTCTGGAGTCTGTGGGAGGGGCTGTCTGTGGGTCATCTCTGGCATGACCAGCATTTTCCCAAGGTGATCCAGGAACAGCCTTCGTCTGTAGGATTTTCCAGCATTCCATCTAGGGCCAATGGCCGTCCAGACAATGTAGGCGTTGAGGGCACTGATGTCCAACATATTAAAAAACATCGCTAGTGGCCAACGTCTGTTCTTTCTTTTCTGCTTATTGAAATATGTTGTATATAAAAGATATGCTGAATAGTAAACACCTTAGCCTGGATTGTGTACATTAACCTGGTCCATTGTATCCACAGCTCCTTTGCAGCGGTTGTAGTCAAGGATGACCTGGGGCTTCATCTTCCCCCCACTGCTGATCAACGTCTCCCGGTGCTTTGTGCTGAGGAGAAGCTCATTCTTACCCCGCTTTGGTACGTAAGACACCAGGGTGTGTGTTGCCGTAAAAGCGAACACTGATGAGAGAGACTCTCTCCCCCGGACCTTCAGGAGCTCAGGTGGAAGTTCTGGCTTGTTCTTCCTTATGGTGCCGACCATGGCGATCTTCCTTTTGAGCAACTGCTCTGCCAGCCCGTAGGAGGAGAAAAGTGACACCTGTCAGCCCCTCCGTCATCTCCAGCACAACTCTTTGTCCCTGCTGTTTTTCAGGAGGCGCACTGGCTGATCGGCCGGTGTAGAACGAAAGTCTCCAAACATAGGAAGTCATCACATCGCAGGTTGCCCATATTTTGAAGCCATACCTCCCTGGCTTCTTCAGCATGTACTTCCTGAAGCTGAATCGCCCACGATAGGGCACCAGTTGCTCGTCGACGCATATGTCTGCTCCGGGGTTAAAGATCTGTTGGAGCTGTTCAGTCCACTGGTCCCATATTTCCCGGATTGCGGCCAGTTTATCATCCCGACGCCGTGGTCTGGAGAAACGGTCGTCAAAGCGCAGCGATCTGGAAATGGTTTCAAAAGTTTTTCTGGGCATGGTCGCCCGAAAGATGTGGCGGCCTGTCTTGCCGTCCCAGAGGCTGCGCGTTGCTTCTCCCCGGGACCGATAGACGGCGGCCAGGAGGAGGAGTCCAAAGTAGGTCGCCTACTCTCCAGGAAGGTCGCCTACTCTCGCCACTGTAAACCGGGTGGGTCCTGGTCTCAGTCCGGTTCCTGGAGGGTCATATCTGAGGGTCGCGGAAATTGTGGGTGCCCAGAAAATCTCTCCGTTTTTGGACCTCTATAAGATGTCCGCTTTCTCACCTTCTTCGGTATCCGCTGACTCAGTGGAGCTGGTGGAGGATGAGACAGGTCCGGGCACAAACTCCTCATCCATCGTGGACTCGTCTGTCTCTGTGTCAGATTCTGATCTTGCGCTCTCCGGCCCGGTGGGATCGGAATCGGGTTCCATCACCATTGCAACCGCCTCCTCTGCACTGTACAATCTCTCCATCTCGCACTTGAGATGACTGAAATGAGGAGATCTCCTTCTTTATTATCCCGTACGAAGCGCTGTAATCAGCAACCCAAACGTTTGTTTGGATTCTGGAAAAAATGTTTAGTCTGCCTAAAACTGATCAGCCTGTGTGTAGATATGTATTTTATAATAAAAATCTTGCGAAGCTTTGAACGTGTTTGACCCTGCAGCCGCGTAAAACAAAATGTGGGTCGGTTTTGATTAAGATTTTGGGGGTGTTGGTTCTGTGCTGGAAAATGTCTAGTCTGTCGTTTACTTCAAAGTTGTGCATGTGCCCAGGTATATTTCATGCATTTTAGATAAAAAAAAATTTAATATTTGCATATAAAGTAAAAATATGGAAAATGTGCCACTTTTACGCATTCTGTGTTTTTACGCATTTGCGTTTATTATCTAATTTGTGGACATGTCCGTATCTCAAGATATGCAAAACCACTGATATATTCTGCTGACATACTGTCTGTTAGAATATCAACATTAATAATTTGGCTGGAGGGGGGTAGATGGATGGCTAGTGATGGATAGTGTTCGCCATATGGTGGAAAAAAGCAGGTATTTTCTCCACTTGCCATATATGGTTCAGGCCAGCAGCGGCAAGGCAGAAGGGTGAAATGAGTCGAAGAACCTGAAAAAAGCATGTTTTGTTCGTGTTTTTTTATCAGGAAAAAAAGAGTGACTATAATGGGTTTCTATGTGGAGGACAAACGCTTATATTTATGTTTACTTTGTAAAAAAAAAACAACAACAATTTTTTAAAATGAAAACTGAGCCCAAAATGATCACCTGGAGCTTCATCCCCAACAATTTGTATGAAAAATTATCAAATAAATCAATAAAGTAAAAATTTACATATCACGGCTACCATGGTAACGTGTCTCTCACAATAACCACGTGTGTAGGGGCACCTTATATTGCAGCATTTTAATTTGTATAATTTTAAGTGTTAAGGAACGTTTTTTTTTCCAAGCCATGCAGTTCACATCATGAAATCAGCAATAAAATATGAATGGAGTGTAACTCAAAATAGTCAGCACGATGATTGCAATGTGCAGCCATCCATTCAAAAAATCATAATAAAACATTTAGCTTTCCCAGAATCCCTTGCTGTATCTCAGTAGAAACAAATATACTCTGACATGACAGTTTGGCGACAATGAAAGATGATAACTTTATTTAGCTGTTTTTATTTGATGGTTGGATTTTAATGCTGAGTTTTTTTTTTGTTTTTGTTTTTTTTAAGGAGGCGGGTCTGAGGTAGTGACGGGCCCTCAGAGATCACGGGCCCCGGTGCGACCGCACCTGCTGAAACGGCTGTAGTTATGCCACTGGTTCTTCGCCTACCAATTTCCTACCAATCAGGCTTTATTAGCTCCAATGATGGCAGAGCGTGCGTCAGTTAGCAGCACGTGCTGGTAGACCGGCTTGATTTGAAGAAGACTGTTACGACTACGGACTTACGGGGGAAGGAAGTACAGAAGCAGAACATGCTGGGAACGGGTTTTTATTATAAAATAAACAATAAACAAATAAACAACGGCTCGATGGCCACGAACGGGAAATAACGGGGAATCAACATAAACTAGCCCGCAGCCGTGTGGCGATTGCCAGAACTCAAAAAAACACACATTCACATACTTGCACTAAGGTCCACTAAAATGTCGTCCCTCCCGAAGGGGCGGAAATATCCGGCTTTTATGCACCGTCAGGATTGGCCACCGGTGATGAGCCCAGCTGCAGTCAATCCTGACAAAGACGAGACATTCAACATGGACCCAGAGCTGCATCAACTGAGCGTGAACACGAGCCCTGCAGCTCTGAATCACAAAGAAATCCTTGGCTGTATTTAAGAAATGTATTTGAGTACAAAGGAGTAAAGAATGAGTCCTTGCGATTTCTTTGCATCCCATGCCTGCCTCAACATAAAGAATTGTTGGCATTTAAAAACTCCCCTTCAGATTTGAAAAAACATATAGAGGTAAGCTATGCTATGGTATGCTATGCTTTTGGGTATGTTATGACATGTTATGATACTATTATCTCGCGAAATGTATGTTGACATACAGAAATAGTATAAAAATCACACCAGTGTAGCTTCATTATTTTTTTAACACGGTGAGGATAATTAGAGAAAGTGGGGAAGGAGCTGTCAGAGCAGTGACCATTGCACTTAAAGTCCCCATGTAAGTTTGACTTGGAGCAGATGCACAGTTATGATATGGTTGGCTATGGATTGTGTGCCATAATATTGTAGTTCACTAATCTTTTACACCTCGTTTAATTGAACTGCAGTAGTATAGCCTATAATTATTTAGATAATTTAGAACACAATAAGCATATCAGTCATGTCTGTTTCATACCTATGCTGACAGGCCACAAATTCATATTTTAACAACTTTTTGCAGACACAATCTGAAATAATTAAAAATAGTTTGTTGAATGAGGTGTGTAATAACATTATGTATATCTAGGTGTGTGACAAAGTCCTTATCACTTGTTGACATTCTGCATATTCCAATACTGTGTATTACAGGTTCAGCCCTGCAGAACTTGCTTTCCTGACACAATATGCCTCAACCATGAACCCAGTATCCAAGGCAGTCAACATGTTGCAGGCAGAGGTGGATGTCCACATGGGATGGCTGTTAATTAATAAACTTGTCTAATAATATCACTGTTTAAATTTGTTGAGATGTACAGTGGAGGAAATAATTATTTGACCCCTCGCTGATTTTGTAAGTTTGTCCAATGACAAAGAAATGAAAAGTCTCAGAACAGTATCATTTTAATGGTAGGTTTATTTTAACAGTGACAGATAGTACATCAAAAGGAAAAATACTTTAAATAAAAGATAGAGACTGATTTGCATTTCATTGAGTGAAAGTATGTGAACCCCTACCAACCATTAAGAGTTCTGGCTCCCACAGAGTGGTTAGACACGCCTACTCAATTAGTCACCCTCATTAATGACACCTGTATAAAAGACACCTGTCCACAGAATCAATCAATCAGGCAGACTCCAAACTCTCCAACATGGGAAAGACCAAAGAGCTGTCCAAGGATGTCAGAGACAAAATTGTAGACCTGCACAAGGCTGGAATGGGATACAAAACCATTAGCAAGAAGCTGGGAGAGAAGGTGACGACTGTTGCTGCAATTGTTCGAAAATGGAAGGAGCACAAAATGACCATCAATCGACCTCGGTCTGGGGCTCCACGCAAGATCTCGACTCATGAGGTCTCAATGATTCTGAGAAAGGTGAGAAATCATCCTAGATCTACACGGGAGGTGTAAGTTAATGACCTCAAAGTAGCTGGACCACAGTCACCAAGAAAACCATTGGAAACACATTACACCACAATGGATTAAAATCCTGCAGTGCTCGCAAGGTCCCCCTGCTCAAGAAGGCACATGTGCAGGCCCATCTGAAGTTTGCCAATGGACACCTGGATGATTCAGAGAGTGACTGGGAGAAGGTGCTGTGGTCAGATGAGACAAAAATTGAGCTCTTTGGCATTAACTCAACTCGCCGTGTTTGGAGGAAGAAAAATGCTGCCTATGACCCCCAAAACACCGTCCGCACTGTCAAGCATGGAGGTGGAAACATTTTGCTTTGGGGGTGTTTTTCTGCTAAGGGCACAGGAAAAATGGATGGAGCCACGTAAAATCCTGAGTGACAACCTCCTTCCCTCTGCCAGGAAATTGAAAATGGGTCATGGATGGGTGTTCCAGCACAACAATGACCAAAAACATATAGCAAAGGCAACAAAGGAGTGTCTCAAGAAGAAGCACATTAAGGTCATGGAGTGACCTTAATCCAATAGAAAACCTATGGAGGGAGCTGAAGCTCAAAGTTTTACAGAGACAGCCTCGAAACCTTAGTGATTTAGAGATGATCTGCAAAGAGGAGTGGACCAAAATTCCTCCTAAAATGTGTGCAAACTTGGTCATCAACTACAAGAAACATTTGCCCTCTGTGCTTGCAAACAAGGGTTTTGCCACTAAGTATTAAGTCTTTTTTTGTAAGAGGGTTCAAATACTTATTTCACTCAATGAAATGCAAATCAGTCTCTATCTTTTATTTAAAGTTATTTTTCAAATTTTCCTTTTGATGTGCTATCTGTCACTGTTAAAATAAACCTACCATTAAAATAATACTGTTCTAAGACTTTTCATTTCTTTGTCATTGGACAAACTTACAAAATCAGCGAGGGGTCAAATAATTATTTCCTCCACTGTAGATGGAACAGTGAGATGGAGATAATTTTTTTCGCCCATGACATAAAAATGCTGTTGAGGGATGTTTTTATCATGAATGCTTGTGTAACAAGCGTCACAAGCATGTGGATCTTCTGACTCGGTGCTTCCAGCTTTACAAGCATGCACTCGGTCCTGGTGATCGGTGATGGCTGATCAGGTGCACAGATTCACACCAGCAATCACCCATGCACATCAGTTGGTGTCAAAAAGGGAGGTTTTATTTCAGTGGGAACACAGCAGGGAACAGTCAGTGGCTAACGTTCCTCCTCTCATCCCGTCTCTGCTCCCGCAGCACACTGAGGCAACTGCCTAACAATACAGCTTGTGAAATAAAATGAAATAAAATACATAAAAAAACGCACCACATGGATTCCAACAGTAATTCAGTCATTAATAGTACAACTATTTACAGGTGAGCACAACAGTGACATTAAATGACAGGGAAAGTGAAAAAACATTTTAAAAAAGAAAATGACGATCGTATAGTAGCTACATTACATACATTTCACATTTAACATACCTGTGGGAACACAGCAGGCACAGTCAGTGGCAAATGTTCACGCGTGTCTCGGCCCTCCTCTCATCCTACAAGACACAGACTTCTGCTAACTTAACCTCCTGAGTCCTGGAAGAAAAAATGTTTTGGTATTTAGATTTTTTTTAGACAAGTTAAGTGCTGTGAACAAAAGAAACATTTTGCAACACTTTTTTTTTGCAAAAAAAAACTTTATTTAGTTTTTACCATATGTCCTCTGCAGTGGACAGCGGGACTTTTTAAATCACAGTTCATCATAGATTCATATAATGGTGTCATATGGACAATTCATATAATTAAAACATTAAAAACTGCTAAATTCAGGAATCTTATTTAAACATGGAAAAAGCTTGTACAATGTAGCAATTGAACTTTTGTTTACTAATGCAGATCATATAAAATGTGAAATGGCAATTCATGCCTCCAGAAAGCATAACAAGGTAACAGTAAGGCAACTTGGCAAACGATTTTTAAAAACTTGAAATAATTATTTAAAATCATTAGGGGTTCTGAGTTAGGAGTTATATGCCAGAAAAAATGTTTTCCTTTGGTAATGCACAGAAACACATTGCATTTCATGCATTGCACATAGGTTTTGCCATTACAGCCACCTCTCCGGCACCGTGATGCATGGGCTGCCTCCACCATCTTGGGCATATGGAGAGCCCCATTTTTTTTTCAGGCTGTCACTGGGCTCTGGCTCCACACTTCGCCTCCTCTTAGGGATTAGTGCTGACATCACTGACCACCTCATCAAACTCTTGACCTTGTCGCCACTGGGCTTGGGCAATAAGATCTTCAGCCAGGAGCAATCTGAAACCCTGTACTCAATCCAGCTGTTAGTGGCAGCCAGATCAAAGAAATGCAGAATGTTACGGACGGTCCATTTTCTTGTACGGCTAGACATTGTATAGAAGCTGATCATTCGGTCACACAGATCAACTCCGCCCATGTAAGTGTTGTACTCAGTCACAACAGCAGGTCGAGATACATTAAGATGCCGCTTCTCTTTGGAAGACCATCTTATGCAGTTGTCCTGGGGCTCTATTCCATGGACAGTGGAGGACAAGAGGACTGCATTATTGTCCTGCCACTTAATCACTGCAATCTCTGATGGCTTTCTGACAACCATCTCAGATGCACCTCTTATCATTTGACATCTTTGACTTGCACTGTTTTGAGATTCTGTTTTTCGTGATGGTCCCTGTTCCCTGGAGACCACTAGCTTTCAGGGCATCTAGCAGTTTGACAGAAGTGAAAAATCTGTCAAAGTATAGGTGTGTTCCTCGTGGAAGAGTCTGTGCCATCCGAATGACAGCATTCCCTCCGATTCCCAGGTGATGGTCAGTGAACGTGTTCTTGCCCTTATAAACCTCAAAGTCCAGCACCAGACCACTTGGACTGGCAAGCACAAAGGCTTGCACAATCCTTTCAACCTTACTCATCCCCTGGCTTTCTGTTTTGTGAACAATGGTCATAATGAGTAAGTCCTGCTGTCCTCTCCAGAGGACACTGAATACAAGTTGTGTTTTCGAAGGGTTAAATTCACTTCATGTTTGAAATCTTATTAAAGTTAAGACTATCATAATAAAGAAATAATTAGATTTTTGACAGCACAGACATATTTTCTATGAAACAATTAGCACTTACCTCTCCTAGTGCTGTGAAATGTGGCTGATGCAATGCCGGCAAATTTGAAAAGGCAGTACTCAGTGTGCTCAGTGTGCTCAGTAAGGCCCTCACCCTTTCTAGTGACATCATTAGAAAGCCCAGGATCTCTCCTAGGCAGTACAGTAGGACTGAATTAGGTTAGTCAAATGCCATTTAAAATAAAACAACCAAAATCATGTCCTCTACAGAGGACAAAAATGAAGTTTTTTCCTATTTTTTCAGAGCAAAATAACAATAATTACAACCATCTATAACTTTAATACACCTTTATACAACAGATAATATTAGGAACACTGTGCACGCAGCACACGTAAAGTGATAGGATGCGCCATCAATACAACCCTGACCACACAAGCAATACGGAACCAAAATTTTCGTTCCATCCACAATTACACAGAAAACACAGGAACCCTGTAGATTAAAATGACAACAGTAAGTTTTGTTGGGGTTCACATAACATACATCCAATCTTTTTTCCCATAACATCCCGGCCACACTTGAATGAGATAATGGATTCTGAGTGAAATAGGATGGCTGGAGAATAGTTTTGTGGCGAAAGTTGGCAACGTTGAGAGCTGATAGTTTCCGAAGGGAACAGTAGAAGAATGGTCGTGAGGCAAGCGGTCTGTTGGTAACATCGAGGTTCGAACGAGAAACAGGCGGGGCAATTCGATGGAGTAGTTAAAGCAAGGCAGTCGATACGTGGCAGGGTCAACTAGGTACGAAGGTAACAAAGGTATGAAGGTGGCCTAGCGGGGGCAGTGGTGGCCTAGTGGTTAAGGAAGCGGCCCCGTAATCAGAAGGTTGCCGGTTGAATCCCGATCCGCCAAGGTGCCACTGAGGTGCCACTGAGCAAAGCACCGTCCCCACACACTGCTCCCCGGGCACCTGTCATGGCTGCCCACTGCTCACTCAGGGTGATGGGTTAAATGCAGAGGACAAATTTCACTGTGTGCACCGTGTGCTGTGCTGCTGTGTATCACATGTGACAATCACTTCACTTTAAACTTTAAAAAAAAAAAGCAGACCTCGTCTGCTTGTGGGTGATCGTCTCCGTGGATGCTGTGACAACTGTATATACTGTAATTATACTGTAGAATTGCTTCAAGCAAAACATAAATTATACTGCATGTCACTCAACATTATGTCACTCAAAGAGCCAGCGAGTTAAGTGCAGACGTTTCTAACATAGAATTTCTAACATTAACAAGAAACAATTAACACAATTGGTCTGACAATAGTGATGTGAATTTATTTAATTTAATGTGTAATGAAATAGTCAGTGACAGTGGGGGTTAAAAACTGACTATACATGGTGTTGTGGTGATTGTTTTTGTCACTGTAACATGGGAACAGAAATAGAATTAAAGAATAACTTCAGCGATATAAACAGAAAAACATCAAAAATGGTTTTAAAACAATATTTTATTTTTTAGTTGTTTGTTTAACCCCGGACCAATCTGTTGGTCACACCACCACCCCCCTCTCTGGGGACAAACGGACTTTCTTCTCTTTCAAGATGGCCCTAAAATGTGAAAAAGATAGATATTAGACCAACATTAGTTTCAACAGTAGAATTTTTTTTTTAACTGAATAATGACATTTTAATATTATAACAAAATGAAAATTAGGATGTTGTTGGCTGAGGAAGTGTCACTTACACATTGATGAATGTGACAGCATCGTTTTTGATGTGCTGAACTTGATGAAGGTCACCCAGGATGAGGGTCTCAGCAGCGTTGTCCACGGTGAGGCAGCTGCAAAGTGTGTCCTCACACATGGACTTCAGACGATCCAGCAAGTACTGAAAGACAGAAGGAAACAGACAGACGTAAAGAGATGCATCTGAAAACATCCACAGTAACGTGTGAGTTTGTGTGTGGAGTGAAAGTGTGTGTGTGAGCTACCATGTCTGCTGCAGCAAGCAGCTCGGTGGCCGTCTGATGAATGTTGGGAGCCTTTCCCCAGTAGATATAGATCAGGATCTCCTTGAGGACGTCGGGCTTCATTTCCTGAATCTCCACGTGGTTCTAGAGGAAAAGCAGAGCTGAAATCAGTACTGTTCTAGACTGCATGAGAAAAAGGTGGGAACATGGCTCCAGCAGAGAGCAGATAAGACTCCTGTAGCAAATCTCTTGTAGTCACATGATGACAAAAAGGAGTTTTAAAGACTCACAGTTTGCTGCTCTTTCTTAAAGACTTTTTAAATGGCTGACGTATCCCTCACTCACACATACCTGGGTGTAGTTGTAGCTGCTGGCCATTCTGGAACTCTGAAGATCTGCAGGAACCGCTGATGAAGGAATCTTCTCGCTGGAAATACTCTGGGGTCGTTCTTCTCGTCGGAATCTCAGTCCAAAACAATGCTGGTCCTGGGATGGTGTCCTGGGATGGACTCTGGTAGGATAATGAGAGAGTAAAAAATGAATTATTTACATTTAGAAACAGTTGTAATCTTGCATGTTTCATGTAGTTCAAAAAGACTAAATACCTACCAAAAAAAGTAAGCAAGCACCTAAAATAAGCATAACCTAGATAGACAAAAGTAGAAAAAAAGATTAAAACATTAACCCTGAACATTTAATATTACACCACATTATATTAACGTATATTAAGGTGTGAAAGAGACTAAAAACGTCTCTGGCGTTTGGCTGGTGGCTCTCCAGCTGAAACCAGTGACTGGTACAAATCTGTGATGAGGTGTGGGTGGTCATCAGTAAGGGTCGTCCAGCCGTCAGTCTTCGTGACTTCTTCTGCATTCCTAAAAATCACACAGAGAGAAAAAAGTGAGCAGCTGCATCCAAATACTTGCCTTTGCAGGCCGTGCAAGGTAAGGATGGAAACCATGGAAACTTCCGCCCTGACATAACCGCTACCCTGAACTGTACTGGAGTTTACATAGTGGCCTGGTCCTGAGATTAGGATGTAGTTGGCTGAGGAAGTGTCACTTACACATTGATGAATGTGACAGCGTCGTTTTTGGTGTGCTGAGCTTGATGAAGGTCACCCAGGATGAGGGTCTCAGCGGCGTTGTCCACGGTGAGGCTGCTGCACAGTGTGTCCTCACACATGGACTTGAGGCGATCCAGGAGGTACTAAAAGACAGAAGGAGACAGACAGTTCGAGGTGAAGAGATGAATCTAAAAAAAAAAAAAACATCAGTAATGTGTGAGTGTGTGAGCTACCATGTCTGCTGCAGCAAGCAGCTTGGCGGCCATCTGACGAATGTTGGGAGCCTTTCCCGAGTAGATATAGGTCAGGATCTCCTTGAGGACGTCGGGCTCCATTTCCTTAATCTCCACGCGGTTCTAGAAAGAGAGCAGAGCTGAAATCAGTCTGGTTCTAGACTGCATGAGAAGAAGGTGGGCACACGACTCCAGCAGAGAGCAGATAGTGGTGGCAGTGGTGGCCTAGCGGGTAAGGGAGCTGAGCCGTAATCAGAAGGTTGTCACTGAGGTGCCACTGAGCAAAGTACCGTCCCCACACACTGCTCCCCAGGCACCTGTCATGGGTGCCCACTGCTCCCTCAGGGGATGGGATGAATGTAGAGACCACATTTCACGATGTGCACAGGGTGCTGTGCTGTGGTGTGTCATGTGTGAAAACTAATCACTTTTTTTATAAGACTCCTGTAGCAAATCTCATGTAGTCACATGATGACAAAAAGGAAGAAAATGAGGTTTTAAAGACTCACAGTTTGCTGCTCTTTCGTGTCTTGTAGGAACATGGCACGGAAGACAGGACAGCGGACTGCAGAGAGACAGAAGAGTGTAAAGATGAGCATTAAATTCCTTTATTTCTTCTCTACAGTAGCTATTTAAATACCTGGAACCAAATCATCTTACGTCTGTCTGTAAATTCTCAAGTGTGTGCATGTGTGTGTGTATATTAGAGGATGTGGTAGAGGAAGTGTTACCTGCTAGGATGGATTTGTGGGCCTTGAACTCCTGCCCAGCTACACACAGGGTGCAGTCAGTGAGCAGGGATTCTTCCCACAGCTCCCCAAGCTCAAACGCCAGGCTGCTATCTGGCTCCTTCACCTGCGCTGTGGAGATCTCTGGATCCTTCTCCATAGTGATCTGTAACATCCCAACATGGTAGTTAGTACAACACAGCTACGCCATCACACAAAAGCTACCAACATGGAAGGACATTAAAGGGACGAACATCACAGAATCCCTCTGCAGTGAGATGGTCAAGTGCGACCAGGCAGCCAGTGATACTTACCTTACAGGTGAGGGTGAGCTTGTCATCCTGTAAAAGTCCAGAGGCATCGTCCAACACGTCATTTCTGCTGAATAACTCAGAGCCGATCTGATCGCCCTCGTACACCCGGGTGTAGTAGTTATTCTCTGCAACACAAAAGCACACAGACAGGACAGCACTGAAGCTCATCAATAAAATCAATACAGATCAAAGCAGAGAGATGCAGGAAAACACGCCTTTATCTCCTCTCACAGGGACATCTGAACTCACCAATGACCTTGGCCTCCTGTCCCTCGGCGTTGAGGAGGACGAGTCTTGCACAGGCCCGCACACCTGCCTCTGGAGCACTGACCAGGACGGCAAAGCATGACACGTAGCCCTCCTGGACAGAATCAACGCCGTTAGGGTACAACTGCAGAGCCCTGAGAACACACAGACCAGAGGAAGGAAGAGTTACAAACACATGAGCTGGAAGGACATCACTCCCTGGCTCAAGCGAGTCTCCAGACCCACCAGACCTACCATTTCAGCCGTCCGCTGGCATCCGAAAAGGTGGAGCTGGTGAGAGAGGCGCCATTCTCATCATCTGCGAAGCTGAAGTTGCTGATCGTCCAGCTGCAGGAGAATTCTTCCACTTGGTGCTGAGAAGAGAGCAAGAAACATATTTCATGAGTCGTCAACGTATTAATTTAGGTAAACAGCGGCCAGATCTTCAGCACCGTAGACTGCTCTTCTTTATTATTCAGTAACTAAACTTTATTAATGCTCTAACTGTATAATAAAGCCCAACAAAGAGAGATAAACACTGTTAGATGGATAAAGACTTTTTAAATGGCTGATGTATCCCTCACTCACACACACCTGGGTGTAGTTGTAGCTGCTGGCCATTCTGGAACTCTGAAGATCCTCTGATGAATGAATCTTCTCGCTGGAAGTGCTGTGGGGTCGTTCTTCTAGCAGGAATCTTCGTCCAATGCTGGTCTCTTACGAATGCTCTTTAAACATGAATGATCTGATTAGACAAAAATAAAAAATGTGTAGAAATAAAAGTATTATATGCCTAATGCTAACTCTGTCCTAAATTAACTCAGTGATGTTTTGGTAGCTACTCACCAAAAGTGCTGCTGCTCTGTGCTGTGTTGTAATGAAACTGAGTAAAAATAGGAATTATTGTTTACATATCTTGGCTACCATGGTAACGTGACTCTACACTAACCACGTGTGCAGGGGCACCTTATATTGCATCATTTAAATTAAACGGTTTTTTTTCAAGCCATGCAGTTCACATTATGAAATCAGCAATAAAATATGAACGGAGTGTAGTTCGTGTGATTTGTTATTAACACGATTTTTGGGGTATTTTTCTTTTCTCTGGTTATGTTGGTAATGGGGAAGGGGCGGGGCTTCCGCAGGTGGGTTAAACCTGTTTACTTCACATCTTTCAGAAACAACATGTCTACATCTTATATACTGCAATGGTGAAAAAATTAAACATGTCTCCAGACAACATTTTCGTATCTGGTTTTTGGGGTCCATGTGTCCCCATTTTCCATTTGCGATCATTAATTTCAGGACTAAATGACTCCACGCCACCTGGCTTTTATGGCGTCATTCCTGTCCAAACTTGCAATATCAACGTTGACCGCTAGAGTGCGTAATGTGACGCTTTGATAACAAGAAGACTAATTTTTCGTGTGCTTTTATATTCATTATTTTTGTCACATTTTAGTAATTACAATTTTTTTAAAGCATGATAACTAAAATAACTGTAATGTCAAACCTATCATGCCCTTTATTACTTATTTCAATCTCAACGACACAGACATGGGCCTGGATTTATAATAATTATTATTTTTATTATTGTTGTTATGTGCTCTTGAACTCATGTAGTTTTTATTTTTGCTTTTATGTTTTTATGGTCGCTTGGACTTCCATCCATTAAATAACTTATATTAATCAACTTGTCTAATAATATCACTGTTTAAATTTGTTAAGATGTAAATGGAACAGTGAGATGGAGTTTATTTTTTTCACCCATGCCATAAAAATGCTGTTGATGGATGTTTTTATCATGAATGCTTGTGTAACAAGCTTCACAAGCACGTGGATTTTCTGACTCGGTGCTTCCAGCTTTACAAGCATGCACTCAGTCCTGGTGATCGCCGATGGCTGATCAGCTGCACAGATTCACACCAGCATTGGTGTCAAAAAGGGAGGTTTTATTTCTGTGGGAAAACAGCAGGGTACAGTCAATGGCTAACGTTCCTCCTCTCATCCCGTCTCTGCTCCCACAGCACTCCGAGGCAACTGCCTAGCAATACAACTCGAGAAAAAAAATGAAATAAAATACATCAAATATCTCACCACATGGATTCCAACAGTAGTTCAGTCATAAATAGTACAATTATTTACAGGTGAGCATAACAGTGACATTAAATGACAGAGAAAGTGAAAATACAATTATAAAAAAGAAAATGATGATTGTATAGTGGCTACATTACATACATTTCACATTTAACATACCTGTGGGAACACAGCAGGTACAGTCATGTTCATGTGCGTCTCAGCCCTCCTCTCATCCTACAAGACACAGGCTTCTGCTAACACGTGGCAGCGAATTACGTTTTTTTTCAAAATTTTTCAGAGCAAAATAACAATAATTACAACCATCTATAACTTTAATACACCTATATACAACGGATAATATTGAAAACACCGCACACAGCACACTGAGGCAACTGCATGTAAACACACGTAAAGCTATAGGATGCGCCATCAATACAACCCTGACCACACAAGCACTACAGAACCAAAGTTTTCATTCCCACCCACAATTACACAGAAAACACAGGAACCCCATAGCTTAAAATGACAACAGTTTTGTTACATACTGTCAGGATTTGTGCCCAATCAGGACGGCATTTGATAAGGTGCTGTGTTTCTGCCCTCCGGCGGCTCAGACAGTTTTGTGAACTCTCTCATGAACTTGACTTTCCTTTTTTGGACCTGGCAACCACTTGTGTTTTGAGTTCTGGCATTCGGCAACTTTTTTTTCAGTCATTAAGCCTGGTTTTGTTTCAGTCATTAATAAATCCTTGTTTCTAGTCTGTCCCGCCTCTGCGTTTCCTTTCCCCGTCAGCTCGCCGACGTGACACATACAATCTCTTTTCTCATAACATCCCGGCCAAATACATCCAAATACATCCCGGCCAAATCCCCCCGGAACTTTACAAAACTTATTCAGTAAGGTAAACCTGGTGAACCTGGTCATCCATACAACCATCATCTACTATGTGTGTCATGATTCGGACCGGCAGGGGTTACTCCGGATCCGGACCGGAGTTTCGTGTTAGTCTTGTGTAATGTTCCCTGATTGTGTTCACCTGTTGTCTATTTATATAATTGTATAAAGCTATCCTGTTCGTGTCTGTTCACCGTCGGGTCATTGTGCATGTAGATGTTCCCCTGTCTTGTGTAGTTCGTATTAAACCCCTGTCCTGTGATCGTGCGAATGCGTCCTCCTTCATGCCATGTCCAGCCCACCCGTGACAGAATGACCCGACCACGTGGACGCAGCTGATCTGCGCCCCGCTGGGATCCAGGGAGCCGTGGATGGTCGGGAGGACGTCTGCTCCATAGTTCCATGTTCAAGGTTCCATGTATGGACGTCCCCCGACGCCGCCGTCTCGTCCGGATTCCAGCGACGCACCTCCGGTAATCACCAGTTCCCCGCCATGATCCATGTCAGGTTTTTAATCAGTTCCCCAAGCGTGGCAGACTCTCAGCGGCCTACGAAAGCTACCGTGGGGTCGAGTGGATCTGTCACGCGGTCCATGTTCCCCCTGGCGATTCCGGAGGCGGGGGAGTACCGGCGAATCCGTGCAACCGGACCTCGATGGCCTACGAAAGCTACCGTGGGGTCGAGGAGACCGGTCGCACAGTTCAGGTGCTCCCGGCGTTAACCGAGACGAGGGAGGCGGCGAACTTCCCAGCGGGGCATACCGGAGACTGACCGGAGTGACGGTGCCTGCGGATGGCGAACAGGATGCCGGTCCCCCACGGACGAGCCGTGCTTTGGCCCGGGCCTGACGCCGCCGGTGCAGGACAACCGCCACTCGTCCTTATGGACTTCTCCCCCCTTTCATGGACCGTTTGGTGGGCACTCCCAGGTGGTAGTGCTTTTAGTGGGGAGTACTGTCATGAATCGGACCGGCAGGGGTTACTCCGGATCCGGGGTCCGGACCGGAGTTTCGTGTTAGTCTTGTGTAATGTTCCCTGATTGTGTTCACCTGTTGTCTATTTATATAATTGTATAAAGCTATCCTGTTCGTGTCTGTTCACCGTCGGGTCATTGTGCGTGTAGATGTTCCCCTGTCTTGTGTAGTTCGTATTAAACCCCTGTCCTGTGATCGTGCGAATGCGTCCTCCTTCATGCCATGTCCAGCCCACCCGTGACAATGTGATATATATGTCTCCCTCTCACAGGGAAAGTGATAACTGGCCAGGCTCTCCACCACCACTCACTAAAGAGGTGCCCCATGCACCACTCACTACTAGGAACACGATAACAGAACACATTAACTCTGTGTCTTACTGGCTCTACAATGAATGCCAATCACATGGAATGTTGATTATGACGACAAGAGATTCCCAATCCCACTAACTTATCTTTCCATAGGTACACTTTTATGTGTCATGTTATGAATCAATCGATTTACTGGCTTCACCATTCTCCCTACTTTTGTCCTAATCTGGTATATAGTGGTTGCTTGGGATGTAACCTTAGCAGACAAAAGGGTTATGGAGGGTACTACCCTAGCTAGCAGGAACACTGGTGCTTTCAGTCTCAATGTCATGGTTGTTATTTGAGGCACTGTCATAACAAGGTGAGTTGTTCACAGATAGGGAAACAGGTTCTGACACTTCCAATCCTGAAGGCACTTGTGGGTCTTCTGCACAACCAACTGTGTTGGTAACTTCAGCCACCCAATTAACGGTACGCACAGCACTGTCTATGACTGAATCTAGAACAGATTGAGTTCCTCCAGAGTTCTCGCAATGTATCTATGATGAAAGAACACTCATCTCCAACTTTGAGCAGGAGGACATTTGCTTGCAAGAGTAAGTTGGGGTGAACAACTTTCTCATGTCCCAAGCTGGTGTTCCTGACATGAAGATATGGCACCTGGGGTCTTTAGATTCCACAATGTAAGTGGCATATTTCCACTTGTCTGCCAGTTTTCTGCATCCACGTTCTCCCTTATTTGCCAAAAGGACCTGGTCTCCTACCTCAATGTCGCAGCCTTTGGTTCTTTGATTATACAATTCTGCTTTACGACGCTGACTATCTGTTACATTCCCGTTTGTGCAACCAACAAAGCTTCCTTTAAGTCATCTCTCATCCTCTTGACAAAGCTGTTGTAATCTACATGATGACTGTCTCTTTTAACGTTAGGAAAAATAACGTCATCCGGTAGATGTGGAATTCTTCCAAAAATGAGGTAGATTAAAGGTCTTGATGCCACTTCTGCTTAGCTCTGAGTGATAAAGCTCTGATCAACTATCGTTCTGTTAAAGCGCTCAGCTTGACCGTTTCCCATTGGATGATATGCAGTGGTTCTTGACTTCATTACTCCAACTACCTGCATGAGCTCTTGGATCAGCTTAATCTCAAAGTTAGCACCTTGATCCGAGTGTATTCTTTCTGGAAATCCATATATACAGAAGTACCGGTCCCACAGCTGTCGTGCTACTTGCTTAGCTGACTGGTTTCTACACAGGAAGGCATGCACCATTTTGGTTAAGTGATCCGTTACTACCAAAACATCCACGCTTCTTCCATTCGAATCCTCTGCTGACCAGAAGTCCATGCAGACAAGTTCCAACCAGCTTGTAGTTCTGATACTGTATAAGGGCACTCTACCCTCTGGCTCAGGTGTCTTGCTGACCACACATTGTTTACAACACTTGACATGCTCACTAACATCCTGTTCCATTCCAATGTAAAAGAACCGCTGTCTTGGTGACCTTGGTGTCCAGAATAGTCATGAACTCCTTCCAGAACATCCTTAAATCAGCAATGACGGAACAATGAATTGGTGTCTTCTCTTCCCTGTCAGAAAATCTTTACTGACTCTATACAATACGGCATCCAACATTTTCAGTCTCTCCCACTGCTTCAACGCTTTAAGTACCTTGTATGTCTCTTTCGCACGCTCCTTACGTGAAGGTCTCCTGCCACAGGCCATGTAGACAAGAACACAAGAAAGGGTAGCATCCTTGGCTTGCTTCTCCTGCAATTCCCGGAGGGAGAATGAATGCGATTGTAGGAACCGTGCCTTCAGGTTCAGCTCTGTTCAGCTCTATAGGCCTTTGACTTCCTGATGATCTCCTTTTCCTCCATCTCAGTCAACACCTGTCGGAGTTTCTGGTAATGTGCTGAGGGTACACTATGGTAGGGTACCCGGACAGACAGGTGGATACGATGGACAATGTCCCTGGCCTTCCCACAATCAAGCGTGTCCTTGGAGAACACACTCTCATGCTTCTCAATCAATTGCAGCAATTTGTTTGAGAGTTATGGGTGAGTGGCCTTAACTCAAGACCTTAACTGGCACCCACCTGTCCCCTGTCATGGTAGCTATGACTGGCAATAATTACCTCCTTCTTGTGGGTCTGCGCTCTTGGTGGTTCAAAGACGATGGTACTTCCTTCAGACACTGGGGAGGTCACCGGTAGCTTAGCCCACACCAGATGTTCATGCTCTGGAAGTAACGTGACAGCACGGGCTAGTTTAGCAGTTCCTATGACATCAGGTATTTAATTTCCCTTCCAACGATTGAAGCCGGACAACATGTTCATAAAATAGGAGACCTCTGGGCTCCCTGGGGCCTCAGGCTGTGCGACACAGTGCCAGTAAGATGACATCTGCTTCATTTGACTCTGTCGGTACTTAATGACATTCGTGACCAAAATCAGCTCATCCTGCTGTCCGGGTACTACTAATGTGGGCACGTAAACTGTGTGACCATACACTTCCATATTTACATCATGCACATGCTTAGGACAGACTTGGACACCTCCACAGCCTACAAGGACAACATCAGTAGGAACTGTACTTTGGGCTGTGGTTAAACCTGCATCTAGCAGTCTCTGTTCAGCCTCTTCACTCATAGTGCATGCCATGGATTCACTGGCCAGCAGAGCATGCAATGAGACTTTATTTTCCACAACAACATGCACATAAAACAGACTGTCTACTTTGTCCAATTTCAGCAACATCGTGAAGTTGGAAGTAGCCGCAACAATTTGTTCAAATTCATACATGGCATCACTAGTTCTGAGGGTTCCTCTTTCTGTACTCACATGGTCGCCTCCCGAATGTGAGTGATTCAGTTTTCCTGGTTCGATTGACAGACTGGACGGTGCGGTTAGCTGTCCCAGGGCAATCCCTTCATTGATGTCCAGTTTCAAAGCAGACAAGGCATCACTTTCAAACAGTGTGTACAAGTGGAATGTGACTCATCACCACACACATTGAAGGTGGTACGCTGCTCCCACAAGAAGGATGAGGGCCTGGCTGGAGCAACAGTGGGGAACTGGCTGGTTCTTTCGAGCACCTTCTCTAGTAGGGCTTCACGATTTGGGGAAAAAGACATATTGCAATTATTGAGATCAATATTGCGGTATGCGATTGCGAAATGATAAAGGGCACTTGCTTGTAAATCAATGAAAAGTCGCATACAAATTACTAATAGTGAAATGTTTAATTTCAAAGTGAAACATACAAACTACTTATAACAACTTGAAATGCCCAGTGCTTTCATACAATATTCTACTAAATTAAATAATCACAAAAAAACTCTTTACATTACTGTCGAACGACAAACCCTGGTAAGGCTAAACAACTGTTTTGATTATATTTGGCAATTATAAAATCCCGTATTGTAGTTCTTACGTTTAACCAAAACGTTGTTTGGAGGATGACTTGAACACAGGGATGCATAGCTTTGCTAGCTTAGCCTAGCGTAGCTAGTTAAACTGAGGTGAATTTCTTTAGGAAACCTTCAAAGTTTGAAAAAAGTTAACTAAACAGCTAAGAACAGTCTAAATAGTTAATGCCTACGTTTAGCCAAAACGTTATTTGGAGGCTGACTTGAACACAGGAATGCATAGCTTCGCTAGCTTAACTAAGATTAAGACTTATAAAACGGGATTTTATAATTGCCAAATATATTCAAAACAATTGTCCAGCCTTACCTATGAAATGTAATCCCCCGGGATCTGGTTTGGAGCGTACAGCGGTTTGTACAGCCCCAAGCAGCACAAGAGTGAGGCATTTTTATTCACGTCTCTCCATAGACATGTATATGCTTCACTGCACAGCACGTCGCAATATGGCGGCGACGTTGACATACGTGTACCCATATGTCTATATGAATCACGAATCTGAGGTCTCCATTGAACCGAATCAAAGTCATGTGACCAAACACGTCACATTTAAATCGCAGCTTTTTGTGTTCATGTAATCGCACAGACTGACATCGCGATTACGATTAGATTAATCGTGCAGCACTATTCTCTAGCATGTCGAGAACATGCTCCAGTGTACCTGATTCTGTACCTTGCCTTGGCATCACTTGACATGACTGGGACACACTGCGTTACATTAGCATGATCACACCCACCAACGCTGGTGGCCGCGGGGTCCGTGACGGAATGGAATGTGTGAGGCTTGTGCACGCCTGGAAGATGCTTCTTTGCTTGCATCTCTCTCTGATTCTCGTCGATGGCTTCCTGCACCTCGATCATGGGCCATTTACCTATGGTTTTGCACTTTAACACACTAGAAAGTGTTATTCTAGTGTATTTGGGCAGTTTCTGATGAACGCTGATGGATGCTATTTCAGCATCCTTATTCTACATTCTGCTACCTTGTTGGTCCAAGTGTTTGCTGGCTACTTCAGCTGATGTGTTGAACCTCACCCAGTAGTCAACAGGTGTCTCTTGAGCAGTGGGCAGTGTGGAATACAAGTCGGCCAATGGTAGGCATGACGCTGGAGTTTCGCTGAAGTAGCGTCTCAAGGTGCAGTAAATTGCTTCTGGTTTGACAGCAGCATTATGTAAATTACTTTTAAGAGTTAGCTTGACAATGTTCTTTGCTCTGCCCATTAGGTGTTCCAGAATCTCATCAAATGTTTCAGGCTGTGCACACTGGTTAGCCAACTTCCCTCAACCAAGTGCTTCTCATTGAACCTGAAAAAGACAAAGAGGTACGTCCAGAAATAAAAGAGTTGAAAACTACAACATCAGAGCCACAGCTAGGCTCTGAGTGTTTCGAGAGATACTCAAACTGGACCAAACTGTGCAGAGTCATAGCCAGACTCATTCATGTCGTACCTGCAGGAGAGATGATGTGTTTGGATGTTCAACCCCACTCTCGCATTTCACATGGGAGGCTCGTGGGAGCGCCTCATAGGGGTCGCCAGGCGTTTTCTAGACGCAATGATGTCACAAACTGGTCAAAGGCAGTAATTAGTTCATGATGTGATAAGTTACATAAATAAGGTGATTAATAAGTTCATAGTTAAAAATTAGTATAAGTAAATTGGAGTTGAAATCTGATCCAAGTGGGACATCTGTATCACAAATGATCTTGTCGTATTGTACGCGCAGAAACATGAGCGAGTGGGCGCTCTCACAATGGAGTTGTCTTTGACGTATTTTTTCCGGAAATGTGAACGAGTGCTTCGGCAGATTTAGGAGAGAAAACAACGCATGTAAACGCTAAATGTGCCCTACACGCTTGTGCCTTGGGAAACTTTCGTCATTGTCAGTATTGATGTGTTCATAAGCACTCAGATATGTATTGGAATCACTTTTAGTTGATAAAATATGACGCTAATGTAATGCAATGTGCACGTGTTCAAGCTAGGCTAATAATTATGTGTGGCATTGAAACGTGTATTAGCTAGTAATTCATTTTCCATCAAAAATGGTTTTAAAACAACATTTTATTTTCAGTTGTTTGTTTAACCCCGGACCAAACTGTTGGTCACACCACCACCTCCCTCTCTGGGTACAAACGGACTTTCTTCTCTTTCAAGATGGCCCTAAAATGTGAAAAAGAAAGATATTAGACCAACATTAGTTTCAACAGTAGAATTTTTTTTTAAACTGAATAATGACATTTTAATATTATAACAAAATGAAAATTAGGATGTTGTTGGCTGAGGAAGTGTCACTTACACATTGATGAATGTGACAGCATCGTTTTTGATGTGCTGAACTTGATGAAGGTCACCCAGGATGAGAGTCACAGCAGCGTTGTCCACGGTGAGGCAGCTGCAAAGTATGTCCTCACACATGGACTTCAGACGATCCAGCAAGTACTGAAAGACAGAAGGAAACAGACAGACGTAAAGAGATGCATCTGAAAACATCCACAGTACTGTGTGAGTTTGTGTGTGGAGTGAAAGTGTGTGTGAGCTACCATGTCTGCTGCAGCAAGCAGCTTGATGGCCATCTGACGAATGTTGGGAGCCTTTCCCCAGTAGATATAGATCAGGATCTCCTTGAGGACGTCGGGCTTCATTTCCTGAATCTCCACGTGGTTCTAGAGGAAAAGCAGAGCTGAAATCAGAACTGTTCTAGACTGCATGAGAAAAAGGTGGGAACATGGCTCCAGCAGAGAGCAGATAAGACTCCTGTAGCAAATCTCTTGTAGTCACATGATGACAAAAAGGAGTTTTAACGATGAGCATTAAATTCCTTTTTTAATAATTTAACTGCATAATAAAGCCCAACAAAGAGAGGTAAACAGTGTCAGATGGATAAAGACTTTTTAAATGGCTGACGTATCCCTCACTCACACACACCTGGGTGTAGTTGTAGCTGCTGGCCATTCTGGAACTCTGAAGATCTGCAGGAACCTCTGATGAAGGAATCTTCTAGCTGGAAACGCTGTGGCTGGTGGCTTTCTAACAGGAATCTCTTGCAGGGGTTGTTCTTCTTGTAGGAATCTCAGTCCAAAACAATGCTGGTCCTGGGATGGTGTCCTGGGATGGACTCTGGTAGGATAATGAGAGAGTAAAAAATGAATTATTTACATTTAGAAACAGTTGTAATCTTGCATGTTTCATGTATTTCAAAAGACTAAATACCTACATAAAAATAGTAAGCATGCACCTAAAATAAGCATAACCTAGATAGAAAAAAATGGAGAAAAAAAGGTTAAAACATTAACCCTGAACATTTAATATTATACCACATTATATTAAAGTATATTAAGGTGTGAAATAGACTAAAAACGTCTCTGGCGTTTGGCTGGTGGCTCTCCAGCTGAAACCAGAGACTGGTACAAATCTGTGATGAGGTGTGGGTGGTCATCAGTAAGGGTCGTCCAGCCGTCAGTCTTCGTGACTTCTTCTGCATTCCTAAAAATCACACAGAGAGAAAAAAGTGAGCAGCTGCATCCAAATACTTGCCTTTGCAGGCCGTGCAAGGTAAGGATGGAAACCATGGAAACTTCCGCCCTGACATAACCGCTACCCTGAACTGTACTGGAGTTTACATAGTGGCCTGGTCCTGAGATTAGGATGTAGTTGGCTGAGTCAATGTCACTTACACGTTGATGAATGTGACAGCGTCGTTTTTGGTGTGCTGAGCTTGATGAAGGTCACCCAGGATGAGGGTCTCAGCAGCGTTGTCCACGGTGAGGCTGCTGCACAGTGTGTCCTCACACATGGACTTGAGGCGATCCAGGAGGTACTAAAAGACAGAAGGAGACAGACAGTTCGAGGTGAAGAGATGAATCTGAAAAAAAACAAAAACATCAGTAATGTGTGAGTGTGGGAGCTACCATGTCTGCTGAGAGCAAGAGAAGAGAGCAAGAAACATATTTCATGAGTCGTCAACGTATTAATTTAGGTAAACAGCGGCCAGATCTTCAGCACCGTAGACTGCTCTTCTGTATTATTCTGTAACTAAACTTTATTAATGCTCTAACTGTATAATAAAGCCCAACAAAGAGAGATAAACAGTGTCAGGTGGATAAAGACTTTTTAAAATGGTTGACGTATCCCTCACTCACACACACCTGGGTGTAGTTGTAGCTGCTGGCCATTCTAGAACTCTGAAGATCCTCTGATGAATGAATATTCTCGCTGGAAATGCTGTGGGGTCATTCTTCTCACAGGAATCTTTGTCCAAAACAATTCTGGTCTCTCAAAGTGTAAATGCAAACTATAAAAAGACTATAAATGATTAACTTTTTGCAAAAAATGTTTTGTTGTTTACCCCAGGATCTGACCTATTCATAGATACCAAACATTCATGAATTCATGCAAATTCATGCAAAATAAATTATTTCTGCACTGGCTGTTGCAAGATGATATATGTGAAAGATTAGAAGAGACATTGATTTATATTACTTCTTTATTGTTTTAGATTTTTTTTGTGAAAAAAAAAACATGAAACAAAAAAAAAAAAAATTGTTAACATGAAAGTTAACAATTACAACAAGAACACTAAGTTCAGGGGAGGCAGGATGTGTAAACTGCACTGAAATGTGCCTTACAAACTCCTACTCCACATTTCTAGCAGTTGAATGTGCAGGCTTTGCGTGTTGGGCAGAGCGCACACTGCCTCCTGCGTGAGAAAGTGTCTGTGTTGCTGGCTGTTGGTGGGGGGTTGGGCGGATCCATGGTGAGGAGGTCTGACCTTCTGCGGGCTCGTACGATGAGGCTGATGGCTTCTGGAGTCTGTGGGAGGTGCTGTCTGCGGGTCATCTCTGGCATGACCAGAATTTTCCCAAGGTGATCCAGGAACAGCCTTCGTCTGTAGGATTTTCCAGCATTCCATCTAGGGTCAATGGCCGTCCAGACAATGTAGGCGTTGAGGGCACTGATGTCCAACATATTAAAAAACATCGCTAGTGGCCAACGTCTGTTCTTTCTTTTCTGCTTATTGAAATATGTTTTATATAAAAGATATGCTGAATAGTAAACACCTTAGCCTGGATTGTGTACATTAACCTGGTCCATTGTATCCACAGCTCCTTTGCAGCGGTTGTAGTCAAGGATGACCTGGGGCTTCATCTTCCCCCCACTGCTGATCAACGGCTCCCGGTGCTTTGTGCTGAGGAGAAGCTCATTCTTACCCCGCTTTGGTACGTAAGACACCAGGGTGTGTGTTGCCGTAAAAGCGAACACTGATGAGAGAGACTCTCTCCCCCGGACCTTCAGGAGCTCAGGTGGAAGTTCTGGCTTGTTCTTCCTTATGGTGCCGACCATGGCGATCTTCCTTTTGAGCAACTGCTCTGCCAGCCCGTAGGAGGAGAAAAGTGACACCTGTCAGCCCCTCCGTCATCTCCAGCACAACTCTTTGTCCCTGCTGTTTTTCAGGAGGCGCACTGGCTGATCGGCCGGTGTAGAACGAAAGTCTCCAAACATAGGAAGTCATCACATCGCAGGTTGCCCATATTTTGAAGCCATACCTCCCTGGATTCTTCAGCATGTACTTCCTGAAGCTGAATCGCCCACGATAGGGCACCAGTTGCTCGTCGACGCATATGTCTGCTCCGGGGTTAAAGATCTGTTGGAGCTGTTCAGTCCACTGGTCCCATATTTCCCGGATTGCGGCCAGTTTATCATCCCGACGCCGTGGTCTGGAGAAACGGTCGTCAAAGCGCAGCGATCTGGAAATGGTTTCAAAAGTTTTTCTGGGCATGGTCGCCCGAAAGATGTGGCGGCCTGTCTTGCCGTCCCAGAGGCTGCGCGTTGCTTCTCCCCGGGACCGATAGACGGCGGCCAGGAGGAGGAGTCCAAAGTAGGTCGCCTACTCTCCAGGAAGGTCGCCTACTCTTCGCCACTGTAAACCGGGTGGGTCCTGGTCTCAGTCCGGTTCCTGGAGGGTCATATCTGAGGGTCGCGGAAATTGTGGGTGCCCAGAAAATCTCTCCGTTTTTGGACCTCTATAAGATGTCCGCTTTCTCACCTTCTTCGGTATCCGCTGACTCAGTGGAGCTGGTGGAGGATGAGACAGGTCCGGGCACAAACTCCTCATCCATCGTGGACTCGTCTGTCTCTGTGTCAGATTCTGATCTTGCGCTCTCCGGCCCGGTGGGATCGGAATCGGGTTCCATCACCATTGCAACCGCCTCCTCTGCACTGTACAATCTCTCCATCTCGCACTTGAGATGACTGAAATGAGGAGATCTCCTTCTTTATTATCCCGTACGAAGCGCTGTAATCAGCAACCCAAACGTTTGTTTGGATTCTGGAAAAAATGTTTAGTCTGCCTAAAACTGATCAGCCTGTGTGTAGATATGTATTTTATAATAAAAATCTTGCGAAGCTTTGAACGTGCGCTGCACTGTGTTTGACCCTGCAGCCGCGTAAAACAAAATTTTGATTAAGATTTTGGGGGTGTTGGTTCTGTGCTGGAAAATGTCGTTTACTTCAAAGTTGTGCATGTGCTCCTATGTAGAGGTATATTGCATGCATTTTAGATAAAAAAAAAATTTGAATATTTGCATATAAAGTACACATATGGAAAATTACGCATTCGGTGTTTTTACGCATTTGCGTTTATTATCTAATTTGTGGACATGTCCGTATCTCAAGATATGCAAAACCACCGATATATTCTGCTGACATACTGTCTGTTAGAATATCAACATTAATAATTTGGCTGGAGGGGGGTAGATGGATGGCTAGTGATGGATAGTGTTCGCCATCTGGTGGAAAAAAGCAGGTATTTTCTCCACTTGCCATATATGGTTCAGGCCAGCAGCGGCAAGGCAGAAGGGTGAAATGAGTCGAAGAACTTGAAAAAAGCATGTTTTGTTCGTGTTTTTTTATCAGGAAAAAAAGAGTGACTATAATGGGTTTCTATGTGGAGGACAAACGCTTATATTTATGTTTACTTTGTAAAAAAAACAACAACAACAATTTTTTAAAATGAAAACTGAACCCAAAATGATCACCTGGAGCTTCATCCCCAACAATTTGTATGAAAAATTATCAAATAAATCAATAAAGTAAAAATTTACATATCACGGCTACCATGGTAACGTGTCTCTTACACTAACCACGTGTGCAGGGGCACCTTATATTGCAGCATTTTAATTTGTATAATTTTAAGTGTTAAGGAACGTTTTTTTTTCCAAGCCATGCAGTTCACATCATGAAATCAGCAATAAAATATGAACGGAGTGTAACTCGTGTGATTTGTTTTTAACATGATTTCTTTGGTGTTTTCAGTGGTGGAATAAAACAAAGTATTTGTACTTCGTTACTGTACTTAAGTACATTTTTACGTATCTGTACTTTACTTAAGTAAAAATAATAATGAATACTTTTTATTTTACTTTACTCCATTACATTTTGCGGCAATTATCTGTACTTTCTACTCCACTACATTTCTACAATTTATGCCGTTTCTTGTTACATTTTATGAACACAATTTCCTCAAAATCTTGCATGAAAAATATTGCGTTCTGGCCAGTGGCGTAACAACATTTACATTTACGGCATTTATCAGATGCCCTTATCCAGAGCGACTTACAATCAGTAGTTACAGGGACAGTCCCCCCTGGAGCAATTTAGGGTTAAGTGTCTTGCTCAGGGACACAATGGTAGTAAGTGGGATTTGAACCTGGGTATTCTGGTTCATAAGCGAATGTGTTACCACTTGGCTACTACCACCCACGTGGGTCATGGGTCAAAATTGGTCTAATTTCGGGAGTGCAGTTTGCCACCCTTTCCTTTAGCTCTCTACGTTCCTGGCGCTTCTTGCAGCCGCTCTTGGGTTTGAAGGGCATGCTAATTGTTTTAGTCAGCACGATGATTGCAATGTGCAGCCATCCATTCAAAAAAATCATAATAAAACATTTAGCCTTCCCAGAATCCCTTGCTGTATCTCAGTAGAAACAAATATACTCTGACATGACAGTTTGGCGACAATGAAAGATGATACCTTTATTTAGCTGTTTTTATTTGATGGTTGGATTTTAATGCTGAGTTGTTTTTTTTTTAAGGAGGCGGGTCTGAGGTAGTGACGGGCCCCCAGAGATCACGGGCCCCGGTGCGACTGCACCTGCTGAAACTGCTGTAGTTATGCCACTGGTTCTTCGCCTACCAATTTCCTACCAATCAGGCTTTATTAGCTCCAATGATGGCAGAGCGTGCGTCAGTTAGCAGCACGAGCTGGTAGACCGGCTTGATTTGAAGAAGACTGTTACGACTACGGACTTACGGGGGAAGGAAGTGCAGAAGCAGAACATGCTGGGAACGGGTTTTTATTATAAAATAAACAATAAACAAATAAACAACGGCTCGATGGCCACGAACGGGAAATAACGGGGAATCAACATAAACTAGCCCGCAGCCGTGTGGCGATTGCCAGAACTCAAAAAAACACACATTCACATACTTGCACTAAGGTCCACTAAAATGTCGTCCCTCCCGAAGGGGCGGAAATATCCGGCTTTTATGCACCGTCAGGATTGGCCACCGGTGATGAGCCCAGCTGCAGTCAATCCTGACAAAGACGAGACATTCAACATGGACCCAGAGCTGCATCAACTGAGCGTGAACACGAGCCCTGCAGCTCTGAATCACAAAGAAATCCTTATCTGTATTTAAGAAATGTATTTGAGTACAAAGGAGTAAAGAATGAGTCCTTGCAATTTCTTTGCATCCCATGCCTGCCTCAACATAAAGAATTGTTGGCATTTAAAAACTCCCCTTCAGATTTGAAAAAACATATAGAGGTAAGCTATGCTATGGTATGCTATGCTTTTGGGTATGTTATGATGTTATTATACTATTATCTAGCGAAATGTATGTTGACATACAGAAATAGTATAAAAATCACACCAGTGTAGCTTCATTATTTTTTTAACACGGTGAGGATAATTAGAGAAAGTGGGGAAGGAGCTGTCAGAGCAGTGACCATTGCACTTAAAGTCCCCATGTAAGTTTGACTTGGAGCAGATGCACAGTTATGATATGGTTGGCTATGGATTGTGTGCCATAATATTGTAGTTCACTAATCTTTTACACCTCGTTTAATTGAACTGCAGTAGTATAGCCTATAATTATTTAGATAATTTAGAACACAATAAGCATATCAGTCATGTCTGTTTCATACCTATGCTGACAGGCCACAAATTCATATTTTAACAACTTTTTGCAGACACAATCTGAAATAATTAAAAATAGTTTGTTGAATGAGGTGTGTAATAACTTTATGTATATCTAGGTGTGTGAAAAATTCCTTATCACTTGTTGACATTCTGCATATTCCAATACTGTGTATTACAGGTTCAGCCCTGCAGAACTTGCTTTCCTGACAGAATATGCATCAACCATGAACCCAGTATCCAAGGCAGTCAACATGTTGCAGGCAGCGGTGGATGTCCACATGGGATGGCTGTTACCAACTATAACCGTCCTGACTGTGAAGCTGGACCGCCTCCAAAAGCCATCCAAGTTCTGCCAGCCACTGATCTCTGCCCTTCAAGAAGGAATACAGCGGCGGTTTGGTGACATGCTTACTGACCCTGAACTCATTGCTGCTGCAATTTTACTTCCAAAGTTTCGCACATCATGGACAAGCAATGAGGATTTGCTACGGTTGGGTAAGAAATTTAAATAATTTATTTCATTGGCAAGTGTTTAATTGATAAGGAAACCTTGCAAAGAACCTTTTCTGATCCTGCCAGTTAATCTAAAAATATGTTGTTGCAACTTGGAGACCATAGGAAATTCCAAAGTGATAATTATGGTTTTTACAAGGTTAGAGAGAAATGCAGTACTCTTCATATAAGCTTAATGGTTCCTGTATTCTGTGTTTGGGTTGTTGTTATGTAGGCATGGACTACATCAAGAGTCACTTGGAGGAGTACCAAGCCTCATCACCAGATAGCCATTCTGGGTCAGAGGAGGAGGCCATATGAAGGGAAACGTCCAAGAAACCACAAGACAGCTACCTGGCCAGCTCGGCTGCCTCCATAGATACTCTAAAGTCGGTGCCCACAGTTTTCAATTTGTTTCAATTTTCAAGCTCAACACACCGTTGCCTGCATCTGCAGCATGTGAAAGACTGTTTAGTACAGCGGGGCACATCTTTTCTGCGAAAAGAGGCAGGCTAGGGTCAAAAAACTTTGAGAACCAACTCTTGTTGAAATTGAACAAAAAGCACTGGTAATGCTGTGCTTATAAGGGCACCAAATGGCACTTATACTCTCATGTTCGTGACAGAGCCATTTTCACCCTCTGACCTTTGATTGCCTGGCCAGTGGTAAAGTTTTCATTTGATGGTCCTTCATTTTAAGTTTCTTATTCTAAGATCTGCCTTTCGTATTTGTATTGTAAGTGTTGAGTTACATAATATTGTTTTTTCTGCAATCAATAGATCATTGACAAGATTTACAATTACATCTGTTTTTCATATAGACTTGTGTTTTGTTAAAGAAAAAAGTCTAAACAAAAAGTATTGATAATGCTAGGTTGATCAGGGGTCTGAATAGCATTTATACTGGCATATTCTTAAGAGAGCCACACCCCAGCCAACGGTCAAATTTTATTTTCAAGGTCCTTTGTTGTTTCTCATTCTAACATCTGCCTTTTGTATTGACTAAGTGTTGTGTTATCCATTATTAGGCCAATGCTTTTTGCTTTTCTGCAATCATTGGAAAATAAACTTTGTATTTACTAGTTTTACAGCTACGCTACATTTGTTTTTCATGCAAGCCAGGAAAAAGGACTTTGGAAAGCAACTCTTGTTGAACAGAATGTGCTGGTGATACAAAGTTGATTAAAATGCTCGCAATGCCACTCGTACTGCCATATTCTTGACAGCGCCACCACTGGTGTTTGGTTACTGTTGTGTTTCCCTTTTACTGCTCTTAACAGAAATGTTTAATAGTTGCAAGTACATAAATGATTTAAAGATATATCATGTCCTGATTGGTTTATCTTAATGGTATATTAGTGGGTAATACCTAGTAGATAACTTGTCATCCACATAATTCTAAAATGCACACAGTATTGCAGAGTGCATGCACAATAAGCACACCAAACTTTCCAATACACATATACTGTATAATTTCTTGTAATTATTACGAGCAAAGACATCAGTACAGGCATAAGTCAGTATATGTACTATGCTTTTACAAAATGGCACACCCCAGATGTTGAGACAAACCATTGTGTGAGTACTTTTACTTTTTTAAAATACTTTAAAGTAAATTTAAAAGTAAGTACTTAGGACTTTTACTTAAGTAAGATTGTTGATGTAGCACTTCTACTTTTACTTGAGTACATATTTTGCAGGTTACTTGTACTTTTGCTTAAGTACTAAACTTCAGTACTTCCTCCACCACTGGGTATTTTTCTTTTCTCTGGTTTCTATTACGTTGGTAATGGGGAAGAGAAGGGGCTTCCGCACGTGTGTTAAATCTTTACTGCAATGGTGAAAAAATTAAACATGTCTTCAGACAACATTTTCATATTTGTTTTTTGGGGTCCATGTGTCCCCATTTTCCACTTGCGATCATTAATTTCAGGACTAAGTGACTTGCAATATCAACTTTGACCACTAGAGTGCGTAATGTGACGCTTTGATAACAAGAAGACAAATTTTTCGTGTGGTTTTATATTCATTCTTTTTTGTCACATTTTAATAATTTAATTTTTATTTAAGCATGATAACTAAAGTAACTGTGATGTCAAACCTATCATGCCCTTCATTACTTATTTCAATCTCAATGACAAAGACATGGGCCTGGATTTAGAATAATTATTATTTTTATTATTGTTGTTATGTGCTCTTGAAGTCATGTAGTTTTTATATTTGCTTTTATGTTTTTATGGTCGCTTGGACTTCCATCCATTAAACTTAAATTAATAAACTTGTCTAATAATATCACTGTTTAAATTTGTTGAGATGTACAGTGGAGGAAATAATTATTTGACCCCTCGCTGATTTTGTAAGTTTGTCCAATGACAAAGAAATGAAAAATCTCAGAAGTGTATCATTTTAATTGTAGGTTTATTTTAACAGTGACAGATAGTACATCAAAAGGAAATTTGAAAAAAATACTTTAAATAAAAGATAGAGACTGATTTGCATTTCATTGAGTGAAAGTATGTGAACCCCTACCAACCATTAAGAGTTCTGGCTCCCACAGAGTGGTTAGACACGCCTACTCAATTAGTCACCCTCATTAATGACACCTGTATAAAAGACAGCTGTCCACAGAATCAATCAATCAGGCAGACTCCAAACTCTCCAATATGGGAAAGACCAAAGAGCTGTCCAAGGATGTCAGAGACAAAATTGTAGACCTGCACAAGAAGCTGGTAGAGAAGGTGACGACTGTTGCTTCAATTGTTCGAAAATGGAAGGAGCACAAAATAACCATCAATCGACCTCGGTCTGGGGCTCCACGCAAGATCTCACCTCATGGGGTCTCAATGATTCTGAGAAAGGTGAGAAATCATCCTAGAACTACACGGGAGGAGTTAGTTAATGACCTCCAAGTAGCTAGGACCACAGTCACCAAGAAAACCATTGGAAACACATTACACCGCAATGGATTAAAATCCTGCAGTGCTCGCAAGGTCCCCCTGCTCAAGAAGGCACATGTGCAGGCCCATCTGAAGTTTGCCAATGAACACCTGGATGATTCAGAGAGTGACTGGGAGAAGGTGCTGTGGTCAGATGAGACAAAAATTGAGCTCTTTGGCATTAACTCAACTCGCCGTGTTTGGAGGAAGAAAAATGCTGCCTATGACCCCCAAAACACCGTCAGCACTGTCAAGCATGGAGGTGGAAACATTTTGCTTTGGGGGTGTTTTTCTGCTAAGGGCACAGGACAAAAATGGATGGAGCCACGTAAAATCCTGAGCGACAACCTCCTTCCCTCTGCCAGGAAATTGAAAATGGGTCGTGGATGGGTGTTCCAGCACAACAATGACCCAAAACATATAGCAAAGGCAACAAAGGAGTGTCTCAAGAAGAAGCACATTAAGGTCATGGAGTGACCTTAATCCAATAGAAAACCTATGGAGGGAGCTGAAGCTCAAAGTTGTACAGAGACAGCCTCAAAACCTTAGTGATTTAGAGATGATCTGCAAAGAGGAGTGGACCAAAATTCCTCCTAAAATGTGTGCAAACTTGGTCATCAACTACAAGAAACATTTGACCTCTGTGCTTGCAAACAAGGGTTTTGCCACTAAGTATTAAGTCTTTTTTTGTAAGAGGGTTCAAATACTTATTTCACTCAATGAAATGCAAATCAGTCTCTATCTTTTATTTAAAGTTATTTTTCAAATTTTCCTTTTGATGTGCTATCTGTCACTGTTAAAATAAACCTACCATTAAAATAATACTGTTCTAAGACTTTTCATTTCTTTGTCATTGGACAAACTTACAAAATCAGCGAGGGGTCAAATAATTATTTCCTCCACTGTAGATGGAACAGTGAGATGGAGATAATTTTTTTCGCCCATGACATAAAAATGCTGTTGAGGGATGTTTTTATCATGAATGCTTGTGTAACAAGCGTCACAAGCATGTGGATCTTCTGACTCAGTGCTTCCAGCTTTACAAGCATGCACTCGGTCCTGGTGATCGGTGATGGCTGATCAGGTGCACAGATTCACACCAGCAATCACCCATGCACATCAGTTGGTGTCAAAAAGGGAGGTTTTATTTCTGTGGGAACACAGCAGGGAACAGTCAGTGGCTAACGTTCCTCCTCTCATCCCGTCTCTGCTCCCGCAGCACACTGAGGCAACTGCCTAACAATACAGCTTGTGAAATAAAATGAAATAAAATACATAAAATAACTCACCACATGGATTCCAACAGTAATTCAGTCATTAATAGTACAACTATTTACAGGTGAGCACAACAGTGACATGAAATGACAGGGAAAGTGAAAAAACATTTTAAAAAAGAAAATGACGATCGTATAGTAGCTACATTACATACATTTCACATTTAACATACCTGTGGGAACACAGCAGGTACAGTCAGTGGCAAATGTTCACGCATGTCTCGGCCCTCCTCTCATCCTACAAGACACAGACTTCTGCTAACTTAACCTCCTGAGTCCTGGAAGAAAAAATGTTTTGGTATTTAGATTTTTTTAGACAATTTAAGTGCTGTGAACAAAAGAAACATTTTGCAACACTTTTTTTTTTTCAAAAAAAAAACTTTATTTAGTTTTTACCATATGTCCTCTGCAGTTGTCAGGATTGCCTGCAGCTGGGCTCCACACCTGAATCCAATCCTGACGCCCCATAAATGCCGGAAGTTTCCGCCCGTTCGGGGTCGCTGGCATTTTCGTGAACTTCAGTTGGTAACACTGTTTGTAATTTGAGTTCTGGCAATCGCCACACGCCTACGGGTTAGTTTTAGTTTATCTGTATTTAAGTTAAATCGTTTTCGGCAACCGTGCCATTGTTTATTTGTATTTCTTTATTGTATGTTATAATAAAACCCCCTTCCCAGTATGTCAGACCTCTGCGCTTCCTTCCCCCGTAAGTCCGTAGTCGTGACAGCAGTGGACAGTGGGACTTTTTAAATCACAGTTCATCATAGATTCATATAATGGTGTCATATGGACAATTCATATAATTAAAACATTAAAAACTGCTAAATTCAGGAATCTTATTTAAACATGGAAAAAGCTTGTACAATGTAGCAATTGAACTTTTGTTTACTAATGCAGATCATATAAAATGTGAAATGGCAATTCATGCCTCCAGAAAGCATAACAAGGTAACAGTAAGGCAACTTGGCAAACGATTTTTAAAAACTTGAAATAATTATTTTAAATCATTAGGGGTTCTGAGTTAGGAGTTATATGCCAGAAAAAATGTTTTCCTTTGGTAATGCACAGAAACACATTGCATTTGATGCATTGCACATAGGTTTTGCCATTACAGCCACCTCTCCGGCACCGTGATGCATGGGCTGCCTTCACCATCTTGGGCATATGGAGAGCCCCATTTTTTTTTCAGGCTGTCACTGGGCTGTGGCTCCACACTTCGCCTCCTCTTAGGGATTAGTGCTGACATCACTGACCACCTCATCAAACTCTTGACCTTGTCGCCACTGGGCTTGGGCAATAAGATCTTCAGCCAGGAGCAATCTGAAACCCTGTACTCAATCCAGCTGTTAGTGGCAGCCAGATCAAAGAAATGCAGAATGTTACGGACGGTCCATTTTCTTGTACGGCTAGACATTGTATAGAAGCTGATCATTCGGTCACACAGATCAACTCCGCCCATGTTAGTGTTGTACTCAGTCACAACAGCAGGTCGAGATACATTAAGATGCCGCTTCTCTTTGGAAGACCATCTCATGCAGTTGTCCTGGGGCTCTATTCCATGGACAGTGGAGGACAAGAGGACTGCATTATTGTCCTGCCACTTAATCACTGCAATCTCTGATGGCTTTCTGACAACCATCTCAGATGCACCTCTTCCTTTTTTTTCAAATGTGTTATCATTTGACATCTTTGACTTGCACTGTTTTGAGATTCTGTTTTTCGTGATGGTCCCTGTTCCCTGGAGACCACTAGCTTTCAGGGCATCTAGCAGTTTGACACAAGTGAAAAATCTGTCAAAGTATAGGTGTGTTCCTCGTGGAAGAGTCTGTGCCATCCGAATGACAGCATTCCCTCCGACTCCCAGGTGATGGTCAGTGAACGTGTTCTTGCCCTTATAAATCTCAAAGTCCAGCACCAGACCACTTGGACTGGCAAGCACAAAGGCTTGCACAATCCTTTCAACCTTACTCATCCCCTGGCTTTCTGTTTTGTGAACAATGGTCATAATGAGAGTTAGTAAGTCCTGCTGTCCTCTCCAGAGGACACTGAATACAAGTTGTGTTTTCGAAGGGTTAAATTCACTTCATGTTTGAAATCTTATTAAAGTTAAGACTATCATAATAAAGAAATAATTAGATTTTTGACAGCACAGACATATTTTCTATGAAATAATTAGCACTTACCTCTCCTAGTGCCGTGAAATGACGCTGATGCAATGCCGGCAATTTTGAAAAGGCAGTACATGTGCTCAGTAAGGCCCTCACCCTTTCTAGTGACATCATTAGAAAGCCCAGGATCTCTCCTAGGCAGTACAGTAGGACTGAATTAGGTTAGTCAAATGCCATTTAAAATAAAACAACCAAAATCATGTCCTCTACAGAGGACAAAAATGAAGTTTTTTTCCTAATTTTTCAGAGCAAAATAACAATAATTACAACCATCTATAACTTTAATACACCTTTATACAACAGATAATATTAGGAACACTGTGCACGTAGCACTCTGAGGCAACTACACGTAAAGTGATAGGATGCGCCATCAATACAACCCTGACCACACAAGCAATACGGAACCAAAATTTTCGTTCCACCCACAATTACACATAAAAAAAAAAAACCCTGTAGCTTAAAATGACAACAGTAAGTTTTGTTGGGGTTCACATAACATACATCCAATCTTTTTTCCCATAACATCCCGGCCACACTTGAATGAGATAATGGATTCTGAGTGAAATAGGATGGCTGGAGAATAGTTTTGTGGCAAAAGTTGGCAACGTTGAGAGCTGATAGTTTCCGAAGGGAACAGTAGAAGAATGGTCGTGAGGCAAGCGGTCTGTTGGTAACATCGAGGTTCGAACGAGAAACAGGCGGGGCAATTCGAAGGAGTAGTTAAAGCAAGGCAGTCGATACGTGGCAGGGTCAACTAGGTACGAAGGTAACAAAGGTATGAAGGTGGCCTAGCGGGGGCAGTAGTGGCCTAGTGGTTAAGGAAGCGGCCCCGTAATCAGAAGGTTGCCGGTTCAAATCCCGATCTGCCAAGGTGCCACTGAGGTGCCACTGAGCAAAGCACCGTCCCCACACACTGCTCCCCGGGCACCTGTCATGGCTGCCCACTGCTCACTCAGGGTGATGGGTTAAATGCAGAGGACAAATTTCACTGTGTGCACCATGTGCTGTGCTGCTGTGTATCACATGTGACAATCACTTCACTTTAAACTTTAAAAAAAAAAAGCAGACCTCGTCTGCTTGTGGGTGATCGTCTCCGTGGATGCTGTGACAACTGTATATACTGTAATTATACTGTAGAATTGCTTCAAGCAAAACATAAATTATACTGCATGTCACTCAACATTATGTCACTCAAAGAGCCAGCGAGTTAAGTGCAGACGTTTCTAACATAGAATTTCTAACATTAACAAGAAACAATTATCATAATCACAACACAATTGGTCTGACAATAGTGATGTGAATTTATTTAATTTAATGTGTAATGAAATAGTCAGTGACAGTGGGGGTTAAAAACTGACTATACATGGTGTTGTGGTGATTGTCTGTTTTTGTCACTATAACATGGGAACAGAAATAGAATTAAAGAATAATTTCAGCGATATAAATAGAAAAACATCAAAAATGGTTTTAAAACAATATTTTATTTTTTAGTTGTTTGTTTAACCCCGGACCAATCTGTTGGTCACACCACCACCCCCCTCTCTGGGGACAAACGGACTTTCTTCTCTTTCAAGATGGCCCTAAAATGTGAAAAAGAAAGATATTAGACCAACATTAGTTTCAACAGTAGAATTTTTTTTTAAACTGAATAATGACATTTTAATATTATAACAAAATGAAAATTAGGATGTTGTTGGCTGAGGAAGTGTCACTTACACATTGATGAATGTGACAGCATCGTTTTTGATGTGCTGAACTTGATGAAGGTCACCCAGGATGAGAGTCTCAGCAGCGTTGTCCACGGTGAGGCAGCTGCAAAGTATGTCCTCACACATGGACTTCAGACGATCCAGCAAGTACTGAAAGACAGAAGGAAACAGACAGACGTAAAGAGATGCATCTGAAAACATCCACAGTAACGTGTGAGTTTGTGTGTGGAGTGAAAGTGTGTGTGTGAGCTACCATGTCTGCTGCAGCAAGCAGCTCGGTGGCC